>NC_059347.1:36883000-37229500 GCF_019703515.2 Myxocyprinus asiaticus | reverse complement strand
CAAAGTCATCGATGACCGGACCATGACTGGTCTCACTGTCCTAAAGCCGACTGACAATAACAGTGTCATCTGCGTACTTTAAGATGGTCCTATTTTCCCATCTACTTTGACACATATTTGTGTAGAGAATAAATAATAGGGGTGAAAGCACACATCCTTGTGGGGAGCCAGTGAATGAGCAAATTTGGTGAGACAGAGTTCCATTTACCTTCACTCTTTGTGTCCTATTAGTTAAAAAGTCAAGAATCCAGCCCACAAGATTGTTACACAATTCAAATTGTTCTAAAAGCCTACTGGTTAAAATATGGGGTTGAATTATGTTAAAAGCAGAGGAAAGATCAACAAATAGAAGTCTAGCATTAGACCCATTTCCCTCCAAGAGTTTAACAAGTAAATAAATCAAAGTGACTGTAGCATCCTCTACTCCTCTATGTGGCCTATAGGTAAACTGCATGGGGTCAAGTGCATGCTCAGTTTTCTTTAAGATTTCTGACCTTACCAGTGTTTCGAGGATTTTCATTCAAATTGATGTCAGAGCAATTAGTCTAAAATCATTATGTGTTTTAGGGCAGCTAGATTTAGGAACAGGGATTACCACAGCATCCTTCCAAACCTTAGGTACATGCTGTGCCTGTAAAGACATATTAAAAATGTAGTGGAATACAGGGCTCAGTTCTTTTGCATAAGATTTAAGTAAACGGCCACAGATGTTATCAGGTCCATGGCTCTTATGTACACTTAAGGAGAAGAAGGCCTTTTCCACATCCTTTTGGTCTATATCAAAGTTCTGATTATCCTCAAGTTTGTGCCTCAGTTCCTGAATTTCATTACTAAAAGTGACAAAACGATTATAAAAACAATTAAGAGCACTAGCATGCTCAGTATCTGAATTGAAACCATCCAGGGTGACCTGACTGCTGTTCTTTGGATTCCGAAGGCCTGTTATAGTTTTCATGCTAGACCAGGCTGGACCAAGGTTATTTGCAGCCATCTTGCTCTCTAGTTCAGATTTATAATTCTGTTTTGCTTTTAAGATTTCTATTTTCAGCTCCTTAGTAGCTATATGCAGATCAGAGGATACTCCCTGTTTAAAAACAAGTTTCTTTTAAAAACAAGGCAACATATGAGCATGTTACATCAACAAGCTTGTCCAAATCATCACTGCAAGATTGTTTAAACATGTTCCACTCCGTGCAATCATAACATTCCTGCAGTCTTCAGTCCAGATCTTTATGTCCTTTGTCTGCACTTTCTCTCTCCTTAAAACTGTTTTATATATGGGCAATAGATGCACACAGTTATGATCCGCAGAGCCCAGTGGAGGTAATGGGATTGATTTATAAGCATCCTTTACTGACCCATAACAAAGATCTAATGTCTTATCCCGCCTAGTTGGACAGGAAACGTACTGATAAAAATTTGTAAGTGTTTTTCAGGGACACATGGTTAAAATCACCCAGTATGAAGTTTGGTGCATCAGGTGAAATCAACTGCAGTTTTTGCACCACATCAAAGATAATGCTGGAAGCAGTTGCATTTGCCTTCAGGTGGATGTACACTATTGTCATAAAAAGTTGTGAAAACTCTCGGGGCAGGTAAAAAGGACGTAACGATACCGATAAAAGTTCAACATCTGACGTACAAATGCATTCTCCGACAGTCACAAAGCTACAGTATCGTTTGTTAAAATATAAACATACCCCACCACCTTGTTTTTTCCTTGTAACTTCAGCTTTTCGATCCAGACGAAATGGCATTCCAAAACCATCAATAGACAGATCGGTGTCCTGATCTTGCTCAGTAAGCCATGTCTCAGTGAAAGCCAAGACGCAGCAGTCTTTGAAGTCCTTCTGAAAACGGACGTACCCCTGGAGTTTGTCCACTTTGTTCCTCAGGGGCCGAACATTCCACATAATCACCGAGGGCAGAGGAATCCGAGTGAGCTGTTGTTTCCTCAAGCGTAGTCTAACGCCTCCTCTTTTACCCCGGTTCCTCTTCTTATCCCTCGTTGCTCCAGAGGTTTTATGAGAATCTCTCAGAATAAAGTCCAGTAGCTGTAGCGTGATATTCATCACACGAGCTAAACTCGCAAAGTTCAATTGCAGCAGCACATCTTTGGTGTACTGCGTTCGACCCAGGTAGACAGCCCCATTGACATCGCAGGCACGCAATAAATTAAACAAAATCCACAAAGCGGCGAGATAGAGAAGATCCATCTTAAATTAGCAAAACTAGGAGCACTCAATCATGTGGAAACCTTTATAACAAATATAAAAACACCAACACGAGGACGCCAAACTCTCACTGCTGGTTGCTGCGTGCTCATGCCCCCTCAATTGCTATAGACGTTACAGCGAGAGAGAATTTTCATTTTTGGTTGAAATACCCCTTTATATACAGTCTATACTTAATTACTTGGGTAACTACACTGTAACAGGAACACTGTAAAATAAAGTGTTACTGTGCACTAAGAAATTATTAGGAAAATGTGACAGAAAAAACCTCCTAACCACCTAATATCCCATAGCTGTTTTACACTTTAATTTAAAAATAGCTTTGAAAAGCAGCTGTGAGGAGACATCTCTGTCAAGGACTGACAAAGCACTCAGCTGGAAGCCACAGTGTACATCACAGGTCATTAATTGCCTAAAGATTGAGATCTCCACCTCAGAGGACGAACTTCTCATCTCAGCCGAGTCTGTATCCATGCAAAGACCTTAAAGGTATAGTTCACCTAAAAATTAAAATTTTCTCATCATTTACCCACCCTCGTGCCATCCCAGATGTGCATGACTTTCTTTCTTCTGCAGAATACAAAGTTTTGTTTATTTTTTAAATGCACCTCCTGTCGTTTAATGCACACCTAGCCGTTGGATTATCCCGCTTATACCACGGTCATTGCCAGCACTGATTAGTTACAGCAGTCATTGATTTTTACAGTGCTAATTTTACGGTTAACTTGATTTACAGGTTGTTAGATCTAGAGTTCTACCCGTTCTAACTCAGACATAAAGGACTGCAATAATATCAATATGAATTTAAATACTCAAAAGAAATAATAATAGCCACATAATGAAGAAGGGTTGGCACTCCTCAGAACATGTAATATTTAATTCCTATTCTTTGTCATTTATACATTAACGAGGAAAAACCGGCATACTGACGTGACAGTTGTAAAAGTAGCACATACTGTTCATGATGAGGGGGAAATCATCCAGAACGCTCTAAACCTGTAGACTTTAACCTCTGAGACATCAATATGGTATCCATAAATGCTGCACGATTGACTGAATTAAGAAGAAAATCATGATGTTGCCTTGCACGATTACAAAACAGTAAAACTGCATGTTATCAAACAGTCTCCATCCATTCAGAGCTTCATTCAGCGATGTGTGATCGCGGGGTGCCCTCTAGCGGTTGTAAGCGGCACATGTTGAGCAGGGCAGCAATTTTAGATTATGTGCTACATTTAAAATCTTCTTGCCTTGTCTTTCCAGAAAGCGAAAGATGCATTTGATGGGTCCAGGTTATCTTCTCTCCCTTGTGCAAAACAGCTGAATGTCAAACCATACTTTCCTTACGAGCACTTTGTGTGAGCAATACAGGGCTGATGTCTTTTCCATGTTTCCTGTAGCTTCACAGTTGATTTAAAGGCACTGCATGACTTGATGATTTTGTTTTGTGATGTGACGGTGTGGCAGCGGGGGCGTGGTCAAGCATCTCTCCGGAGAGAGAGAAAGCGGTAAGGGCGCTTACACCTGAGTTAAATTATGTCTAACACCTGTCTCTAATTTCAGTGAGCATGGGGAGAGCGGCATAAATAGAGCCACACAGCAGTTAGAAGAGAGAGAGAGCCTGGGCACGGACTGTGAAATCAAAAGTTATTATTATTACAAAGTTGAGAGTGTATTTTGTAAGCTAGTATGTGGATGTTTTTAAGACTGTGTTATCCAACAACGTAAAGCCCTGAGAGTGTGCATGTGCTGCAGTGAGGAAAATAAAAACACCTACCTGAACCAGGAAATCTGCTTCTCGCCTCCTCCTTACACTGAGAAGTGTTACACTGGTGCCGAAACCCAGGAACTGAAGTTTGGTTGAAGATGGATGGAAGTCGCCCCGTAGAGTCCTCCCAGTTGGCGGAGATCCTCCAAGCCCTCGCTGGCCTACATCGGAGCCACCAGCAATCCCTGCTTGAGCTCCAGCAAGATCAAGACCGCCGGTTTTTGGAGCTCATGCGTGCTCAAGCAGAGGACCGACAGGCGATCCGGAGCCTTCTCAGCCAGGAGGCATCCCCAGCCGTGACCCCGGACACCCACACGCCGTTACCCCCACCTGTGTTACAAAAGATGGGGGCGGCGGATGACCCAGAGGCATTCCTGGATCTCTTTGAACACACCGGCGAGACCAGCGGGCAGCCCTACTCATACCGCTATTATCCGGGGAAGCCCAACTCGCGGCTCAACAACCACCAGCGATGGCTGGCCTACGGAGACTTAAAAAAAGCCATCCTGCAACGGGTTGGTCGGAGTCCGGAAGAAAGTCGTCAGCTCTTCTGGAGCCTGAAGTTGGAGAACTCCGACCACACGTTTGCCTTCGCCCAACAGCTCCGCGACGCCTGCCGAAGATGGTTGCTAGCGAAAGTGAAATGTGTACACGGGGATATTCACAAGTATCCAGTGGTGACCCTGACGATTAAATTCCGGGGGAAAAAGCATAGAGTGGAGGCCGTGGTTAGTTCCTGCCTCACCCATCCGCTTATTTTGGGGACTGATTGGCCTGACTTTAGAGCTTTATTAAAGGGAATTTGCACGGATGGGTCCTGTATGAAGTTAGGGAGATGTGCAATGTGCGATGCTCTGGCAGGGGAGGCGGAGCTGGGGCCGTCCTCGACAGCTCCACGTCATAATGACGAGAGAGGGGGAGAGGCTGCAGCCCCTCCCCTTCTCAGGGAATTCCCTGATGGGGATTTCCCTTTGGAGCAGTCGCGAGACGAAACCCTCAAACACGCCTTTGACCAAGTGAGAGTCATCGATGGTCAACGACTCCAGCCTGACATCGCCCTTTCATATCCCTATTTTGCAATTATAAATGAGTGGTTGTATAGAGTGACACAGGACACTCAGACCAAAGAGGATACAACCCAACTTTTGATTCCAAGGAGCCGTCGGGAAATGGTATTCCAGGCGGTTCATTATAATCCCATGGCAGGTCACTTAGGAGAAAGGAAGACACTGAACCGTTTAATAGCCCATTTCTATTGGCCGGGCATTGGCGGCGATGTCCGCAGGTGGTGTGCAGCATGCCACGAATGCCAGCTGGTTAACCCACCGGCCACCCCAAAAGTGCCATTGTGCCCTCTCCCTCTGATCGAGGTCCCCTTTGAGAGAATTGGAATGGACCTCGTCAGGCCATTAGAACGGTCAGCACGCGGACATCGCTTTGTATTGGTCCTAGTGGACTATGCAACGCGATATCTGGAAGCAGTGCCTCTTCGCAACATCTCAGCACGTAGTGTTGCGGAGGCACTCTTCAAAATAATCTCCCGGGTAGGGATTCTGAAAGAAATCATCACCGATCAGGGCACAACGTTTATGTCACGGACACTACGCGAACTGTACGAGTTGTTCAGTATTAAATTGATTGCACCAGCATATACCATCCTCAAATGGATGGCCTGGTGGAACGATTTAATAAAACTCTCAAAAACATGATTCGTAAGTTCGTGCACGACGATGCTAGAAATTGGGATAAATGGCTCGACCCCCTGTTATTTGCAGTACGAGAGGTCCCGCAAGCCTCCACTGGCTTCTCCCCATTCGAGCTGCTGTATGGGCGACGCCCATGCGGTGTGATTGATGTATTGCGAGAGGCCTGGGAGGAGGGACCTTCAAACAGTAAAAATGAAATTCAGTACGTTCTTGATCTTAGAGCAAAACTCCACACTTTGGGGCAGCTAACACAGGAGAATTTGCTCCAAGCTCAAGAACGACAGCGCCGACTGTATGACAGGGGAACTCAGCTAATGGAATTTGCACCGGGAGATAAAGTGCTTGTATTGTTTCCCATATCGAGCTCTAAATTACTCGCCAAGTGGCAAGGACCCTTTGAGGTCACACGACGAGTGGGAGATCTCGATTATGAGGTTAAACGAACCGATAGAGGGGGCGCACGTCAAATATACCACCTCAATCTCCTGAAATTGTGGAGGGAGGCGGTTCCCGTGACGTTGGCTATGGTAGTTCCCGAGAAGACGGAGCTTGGACCGGAGGTGAGTTCAAAACATAAACAGCTCATCCCGGTCATTTGCAGAGACCACCTCTCACCTAGTCAATTCACGGAGGTTGCTAGGTTGCAACAGGAGTTTGCGGATGTGTTCTCTCCTCTACCGGGGCGTACAAACCTCATCCATCACCACATCGAGACCGAGCCGGGGGTCGTGGTATGTAGACGCCCCTATCGATTACCTGAACACAAGAAGAAAATCATTCGGGATAAATTGGATGCGATGCTTGATATGGGGGTAATAGAAGAGTCCCACAGCGATTGGTCCAGCCCAGTTGTTCTAGTGCCTAAGAGCGACAGGTCTGTGCGATTCTGTGTGGATTATAGAAAAGTCAACGCGGTGTCTAAATTTGATGCATATCCAATGCCTCGCATTGATGAGTTGCTCGATTGGTTGGGCACTGCTCGTTTTTATTCGACATTGGATTTGACAAAGGGTTATTGGCAGATCCTCTTGACACCAATTTCCCGTGAGAAAACAGCCTTCTCCACACCGTTTGGATTACTCCAATTTGTGACACTTCCGTTCGGTTTGTTTGGGGCCCCGGCTACGTTTAAGCGTCTCATGGACCGAATCCTCAGACCACATTCAACTTACGCCGCTGCCTATTTAGATGACATCATCATTTACAGCAATGATTGGCAGCAGCACATGCAACATCTGAGGGCTGTTCTGAGATCGCTGCGCCGAGCGGGACTCACAGCGAATCCGAAGAAGTGCGCGATTGGACGGGTGGAGGTACGGTATCTGGGGTTCCACTTGGGCCACGGGCAGGTGCGTCCCCAAATTGACAAGACAGTGGCGATTGCGATCTGCCCGAGACCCAAGACCAAAAAGGGGGTGAGACAGTTCCTGGAGCTGGCTGGCTATTATAGAAGGTTCGTACCTAATTATTCGGACATCACCAGCCCGCTGACTGATCTCACTAAAAAGGGAGCTCCAGACCTGGTCCAATGGACGGAGCAGTGTCAGCGGGCATTCACGCAAGTTAAAGCTGCACTTTGCAGGGGGCCGCTTTTACATTCACCTGACTTCTCTCTCCCTTTTGTTTTACAGACAGATGCTTAAGACAGGGGGCTGGGGGCCGTGCTCTCGCAGGTGGTGGAGGGGGAGGAGCGCCCGGTACTGTACATTAGCCGTAAGCTCTCGTTGAGGGAAACTAGGTACAGCACCGTGGAAAAGGAGTGTCTTGCCATCAGTTGGCGGTCCTCACTCTCCGATACTACCTGTTGGGGCGGGCCTTCACCCTCTGTTCCGATCACACCCCACTCCAGTGGCTCCACCGCATGAAAGATACCAATGCCCGGATCACCCGTTGGTATCTAGCTCTTCAGCCGTTTAAGTTCAAGGTGGTCCACAGACTGGGAGCGCAGATGGCTGTCACTGATTTCCTTTCCAGGAATGGGGGGGAGTGGTAGGCAGGCCGGATGCTGCCCCGGCCTGAGTCGGGCGGTGGGGATATGTGGCAGCGGGGGCGTGGTCAAGCATCTCTCCGGAGAGAGAGAAAGCGGTAAGGGTGCTTACACCTGATTTAAATTATGTCTAACACCTGTCTCTAATTTCAGTGAGCACGGGGAGAGCGGCATAAATAGAGCCACACAGCAGTTAGAAAAGAGAGAGAGCCTGGGCACGGACTGTGAAATCAAAAGTTATTATTATTACAAAGTTGAGAGTGTATTTTGTAAGCTAGTTTGTGGATGTTTTTAAGACTGTGTTATCCAACAACATAAAGCCCTGAGAGTGTGCATGTGCTGCAGTGAGGAAAATAAAAACGCCTATCTGAACCAGGAAATCTGCTTCTCGCCTCCTCCTTACACTGAGAAGTGTTACAGACGGTTAATCCCAGCTCTGAGACTCATCAGACTTGATACACGTCTGGAGGTCGTTTGAACAGATGCATTAAACTCTCGCAAGTTGTCATTACGGAGGACATCAGAGTTGGTGCATTAATAAAGAATGGTGATTAAAACTGACTGGAACTACCTGTGCATTAAACCGTTTTAACGCACACATTCCAATCAATCAGAAACAAGTACTTGAACAGACCATGGTATAAATGGATTTATCCACTGAAATTGTATGGATAACTTTTATGCTGCATTTATGTCCTTTTTGGACCTGAAGTTCTGGTCACAATTTACTTGCATTGTGAGGACCTATAGAGCTGAAATATACCTCTAAAAATCTTCATTTGTGTTCTGCAGAAGAAAGAAAGTCATTCACATCTGGGAAGGCATGAGTGTGAGTAAATGAAAAGAGAATTTTAATTTTTGTGTAAGCTATCCCTTTAAACTCCAGTTATCTATCTGCAACTCTAGTCATGAGAGTCCATTCCATCTACACACAAATCATTGATTGTTAACAGACTAATTTCTGGTGCCAATCATTTCTCTGTGACCCCTTTGGTCATGGGGATTCTCCCCCACATGCCTCCCCTTTCTACTTCTTTTACAGTCATCACTGCCTCTGTAGAACCTCCCACTTGCCATCTCACGTCTCCTTCCATTCTCCCTGCTTCTTTATTCATCCTCATAATTCTCCTGTTTCTGAAACCACAACTGCTCCTTCCTTAGTCTAACACCGGTTTGATCTCTTGTTTAAACTTCATACAGTGGTTTCTGAAGATTCCCTTTGCGTTGTGGCCCCCAGAGTCCCCGATTCCAAATTCCTACAGAGAAAACTAGTATTCAGTGCAGGGGAACCTCTGGCTCTGTGAAGGAGGAGTAGGATGATGTTACACTGCTTTAAGGCAAACCTGCTTACTTTCACATGTGAACTTATGAAATGGGGTTCCAAATGAAAATTTGGATGGATTCTATTAATCCACCAATCAGAACACATAACATACTGTAAATAAACAGTAGTTTACCTTCTAGAATCCCTACGATCTCACTCTGAATTCAGCAAAAGTAGGTTGAAAGTTCTTCAGCTGAAATCAGTCTATGCCACTTCAGGCCAAAGTTTAAAGTGTTGTTAAATGTATGGGCACACATGAGCTCCAGTTTCCAGGCCAAAAACTAGTTATTTTAAGTTAATTACAATCAACAGGAATGCATATTTTATTAACCTTACACCCTAAACCAAAACCTAAACCTAAGACTCCAATTCCACCTGGTATTAAGATGTGTATTTGGTGATCCTATCACATGAGGTTAGTGCTAAATATAGGCCTAAATGGGGTCTAAAACGTTTTGTGATCGGATCACAAAAACCACATGTGGTCAAAAATGGATAGTGGTAATCCGTATGCATCCTGGCAGCATTGAAGCACCACCCCTCGCCTGTCAATCAACTGCTGTGCTAAAACGTCATGGTTACTTGTGTAACCTCTGTTCCCTGGTGGAGGGAATGAGAAGTTGTGTCAATGTAGTGACACTAGGGGTCACTCTTGGGAGCCCGAGACACCTCTGGTCTTTGATAAAAGGCCAATGAAAATTGGCGATTGGTATTTGCATGCCACTCCCCCAGACATACGGGTATAAAAGGAGCTGGTATGCAACCACTCATTCAGGTTTTATGCTGAGGAGCCGAGACAAGGTCCGGCCATTTCAGTGGGTAGTTCAGCGTTGTGGTAGGAGGGACACAAAGTCTCGTTCCCTCCATCAGGGAACGGAGGTTACACAAGTAACCATGACGTTCCCTATCTGTCACTCACTCGACGTTGTGTCGATGTAGTGACACTAGGGGTCCCTATACAAAACGCCACAACCGGCTGAACTGTGTTACATGAACTGGCGGTGTGTGGTGGGCAGACTACTGTGTGCCTCATAGCCAGCACACCAGGTCGACACGTAACCTCCCCCAACATAGTTATGAGTGTCGAACGGCCCTTTGGGGACAAGTCGACTACCCAAAAGATAGAGACAGGCTAACCCAGTCGTGGCCTCTTTTCCCCTTCTCTATTTCCACTCACTAAAAAAGAAGGAGGATTATCCGACTGGGCCGCCAGGTCTAGCCACATGTGGTCAAAAATGGATAGTGGTAATCCGTATGCATCCTGGCAGCATTGAAGCACCACCCCTCGCCTGTCAATCAACTGCTGTGCTAAAACGTCATGGTTACTTGTGTAACCTCCATTCCCTGATGGAGGGAATGAGATGTTGTGTTGATGTAGTGACACTAGGGGTCACTCTTGGGAGCCCGAGACACTGGGCCAAGGCCCAGGAAGTTGCTACACCCCTGGTAGAATGGGCTCGTAGCCCTACTGGGGGCGGCATGTCCTGGGCGTGATATGCCATAGTTAGGGCGTCAATGAGCCAGTGGGCGATCCTCTGCTTGGAGACAGCGCTTCCTTTCCGCTGTGCACCAAAGCAGACAAAGAGCTGCTCAGAGATCCTAAAGCTCTGTGTGTGATCCAAATAGATGTGTAAAGCGCGCACTGGACACAGCTACGACAGGACTGGGTCTGCCTCCTCCTGGGGCAGCGCTTGCAGGTTCACCACCTGGTCCCTAAAAGGAGTCGTGGGAACCTTGGGCACATAGCCCGGTAGGTGTCTCAGGATCACGTGAGAGTAGCCCGGACCGAACTCCAGGCATGTTTCGCTGACAGAGAACGCTTGCAGGTCTCCTACCCTCTTGATGGAAGTGAGCGCAGTCAGGAGGGCAGTCTTCAAGAAGAGTGCCTTAAGCTCGGCTGACTGCAAAGGCTCAAAGGGGGCTCTCTGTAGACCCTGAAGAACTACAGAGAGGTCCCATGAGGGAACGAGGTGCGGTCTGGTGGGATTCAGCCTCCTGGCGCCTCTTAGGAACCTGATGATCAGGTAGTGCTTCCCTAAGGACTTACCGTCGACTGCGTCATGGTGTGCTGCTATAGCGGCTACATACACCTTCAGGGTGGAGGGGGACAGCCGCCCCTCCAGCCTCTCCTGCAGGAAGGAAAGCACTGATCTGACTGCGCATCTCTGGGGGTCTTCCCGTCGGGAAGAACACCACTTAGCGAACAGACGCCACTTAAAAGCATACAGGAGCCTCGTAGAAGGGGCCCTAGCCTGAGTGATCGTGTCTTCCACTGCTTAGGTCTTCCGCGTCCTGTCCAGGGGACAGATATGGAGATTCCAGAGGTCTGGTCGCGGGTGCCAGATGGTGCCCCATCCCTGAGAAAGAAGGTCCTTCCTCAGGGGAATTCGCAAGGGGGGGCTGTCGCGAGGAGCGTGAGGTCCGAGAACCACGTCTGGGTGGGCCAGTAGGGTGCTACCAGGACGACCTGCTCATCGTCCTCCTTGACCTTGCACAGGGTCTGTGCAAGTAGGCTCACTGGGGGAAACGCATATTTGCGCAGGCCAGGGGGCCAGCTGTGTGCCAGCGCGTCTATGCCGAGGGGAGCCTCGGTGAGGGCGTACCAGAGTGGGCAGTGGGAGGATTCTTGGGAGGCGAACAGGTCCACCTGTGCCCGTCCGAATCGACTCCAAATCAGCTGGACCACCTGAGGGTGGAGTCTGCACTCTCCCCTGAGGGTAACTTGCCGTGACAGCGCGTCCGCTGGAGTGTTGAGGTTGCCCGGGATATGAGTGGCTCACAGCAACTTGAAGTGCTGCTGACTCCAGAGGAGGAGACGGCGGGTGAGTTGTGACATACAACGAGAGCGCAGACCGCCTTGGTGGTTGACATATGCTACCGTTGCCGTGTTGTCTGTCCGAATTAACACGTGCTTGCCCTGGATCAATGGCCGATATCTCCACAGGGCGAGCAGAATTGCCAACAACTCGAGGCAGTTGATGTGCCAATGCAGTTGCGCTGGCCTCATACCCGTAGTTAGAAGGGCCGAGGCGGGAAGCCGCTGGGGTGCTTTTCTAACAAAAGCAAGCCGCGACCGCAACATTGCCATGGTCATGTTCTCGCAATGAGAACACGAACCATCCACAAATGCTGCCTCCGTGTGGGTCACGCCCAGACACGAAAGACAGCGATCATGACCATCCAAAGTTGAGAGATAACGACCGCAACCAGGAATAACACACAATCGGAAAGGCATCTTTAAAAAGACGCGTCTTTAAAAAGACGTTCCGTGTGTGCCGATCTATTAGAGAAATATACTCTTTTAGAGGAAAAGGCTCTATCAGAAAATATACTCTCTTTGTTTTCTGCCGAAGTGCCCAGGGGCGTTCTCTGCAGTGCACCAGTGCAGAGGAGGGAGAAGCCGCTGAAATGCACAGTCAGATCCAGCAGAGGTGAATGAACAGTAGAATTCAGCTCAGTGAGCATGACTGTTTGGCTCCGAAGAGAAAATCTGAATGAGTGGTTGCATACCAGCTCCTTTTATACCCGTATGTCCGGGGGAGTGGCATGCAAATACCACTCACCAATTTTCATTGGCCTTTTATCAAAGACCAGAGGTGTCTCGGGCTCCCAAGAGTGACCCCTAGTGTCACTACATCGACACAACGTCGAGCGAGTGACAGATAGGGAACAGGAGTTTAAATTTTGCCAGTTACGAGCAGCTTTAAAAGAAGAAAAAAACGTCCGATCGGAAAATTTAAAAAAGTGAATACACACACAAGCATGAGAACTTCATGCATCTTCTTCAGTGTGTTTGAAACCAACATGCAGGGACACTTATGAGAAGGACACACATCTGCAGCTTAAGTTAATAAAGGTTATCCACTAAAATAGCAGAAAATTATGCTCAAAATGTTGCTTTTGTGCTTCTGGGAGAAATACAGTAACACACCTTTTTTTTTTTTCGCACTTTCTTTGGTTTTTCTAAATTTGTTGTGCTTTAATGTCATGCAGTAACACACTGACATAGTGATTGATGTATGTCGTCATGAAACAGAGTGCCTCCCCTCCAAATCCGATCAGAAGTGGTCACAGGAGATGCAGCGAACAGGTGTAAACAGCGATGTGTCACCTGAACACATGTGATCGGATCACCCGAGATGCATCTTAATACCAGGTGTAAACGGGGTCTAACTGTCAATGGAGTAAAAATTTAATCTTAGAGAGAAAATGCATCCTTTCCATTGTGCTCATCATTGCTTATGTAAATGTGATTACTTCCTGGTTTTTGCATGAGAGCATGTGTTTTTGAGGCTGCTCACGCAACACACTATCAGTAGTGTCACAGAAAAAGGTAAATACATTTAAATTGATGCAAAAATGTCTGATAGGAAATACCATTTATCAGTAACTCGGCAGAACGGGGTTGATGTCATGGCACTGGAATATTCGGTAGCAACATGTCAAGTTCCCGTGTGGCCATGTTGACTTCTCATTAATTTTTATGATTAACTATGTCTGGGAGGTAGGCTCTGTGATTAATAAAGTGCTCTAATGGAGTCCCACCATTATGAGCAGCAAGCCATATCTATTAAAGCTATCAGTTTTAAATAAATGTACGGTATTGACAGGATTGCTGTTTTACAAAGCACAATGACTAAAGTAAACTATAATGGCCAAGAAGGAAGCAATGGTGCAACAAATGCTGGAGGAGAGGGGTTAATGGTATATGCATGTCTCATATCCCGATCACAAACCCAAAGAGGTGGCAACAACACTGGCCCAAAAAGGCAATGGTTAAATACTCCAATTAAGTGGGGAGGAAGGGGTTATTGTTCGATAGTGTTATGTAGTTCATTAGCCTTTTTCTTCCTCACGCTGCTGGGTTGTCTAGACGTCCTTATTAGTGCCCCCCGATGCACTCAGAATGGTCACAGCTGTCTCTTATAATGCTGTGCCAGCTGTGCTCCCAGTCTCTCCATGTGACTGTTATTTATAATTTGTAAAAGGTTTTTCAAAGCTTTTATGCACACATGCTCTGTGAAGTTGCAATGAGGGTAATCATATAAATCTACATTGTGACAGAATAGACATTATTGGTCTACTGCTGCTTGTGATCATTTTTTTTAAATCCCAGTTGAATGTTTTCCCCTCTCAATGTAAATTTAGACTCAAACAACAAATAGCTATTAATATAAATTAAATTATACACCTCTGCTTGACTGCTTCTGTCATTATTGCAAATCTATTCGTAGACAAGAAGGGAGAAAGATCTGAGCTACTTATATCTTTACTTATTTCAAAAGTATTTTTCCATGAATAAATTAAGTTCTCATAATGTACTAAGTACTTATAAGTTTAAGTAGAGGCAGCATAAACAATCATTATGGCACAGCATTTTTTCTCAAGTAAAAGATAGCATTCTTTATGACAATAATATGCATTGCAGGGGTGAAGTTTAGAGCACCACGCTTAGTGTTTTAATGTGTTTTTGTTTTGTAACAAAAGGGTTTTGGGAAGAGAAGTTAGAATGCAAGATGCTCTGTCAGGATTCGCTGAAAACTTGCAATCATTATATTTTATTACAACAATAGAGTACATATACAAAAACACCTTGGTGAGTCCTTGGAACCTTTCCTTCAAATGGTAAACATTGCATTAAAAATTAAAGGGTTCATATCTTATTTATTTTATTTTTTACATTACATTATTTCCACTTAGGTCCACTTACAATGTTAGTCAATGTTTCTTGCACAAAAACATAGTTTAGCTCTACCATTTTTATGCTATCTCTGAACACAGCAGTTACTTTAACACAGAGTTACAGCAGTTATTAACACAAACTGTTAAGGTCAAACTGAAATCATCAAGGACCTTATTAATGTAAACTTCGGCCACGTGTTTCTAGCAGTGGGATCTTGGTGGCAGTGATGGCTACCTAGTTTTGTTTCAGTTGGCTAATGCTTTGCAGGGATACAGCCTCGCTTTCTTGTCATCTTCACAGTCTAATTTGTTGCAAAAATTAACTAAAATGCAAACAAATGGAAGAGTTTTAGTGAAGAAAAAAGGTTTTTGATAGAATTGAAGATGTCAGACAAGTAATATGGCTGAAAATGACAAAGAGGTTTTGCCATTCTGTGAGAATTGGTTGCAAAATAATGACTTTTGGATGAATGATTTAAAAGTACACGCACACACACACACACACACACATATACTGTGTGTATATATATATATATATATATATATATATATATATATATATATATATATATATATATATATATATATACTGTATATACAGTATTCAGAGCTTCTGTGCTTTTGTGATTCCAGTGCCTGTAACTATGCATCCTTATGTGTAAAAACAGCATATACAACAATTTATTTATTTTGATTAAAAACAATATGAATGGGGATAAGCTCACCTCTTATGGAACATTAATTTGCAGACATTTCCCAAAACCATTATTGCTTGCAAAGTAGAGGTCTTTGTTGAGTCAGTTGTTACTGCATGAAGATCCATTAATAATTCAAGCAAAGCAGAGCTAAAGCATCCAATTATGCACTATATTCTCGACTAGTAATCCTCATAATCTGTAACAGTTATTGTTGGGAAAACCCTGTTTGAGGTGCCTATTTGGTCAATACTCATACACAGAGAGCCATTATGCTTTTAATAGCCTACAATTTTCAATGTTTTACTTCAAGAAAAGTATCTCTGGTTAGTTACCCCATTGTCTTGTCCTTCTATAAGCAATTTAGAACAACAAATAGTGCAACATGGTGTCATAGAATCATGGTACTATACCTACATTTTTGCAAAATGTTTTTTTACATGGCTCGTTGTACGTATTAAAAATAAATATATTTTTACATTTTTTAATTTTTAAAGATATTTTAGATCCCTTAACTCTACCCCAGCCTCTAAACATAACCACATTTCAACAATATAACATGTAGATTAATGTACAGTAGCAATAATGTTTGTTACAATATATAAATTTTTATATATTTTACAGCCACTAATCCCACACCTACTCCTAAACCTAACCATAACCGTTTATTAAGCATATAAAACACGTAACAGGCAGTAAATTCAGTACAAAGGTAGTCCAAAGGGCTATGCGCTGCATCCAATGTGTTCCCTGATGGCATACAATATCATTGTATGAGGTGGAGAGTGGAATTTAAATTATTAATCACTGTAAATCTTCTCCTGATGCACTCCATAACGGCACTGTCATACCTCATTCAAACATATACATCACAGAATACGGCATGTTTCAAATGGTCACGAGACACTTGAGAGCCAATGAGTCCTTTAAAATGTTGTATAGGGCAGCAGAAATCACACAGAACTGAATGAAACCATAAAAATGTCATATTATAATGTCAACTGCATTAAATAAATGTGATGGCATTTAACTAATCTCACTGATTATAAATCAAATGTAATTAACTCATTCATTCTATGAATTATTACATATTAATCCATTGAAACAGTACATGTAAATAGTTGTATGTTGGTGTCAATACGTAAAATGATGATGTTTAGATGCTGTCAATACATCAATATTGTACATATCGGTGTCTATGCAAACGTAAGAGTATAAACATTCGCTCGAACCAAACTTTACTTGTGACTACTTACCGTTTCCATGTTCACAGTGAGAGTCAAAGGAGATAAAAGACGGAGAGAGCCCAGCTGAGAATCTGCATGTGTGTTGGCCGCTGCCGTTGATCTTTTATATTGTAGATCCTTGAGTTTGTGTGCGTGTGAAGCTGTACTGTTGCGCTGTAAAGCGAACGAGTTTTGAGTTGATTAAAAGACATTCCTGTGTTGGAATCGCCATCTCTCTCTTCCTCCTCTTGATCCAAATACGAACATCTGTTATACTGGTGCTGAAACCCCAGATAAGGAGGAAGGTATGCTGCTATTGAGTCGTCTTCGCCACTGGAGGAAATGTTCCGATCCAGCATCCACCATGCTCAACACCAGGCCATTATTGATCTGTGGGCAGAGCAGCAACAGCACTTCGAGGTTCTCCTTCGAGGCCAAGAAGAGGACCGATGGGCGTTGCGGAGCTTGGTACCCTGGGGGTGGGGGGGGCGCACGGCGCGACACCGGCAGCAATGAACTCTCATGTGACGCTGGCGAAAATGGGGGCTCAAGATGACCCGGAGGCCTTTCTGGAGCTTTTCGAGTGCACGGCACAAGCTCTGGAATAGCCGTGGGCGCAATGGGCAGTCCACCTCCCACCGATGCTGACCGGGGAGGCCCAACTCGTGGCCCAACAACTTCCAGTCGACAACTTCCTGAGGTATCCTGCAGTGGGTCGGCCACAGTCCAGAGCATCATCAGCGGTTCCCTGACGCTGAGCGAAGTCAGCTGCCCGTTTGCCTTTGCTTAACAGCTCCACGATGCCTGCCGGCGGTGGATTCTGGCTGAGGAGCCCAGTGACGTTGGGGGTGTCATCGATCTCGTGGTACTGGAACAATTCATCTCCCAACTACCAAAAGGAACTGCGGAGTGGGTCCAGTGTCACCGACCAGCATCGCTGGATGAAACAGTGCAGTTGGCAGAGGACCATTTAGCGGTGTTCCTGCGGGCCGGTGCGCCCCGTTCTCTCTCTTTGTCTGTGGTCTCTCCTCTCCCCCTCCCCCTCCCCTGCTACCTCCTTCTTTCCGACCTGTCCCGTTCTCCCAGAAACGGTGGAACAATCCCTCGAGACCGGTGCTCCAGCCTCTACTAACACTCGTGTCTCTCTCTCCCCCGGCTCTACCCATTCTTCCTCTCAGGTGGGGGAAGCTGCCGCCACTGGTGTGGGCGTGAGGTTTGGGTTGGTCTGTTGGAGTACACTACACAGGCTGCCCCCGAACGAGCCGGACGTGAGTATTGGGGGGGTACATACAAAGCCTTGGTGGATTCAGGTTGTAACCAAACCTCCATTCATCAATGCTTGGTTCAAAATGGGGCATTGGATACAAATAATCGGGTGAAGATGAGGTGTGTGCACGGGGATATTTACGATTATCCTACAGTGACCGTCACTATTCTATTTCGGGGTCAAAAGCATAACATTGAGGCTGTGGTTAGTTCCCGCCTTACCCATCCACTAATTTTGGGTACTAATTGGTTGTATCGAGTGACGCAGGGCGCTCAGTCAAAAGAAGATACAACCCAGTTGTTGGTACCAAGGAGCCATCAGGAAATGTTGTTCCAGGCGGCTCATCATAGTCCGATGGCAGGTCACTTGGGACAGGTGAAAACACTAAGTCATCTCATGGCCAGTTTCTACTGGCCGGGCATTCACGAGGATGTTAGCCGGTGGTGTAGGACATGCCGCGAATGTCAGCTAGTGAATCCGCCGGCCACTCCAAAAGCGCCATTGTGCCCTCTGCCATTGATCAAGGTTCCCTTTGACAGAGTTGGCATGGACCTCGTCGGGCCATTAGAACGGTTGGTTCTGGTGGACTACGCAACGCGATACATGGAAGCAGTGCCTCTTCGCAACATCTTAGCACGTAGTGTTGCAGAGGCACTCTTCAGAATAGATTCCTAAAGAAATCTTCGCTGATCAGGGCACTACTTTCATGTCACATACACTACATGAGCTGTACGAATTATTGGGTATTAAATCAATTCGGACAAGCGTGTACCATCCACAAATGGACGGCTTGGTCGAACTATTTAATAAGACCCTAAATAATATGATTCTTAAGTGCATGCATGAAGATGCTCAGAATTAGGATAAGTGGCTCAAACCTCTGTTATTTGCAGTGCGGGAGGTCCCGCAAGCCTCCACGGGGTTTTCCCCATTTGAATTGTTATATGGGCGTAGACCCTGTGGCATCTTAGATGTCATGAAGGAAAATTGGGAGGAGGGACCTTCACAAAGCAAAAATGAAATTCAATACATTCTTGACCTGAGAACAAAGCGCCACACACTAGGCTGTCTAGAGAATTTGCTACAGGCACAAGAATGTCAGTCCCGGCTGTATAACAGGGGAACGTGACTACGGGAGTGTGCACAGGGAGATAAAGTCCTTGTATTAATACCCACATCGAGCTCTAAATTACTTGCTAAGTGGCAAGGGCCCTTTGAGG
The DNA here is from genome assembly GCF_019703515.2 of Myxocyprinus asiaticus. Classification (NCBI taxonomy): domain Eukaryota; kingdom Metazoa; phylum Chordata; class Actinopteri; order Cypriniformes; family Catostomidae; genus Myxocyprinus; species Myxocyprinus asiaticus. The sequence continues at coordinate 37,210,391 of NC_059347.1, read as the reverse complement.
TCACACAGCGAGTTGGGGAAGTTGATTATGAGGTAGTGCGTACGGATAGAGGTGGGGCTCATCAGATTTACCACCTCAACCTACTAAAACCATGGAGAGAGGTGGTCCCTGTATCCTTGGCGATGGTAGTTCTGGAAAGTGAGGAGCTTGGACTGGAGGTGAATATAAATGCCAATCACTTCACACTTGCAGAGACCACCTCTCATCGTTACAATATACGGAGGTTGCCAGTTTGCAAAATAATGTATCTGACATGTTTTCGCCTCTCCCCAGCCGCACTAATCTCATAAAACACCATATCGAGACAACCCCAGGGGTAGTGGTATGTAGGGACCCGGAGTCCCGAGGAAGCCTCTCACTCTCTGCTCTATGGTTCAGACACCCGACGGGAGTCGCGAGTCCTCCTTGCAGAAGGCCTCGCTTCATCCAGACAACAAACTATCAGCGATCATAATAGAGTCCAAGACATCGACAAAACTAACTTTCTTCAAATGCCAAAGAACCAAGCAACACAAGGAAACGCAACAACCCACAAGTACATCTCCAGACTTTTGCTCAAAGTGCTGGTGTATTTGTTAAATACTTTGGGTAATCCGATTGCAAATCGATGTAGACTCAAAGAAGGATAGATGGTTCTTAAGCCATTGTCAACAGACTCTATGTATTGATCATTTATTTCACATTCTGTCACTACTCACCAACCTGTTTCATGTTGTATGTTTTAGATTAGTTTTATGTTTAGAATAGCAATAAAGTTTGTCTGTATTTAAAGATAATTTGACTGTGGTATATTTTGATAAATAATCTCATCCTTGTTTTTAAAAGATTTCGCTTCAAAGCTGTACCTAAATAAGTGTAATATTATTTTCAATAAGCCATGAGATTAATATTACTCCAATAAGTGAATTAACCATAATTCCCTTATTAAAGCTAATTCCTTACAGTAGAAATTGTGATCGGATACAACAAGATGTTGTATTACAATTTTAATGATGGAGAATTTTATTCAGACAAATAATCTAGTTATTTGTCATTTATCTAATTTATGATGGTTGTCGAATGCGACTAATTCCATTATAAATTTCCTTACATAATAATGTAGAATAAGAACAGTTTAAATGAATTCCTAGCTCACACATACTGTTTCCCTACATATATTGGTGGTCGAATACGTGCAAAGATCTAAATTAGTTATTTGATGTAATTCGCTACATATAATGGTGGAGGTACGCGGGCACTTTAACCCATCCCGTGTACATTTATACTACCAAATTCGCTACAACAGTAAATTACAGTAATTATTTTCCTGCTAATTTTTTCCCTAAAGAATACAGCTCAGTTTGACAGTAACATACTGTAAACAGTTTCTAGAGTGAGTTGCAGTTGGAAATACAGCAATAATACTGTCAAAACAATAAAAATAATTTACAGTGTGGTTGCTTGTGCAATTGTGTTTTTCATGTACATTTGCTTTTTATGGTAGTATCAGTTAGGTTTAGGGTAGGTTTTGTTGATTTAAAGCACGATAGCATTAACCTTAAAAACCTCTTTTGTTTGGGAGCAAATTTTACTTGCTATTAGAGCCACACAGTGGACATATCACCTTGAAACTGCACCAACACGTGTGAGGAACCACGCAAAATGATTTTGCAAAAATGTCGCCACAGTCACATACATTTCGTGAGACAAGGCTGAAAAAGTAACTTGTAACAGTAAAACACTAGTCTGTAACACGGATAGACAAGGAAAGTTCTATGCTTGCTTTTACAAAACACTTCAACTCAGAATTAGGGCAACATCAGCACTGTTGTTTTTTGTTTGTTTGTTTGTTTTTTAATGACTTTGTGAGGTGCTCAGTTGTGTGTTCTCTGAGTGTGTTCTGTCAACTGTGACATTGAGCCTCTCATTGTGATCAAAGCAATCATCCACCATAAATCTGATGGTGAACACATTTGAACACACTCACAGCTTCAGGAAAGGAGGGATATTGTACTGCATACACCATAATTACAAATACTGTAGCTCAGTTATAAAATTTCAATAAATATAGCTTATGAACTGTAGAGAAATGAGAGTGTGATGCAGTCATGGAGGTATAGTTGTTGTTGCACATACAGTATATATCTATACTACACATTATTGGGGTAGCCATGACAGGTCACCAAGAACTAAATGAGAATCTAATGATCTATTACTGGCAGATGCCAATGTTGGGGCAACCTTGGCCCAGTTGCAAGAAACCCATTTAAGTTAAGAAAACTCTTAGTGACAATACACTTACTGTACAATCTTAACCAAGGGTTTCTTTTTAACTTAAAGGTTTTCTGGCAATCAGGCCCATAGCAGTTCACTAAGAGTAGAGAACAAATAAAATATTTAGCTAGATAGTGGAACTGAGAGATAGATGCCCATAAACATGACATAATTTGATTTTCATGAGTCGTGGTCTTTATCTACTGTAGCAGTGTGTTCAACATTAATTTAAAAGTATACTGACTACAAAGGTGCTGAATTCAACTTAGTGAGCTGCCAAACAGCTTTTTTTAGGCATCATGAGGAGGTATGCCAAACTGTTAATTAAACAGTAAAGTCTAATTCTTTATTTCACTATTACAACTTAAAAAAGAATAAAAAGGAGAGAATATGTTTAAATCAGTTGCCACCTGCAAGCACTCAAGATAATTTACAGGTCTAAATGTAGTCCAAGGTAAGAAAATTTGAAGTTATTAACCCCATCCGACACTTTTCTCCCAGTTTGTTTAGACTTTGTTTAGAGCATTACTCTCAAGAGTTTGATTGCACTGAGTGGGAGGATGCTACTTCAGTAAATGATTATGGAGTTCTTGTAGCTCGACTGGTGCTAGCAGTGCCAAGGTCATGGGTTTGATTCTCAGGAAATGTTGATTTACAAAGTGTGCCTTTGCAGTGTAATTTGCTTTGGATAAAAGTGTATTCAACCTGAATACATTAGGTTACACCAACAAAGGGTTTAGAAACAGCTCCTTGAAATAATAAATGCAGGTTAACATTTGTGTATATAGGGACAGATGTCTCTATTGTGTCTTTTTTTTAAAGGTCTGCTACATGCTCATGTTGTTATTTGTTAATATAATCAATACACTAATTTCAGTTTCATTCAGTCTCTCAGTCACAATTTAATTCACATGACATTTCATCATCCAGATCCACATCACAGGTTTTATTACAAGAGTAATACATTCCTTAAAAAGTTGGCATAAATATATTAGATATTGTGATTCACAAATAAAAACATTATTGATTTAAAGAAATTAAGATGAATATTTGTTCATTAATTGTGGACATAACCTTGCTGTTAGTGAAGTGAACCAGTTTAATGACACTTTGTTCCTCAATGACTCTTGTTTAACCCTTGAGGGAGACATTTGAATTTCAGTTATTTCTGGGCCAATAATGTGTCACTGCTCCTGGCATGGGCAGTCTTAGGTTAACTGTCTCTTCATGTATGTCACTGTTGAGTTAACAGTGGGAGATGACCATTTCCACACACTGTATCACTATTATTATCACTCAATTAATTGAGAAAACTTGTTCCCTGAATGAATATCCCATAGCCTCAATGTTGTACTTAATCATTTGAGTTATTAACACTTAAGATAAATAAGTCCAAGGAACATAGATATTTGAGTTATGAGCCCAAAACTTGATATTTGAAGTAATGATTAATTAAGACAACTTGATTTTTCCAGTAATGACAACTTTAGGGTTTACAGTGAAGAGTGATATCTGCACAGCATCTGCTCTCTCAAACAAAGCTTAGCAGGTGGTTTAGCCACATTGAAGACATTGGCTAAGTTGAACCATGACCTGAAAAAAAAAAAAAGAATCATATGGGGGTAAAAACATTAGCTAATTTCAAGAGCTGGAAACTTCTATGGGACCATAAGGAGGAATATGCCGTAAAGTCAGGATACTATTAAAATACCTCCAGGGCGCTAACGTCTACATTATGTATGCACAACCATGACCACTTCCTAAGTAATCTATCATTAAATATTAAAGAGACTTTTCTGGTTCTAAGATATCATGAGTGCATCAAGATGCAAAGAGCATTATCTTCTGACAGTGCATCTTAGGGATTAGGTCAAAATTATTACACTATGTTGTAAAGTGTACTTAAATCAATCAATTAATGTAACAGAAATTCTTGGTCTCAGAAAAATCTGCCATGAAACAGCTCAGATCTCTTTATTGGCTGTTAGGATTCAATGCTAAGCACAGCTCAAGTTCTCAAGCTCCATTTCCAACCTTACTGCTAAGAAGTCACTGCTGGTCACCTAGCCCCTACATCCGTCCTTATGATGGGCTCCCACTTCTCACATCACGTTAATTGGTCCCCCTTAAACCTTCAGAATAGATGACTTACCGGTTACATTAAAATGAAGCCTCAAGGCATTGTTCTTAAAGGCTCACCTCCTCTCTATATCATACACTAACATCATATAAAGGAGTCTATTTTAACAAGTATCATGTATTCTTTGAAGCTGGAGTTGCTTTTGTAAGCAGCTAAAAACACAAATTTGTGCAGTCCTTTCCAGAAACAAATTGTAATTTAAAATAGGAAACATATTTAAAATACAAAACAGGAGTAACTGTCCATTATAGTAAAAAAATGTAATTGTTGGTAATTAGATTATGGTTACAGCTTTTTATTTATTTATTTATTTATTTTTTTTACTATTATTTACTTACAGTATTTTTAATAATTAGTCTATTCAGAAAAATATCTAATGATGCACTTCTGTGTAGACCATTTACCATATTCCTCCTCACTTAAAGAAGGCATGCAGCCTGTTGATCGGTAAGCAATCTGCTGACTCACAAGGCACAAGAATGGATAATGCAGAGAGTCACTTATGCAACTGGTTTATGTGTTAGAGTTCATGTGAGATGATTCATTAATTAATCATTCCAATTTGTGAATTAATCATTCTTTTGAGTCTAATCTTTTCAATGAATCGGTCGATCCAGTTCATAAAACCAGTTTGAATGATTTGTTCAAGAATATGACTGATTCAGTTCTCATGTTTGGCTCAATGATCAGGTTGCAACATGGTTAACAAGATTATGAAAAGATTATCAGTGAATGACTTAAATGTCAGCCTTTTCCTCACACAAGGCTATTATGTAGCTTCACAAGCCACATTCCTTACTAATATCACTGCAATCGTATTACAGTCAGAGGAGAGTTTGTCTTAACATAAACAACCCTAATCTTGTCAGTTTTTTCAATCAGCCACCTAAAAAATTATCTAGTCTCTAAATACTCCAGCAAGGCTCTTACTCCTCAATGTCAGCACAGCTTCAACTATGTTGCTGTGTTACACTTATTATGGCTAGTTTGACACAGATATAACTGACATGTTGGAAGATGTTGGAAGTTTGGGGGCGAGCCGTTGGCCTCATGCTGAGAGACACCCTTAATTAATGTCAAAGTGCCAGTGAGATATCAATTAGGGAGCTGTCTGAAACAGAGCTGTAAATTAAGTCTGCTAAAATAAAGACCAAACTTTAAGAATGTTGTCACTGAAAACTCTGATGTTTAAGTTAGGGGATATTTGTAGGATTTGTTGTCTTGAGTTGATGTCAACTTGAATTGCGAAATCAATTGAAATGACCAGATTTAGACATGTGAATGGGGCACGTGTCTGACATGGGCATGACTCTTCTGAATAAAACAGCACATGGAAAATACTTTCTTTATCTAATTATATTCCAAAAGTCTGAGAAATTAGTAATAATCTACGGTCCTGTAGATTTGTGATGAGTGTGTGCAACATGAAAGAATGCATGTAGTTTGTCAGCATAGTCCACAGTCTTCAAGGTAGTCCAAGTACGTTAATCCAGTGTGATCTCCTGCTGTTGCCAGCACTCAGCTCCCATGCCAGTATTGTTCCTCAGTGGCAAGGACTCATTGCTCTGAATGACCATTTTCTGACCACTTCATCAAAGTGATCATGAGATTTTCGGTAACACTTTACATTGAGATTCCCTTTGTAAAGGGTTTATAAACAGGTTCAGTAATGACTAATAACTCATCTACAAATGCATTATAAATTATTTATATACAGTTATAACCATGTGAATAAAAAGGGTGACTTTCATGCAATATTTGCCAAATAGTGAGCCGATTTAAACTCACATGTTATTCACACTTATTAATATTTAATTTAATCAAAATCAAGATATGTCTTAATTCATGATTTACAGTATATTATGATGCAGTAAAAATAGATTTTTATAGAAAGAATAAAAAGTGTTGTGTTTGTATTCATTTCTAAAATGTCTTGACTCATGTCACTTTGCTTGTAAAGTTGATGATAAAAGAATGCTGCTACTCAGAGTGGTGACATACGTATCAAAGTTGGAATGTCTCAGCAAAAACCTTTCAGGTATTCATGCTCATCCACAGCAATAATGTACACCTGTAACTTTGATTTCTCTCACATAATAAAAGTTCATCTATATTCTTCATTTTATTGGTAAATTATGAATTAAGTAACAATATCTGTACCTTGTAATACAAGTCTTAATGTAAGGTGGATTTACAAAATTATGCAGCAACCTTAAAAAGGTGCTATGATGCAAGGTGGACAACCACAGCCTGTTTATTGAGTTACCCATGAATCATTTAATGCATTATTGACTTACAAAATGCTATGAAAGTGTACCTTAATATAAAGTGGACACCTGTGAATCATTTATTAAAGTAATATTTCACCCAAAAATGAAAATGCTCTCATAATTTACTCACCTTTATGCCATCCCAGATGTGTGTGACTTTCTTTCTTCAGCAGAATAAAATAAAGATTTTTTGAAGAATTTCTCAGCTCTGTAGGTCCATACAATGCAAGTGAATGGGTGCACAAAATGTTTAAGCTCCAGAAATTACACAAGTCAGCATAAAAGTAGTCCATATGACTCCAGTGGTTAAATCAATGTCTCCAGAAGTGATCTGATAGGTGTGGGTGAGAAACAGATCAATATTTAAGTCAATTTTTACTATAAATTCTCCTCCCTGCTCAGTCAGGCTGCACTTTAACTTTCACATTCTTCTTCTTGTGTTTTTGGTGATTCACATTCTTCATGCATACACCTCCTACTGGGCAGGGGGAAGGGTTTCAAGCAAAATGTCTTAAATGTTGCTCTCTTTCTCACCCACACTTATAATATTACTTCAAAAGATATGGATTTAACCACTGGAGTCATATGGATTACCTTTATGCTGCCTTTATGTGTTTTTTGGAGTGTCACAATTTTGGCACCCATTCACTTGTATTGTAAGGCCCTACAAAGCTGAAATATTCTTCTAATTTGTGTGCTGCAGAAGAAAGAAAGTCATACATATCTGGGATGGCAAGAGGGTGAGAAAATTATGGGAGAATTTTCATTTTTGGGTGAACCATTTCTTTAACCCTTGTGTTAAAAGAAAAAGAAATGACCCGCCACTATTTTTATCAGCAGAGAAAACCAGCTAAATGATTTTTTTTCAACTTGAAATTTGATGACTTTTCCTAAAGTGACCCCAATATTAGAAAAAGTGAAACATTGCCTTTGTTCATATTTCCATGAAAGCTGTACACCACCAGGGTATAAAGATTGTCTTAGGGTCATTTTTGACCCAGCAGTTATAAAATCATTTACACACCACAAAAACCAAAAAGAGAGAGAGAGAGAGAGACACACACACACACACACACACACACACACACACACACACACAATGAATAATTGAGATTATGTGTGCTACTGATTTAACTCAGACAAAACTAAAACTTTCTTGTGCATGTGCAGCATCTCCCCTCCATGACCCCACACATGACTCAAGTTCACAGACAAAATAAAAACAATTTCAGACAAAATAAACTAAATTTCAGACAAAATAAACATTTCTTGAAAGCATTGTTTACTAATGGGGAATGCAGTCAGAGGCTATAAAGGTGCTGCAAATGACAGTACCTCCAGTTCTCTCTTTGCTGAAGCCATGAGAGCACATTTCAGTGCCCAAGAGGTTGTAGATCAGATTTTATTCAGATGTCCAGGAGGAACAAGAGAACAATGATTTAGAAGAAGAGGAGGTATCTGAAGAAGAAGATGGGGAAGAATACAACCCAGAGCATGATGCATCATCTTCAGATGAAGGAGAAATCTCCCAAGCTGAAAGAGAGAAATTTTTGTCAAAGAACAGCAAAATAACATGGTCCTTGTCACAATATGACAACCAGGGCAGGATGGCAGCACAAAATGTCATTAGGATGACCCCAGGGCCCACAAGACATGCAGTTGCCCATGCCCAGGACATCGCCTCAACCTTCTACATGTTCATCACACCAGCCATCGAAAAAATAATCCTAGAGATGACAAATTTGGAGGGTTTCCGTAAATATGAAGACAACTGGAAAAGGATGGATGAGATTGACCTGCGTGCCTACGTAGGGCTGCTAATCTTAGCAGGTGTGTATAGGTCCTGAGGCGAGGCTACATGTAGTCTCTGGGATGCAGAGAGTGGAAGGGCGACTTTCCATGCCACGATGCCACTGAAAGTCTTTCACACTTTCTCAAGAATGCTACGAATTGATAACCATGAGTCAAGACCTGCAAGACATGTGAGAGACAAACTGGCGGCCATAAGAGTGGTCTGGGAGAAGTGGGTGGAGCGTCTGCCTTACCTCTACAACCCTGGGCCTGAAGTAACAGTGGATGAGCAACTGGTTACATTCAGAGGTACATTTTTATTTTCATATCTGTAATGAAAGTGATTTTCACTGTTAATTTTATTATGTATTGCTGTAATATCATTGATTTATGTGATTGTTTTCTGTGACACTGATACTAATTACTGATAGTAATCTCTTTTGTCAAAAGGTTGCTGTCCTTTCCGGCAGTATATGCCCAGCAAGCCAGCAAAGTATAGCATCAAGATGTGGGTGGCCTGTGATGCACAATCCAGCTACGCTTGGAAGATGCAAGTCTACACAGGGAAGCCGACCAGTGGAGGCCCGGAGAAGAACCAGGGGATGCGGGTTGTGCTTGATGTGACAGATGGACTGAGGGGGCACAATGTCACGTGTGACAATTTCTTCACCTCTTATGAACTCAGCCAGCAGCTCCTGAAGAGGAAGATCACCATGGTTGGCACAGTTAGAAAGAACAAGCCTGAGCTCCCCCCTGCACTCCTCACAACAAGGGGGAGAGAGGCCTTCTCATCAAAGTTTGCCTTCACTCCCACCACCACTCTAGTTTCTTACCTTCCAAAGAGGAACAAGAATGTGGTCCTCCTGATCACACTGCACAAAACGGCTGAGATCAGTGATCGTGAGGACAGGAAGCCAGCCATCATCCTGGACTACAACCACAACAAAGGAGGCGTGGACAACCTGGACAAGGTGATTGGAACTTACAGCTGCAGGAGGATGACTGCCCGCTGGCCCCTGGTCATCTTCCATAACATCATTGATGTGTCCTCATACAATGCCTTCGTGATATGGAACAAGATCAACCCTACCTGGATGCCTGATAAGCGTAACAAGAGGAGGGTGTTCCTGGAGCAGCTGGGAAAGACACTTGTAACCCCACACATTCAAAGAAGGGAGTGCCTCCCCTGCACAGCAGCCTCTGCAGTGCTTGTGAAAGCTGTTCAGGGGGCTGAATCTTGTCCTGATCCAGCTGAAGCTGCAGCTGGGGCAGGTAAGAGGAGGAGATGCCAATTCTGCCCCTCAAAGAAAGACTGTAAAACAAATGCTATGTGCTGCACATGTGAGAAATACATCTGCAAAGTCCATGCGCACACACTTGCATACTGTCCTACATGTGCTAATTAGAGTTGATTGATTTATGTTCTTCACGTTTTTGTTTTGTATCTATTATCTTATTTTATTCTTATTTATTGTTGTTGTTTATACACCTTGTGGGTGGGGGCAATGGTTCGAAAAATGGTTATATATGCTTTAGTTGTGCAATCTGGCAACCGTGAGCATGCAAGACCTCTCCACTGTGAAAAGGCACTGGTGTTCTAAAAACCGTTTGTGTAGAACAACCTTCTTACACCACTGTTTAAGTATCCTCATTAAAACAGACCAAATTTCCATTACTAGGTCAGTTATTGGAGATGAAAAGATGCTGGTTCGTGTGAGCAAGCAATTGACAGAAAACCTTTTTCATGATCTTGACTTTTCACAAAATTCATCAGAAATACAATAACATAAGATAACAGGTGCTTATGGCCATGTATAAGCATGAGCCGCATATATTTTTGCCATTGATCCAGAATCAGTAGTGAAGTCTAGGGTGTACGCAGGCATATGCCTTAGGATTTTGCATATGCCCACCTAAAATAAGTGATTAAATGTATGGCCACCATAACAACGAGTAGGCTTTTGACCCAGAACTTTTTCAATCTATTAATGCGATGCCGCAGCACCATTGAATTATTTAATTTCGTTTTTATTTATTTATTTTAAGTGTACAGAGATTCTCTCTAAATGCGCACTGCAGGAGGCGGTAGTGCAACTGATGGCATGGGCAAGACAGACATTCCAACTAAGCTGATCCACCAATCAGAACGTTCATTTCGGCCGTGACTGGATATTTGCTAACCAATCATATTTTCTGTTTCAGTAAGGGGTGGCACATTTCCAACGTTTAATGCTGATGCACAAGCATCCCTGGAGTAACTATAATTTGCACTGTAAATTTATTTCCCTGCTAAACGTAAATATATATATATATATATATATATATATATATATATATATATATATATATATATATATATATACCGTATATACACACAACAGTTAGTTCCGGTCCTCGAATCTGACTGGACGAGAGACGTTCCATGAGTACTGATGGCCTCACACCATCAGCAGTTGGACGCTTTACTGTGCGAATCACTCCGCTTGTGTTATTGCCATTCTAAAGTAAAGTGTAAGAGCAGTGCAGATGTGTGAAGAGCTCTTTACATTTTATTTTGTGACATTACATATTTTAGCCAGCAGGTGGTGGCATTTTTGCGTGTAATATGAGCCAGGTGACGTGAAGTGAGTCAGCGTCAGTCAGTGTTTACATTCAACAGCACTACCTGGTCGCTCGTATTACTACTACACTACTAAAGCTAGAAAATAGCTTTAAACAGTTTTAAACTAACAATTTCAGCATTACAGCTCATCACAGTTGAGAGACACAATACCCCTGCTTGAACTGCTATTTTTCCACTGAGAAAATAGGATGAATTTCACCAAAATGACATAATTTTCAGAAAGCTGACTAACGGACTACAGCATCATCAACAGGTGATCACACACGCTCTCTCTCTCTCTCTCTCTCTCTCTCTCTCTCTCTCTCTCTCTCTCTCTCTCTCTCTTGCACACACACACACACACACACACACACACATCCTTGTTTCTCCAATAACATGTTAGAAACAGCCCAAGCTGTGATACTTGTAGTTCTAAAGTGATGTTTTTGAGAGGCTTGTTCCATCCACAAATGCGTTTTTTATGACCGTACTCATTTACTCAGTTTTTTTTTTTTTTAAATTTACTTCATTGAACTGTTGACACTATATATGAACTATATATTCATAATCAATATCACACTTGCAAACATGCCATATGGCCCTAAATCAGTGCTGATGTAGGGCCATATCGCACTCTTGCTCGTGTGATATTGCTTAAATATATGATAACACTTTATAATAACTACACGGTACACTATTAAAGTGTTTGTAAACCATTATTTTATAGTTAATTGATAATTTATAAATGATTGTTCCTATATTATTAATACATCAATAAGTTACATATAATTAGTATGTTATTTGTTTCTATTCATTTTATCAAATGATTTATTATTGTTTAATAAGTTCATATATAGGCATTTTGATAATGTTTTTTATCCTTAGTAAACAACTTGTTAATCTTACGTAACTGATGTATTTGTTGATGCAAACCAGTGGTAAAGAAGTGTTTATGAGAACATTAAGAAATCATAAATTCATAGTTAATAAAGATATTAAATATGTAATGAATTGAATACACATTTCTGCTTAATTAATGTGTATATTAATGTTTTAGGAACACTTACTATTAAATCAATTAATGCTTAATAAAGGTCGTAATAAAGCACTTACTAGCTAAGCATTTTGCGTGACCTAATCTAAAGTGAGAACTATATATTCATAATTAAACATTTATTAGCGTGGTTCAACAGTAAGTATGGCCAGCTGGCCCAGGGCCAGTGTGAGAGTTTTGCCCTTTCGGGCCAGTACTGTGTTGTCACTAAATCTTATGTTGATCTTGTAAATATGTCGTACATGTGTCCTAGTCTGATTATTAAACCACATCAGCCTGTGAATTCATTTAAGAAATATCCAGTTCTCTTGTGTTGCACACTTCAAAGTGATGTGTGAAGGCGTTGACCCGATAAAAACATCACATTATGACTTATGTAATGAAATGCTCATTTAATTCGAAGCGTGCAGCACATGCAGCCTCTTACGGTGTAGCAATCAAACGACCACGTAGCAAACTGCTTATCCAGAAGTGTGAAACTTCTGACAAAAAATATATTACTACTGCATAGTGAAAATGTAATATTCATTTTAATAATAATAATTAAAAATATTATTATTATGACTATTATATCAGGAATAATTATATATTAGCAAATTTCACAAGCAAGTGTGCTGTTGTACTGAATGTACTGTACATTTTTAATTTATACAGTGATTCTCTGCTCACATTATTTGACAAAAAATAACTGTTTTAGATTCAGCTGCTAAGATGTTACTGAAGCACTTTATTTGATAAAATAATTTCATTTGATGAACTCTTCATGAATTCATTTGATTAGTCATATTTTTAATTTAAAAAAATCATTAATATTTTAAACATGGAATTCAGAAAAAGTCAAATGGAAAACAGAATTTGGGGAAACAAAGCAGAATTAGGAAAAAAAATATTTCATCGAGTCCATTTTTTACATTTGCATTTTTTACTACATCTTAAACATTTGCATTTTCTTTGAAGTAATAAAAGATGTTGATGTACTGAATATCTCATTTTGCTCAAAATTGCTCTGAAAATTGTCATCGTCAATTTTTAAGTGGTGATTTGGCTAAAAAAAAATTCTATGAGAGACAAATGTGTCTGTGTGCTCCAAATGTGAGCGCTTGTGAATGTGCTGATGCCCAACAAATATGCTTACAGTATTGTTTATTTGTCTCTTGTCTCTGTAAAATCCACCTGTAAATTTTACAGGCCATTGGCCAATATAAATTGTCACGGTCCTGTCACTTTGTCAGGTTGTGTTTCGTGTCCTGTTTTTGTGTTGAGAGCATGGGTCCGGGTGTGAGTTACCGCCGTGCGCTCTTCTGTAATGTTACAGTCCTGTCACTCTGTCAGTTTGGGGTTTTGTCTGATTGGACCATGACATCAAAGAACATACTTTTCTCACACAAAGCAAACCATCTTCGCGACCGAAGAGCACATACTCTGCGCTCTTCGGTCAGTCTAGTTTCATGTCCAGAACATGGTGTCTGGATCCTGGCTTCCTGTATGGTTTGGATTCGGTCTGTGTCGGGATCCGGACACTCATGATCCATGTTCTGTTTGTTTTGGTCTAATTGTGTTGGCGTTTCTCCCTTGCAGAATCAGCATTTCCGTGGGAACCCAGATTGTTTCCATGGGAACGCTGATCATGCTAACTTTCAGCTGGCAAGCGGTACCTCTCCCTTGTTTGTTCCTGTTTATTTTAATCTGTTCGTGAGTCATGTAGTGATTCTTGTGTGTTACCATTATAGAAAGCTGTTTGGTGTGAAGTAACTTATTTCACTTTCTCTGCCTAGTTGGTCCTGTCTCATGTATCTGTTTGGTTGCCCATCTCTGTCCGCGTGTCTGGTGTGTGGTTGCCTTCCAGTTTGCAGTGCGCGTGTTTTCTGCGCTCACGAATCTTCAACGGAGGATTCCTCATCTCTGTCTGCATGTTGGGAGTGTGGTTGCCTTCCAGTTTGTGGTGTGTCAGCTGCTCTTCAGCGGAGGTTTACTCGCAGCTCTGCTCCTCTCTGTCACGGAATGTGCGATCGCCTGCGGGAGCACTCATCACAGAGGATTCCTCATACCTCTGCTGAAGTTATTATTTTGAACTAAATAAATCCCTTGAACTGTTCATCTGCTCTTGGGTCTATGTCTAACTGTCACTTTGTGACAATAAATATACAAGAGACTGCTTGGAAAATATAGACAAACTGTATAGAGGAAATTAAATGCACTCGTATCCATTCCGGTGTCTCAGAGTGTCTAATTACTACATTAACATGTCCAGTTAAAAAATAAGGAAATGATGATCTAGAGGCAGTGGTCAAATGAACAGATTTAACTAGTTAAGATAAATAACATACAAGGTGACAACAAAAAGTAGGTAAATTAGAATGACAGTATATTCAACTATTTATGAAACATATGAAATGAATTAAGTAGAAAAAAAAATGTCCATGAAAAGCGTAGACCTACACAACATAACAAATAAAATGAGTGTGTGAAGTTATACTATAACAGAGAAGTAAATAAATGGGGTACAAATAGTTGTAGATCGCAATATGATGAGGCAGGTAGGAGAAGGGAACAGGCCCGGATTGGCAGTCGGGAGAACCAGGAGAAATCCCAGTGGCCTGGTCTGTCTTGCGACTGATTTGGCCTCTGTTATTATTAAGAAATGTTGTTTTATCTTTTGCCTGGTGTTACGTCTGTGACCTCGGTCTTGAGTGTCTCTTTTGTGCACTCTCTCTCTCCCTTGCTCATTTGTGCTCTCGTTCTCTCTATCGAGTGTGAATAGGTGTGTTCTTTTAGCGCCGTTTCGCACCTGTGACTGGTCTGCTCATTTGAGATCATATGATTGAGGAGTACAAGAGGGACACTGAAGCAGAGCATGGTGGAGAGATGCTCTAGTTTATTGCATACAATTAGTATAGTCACATTTTTGGACTTGCTGGTGCTTAGCTCTCAGAGCACAATATAGTGAGACAAACCAATAATCGCAGCAGTCAAATATCACCTACTGCTTGAGCTGCGCTCTACATCAGTAGTGTCAAACACACACTCATTGAGTCCAATATGACCCACATCCCAGCTAACCAAATTACATGGCCATTACGTAACTGCAACATAATTTGATGACCAAACTTTCATTGTGGCAATGTAACTGATTATGTTGTGACAACCAGAAAAGTGAAATTCCTGGATTCGTAGCCACAACATAACTTTGGAAAGGTGCCAGTCTGTCATGACGATGCTGTGGCAATGTCGAGGATCAATAGTTGTTTGTTCATAACCAGTTGGTAATTTTTGCTTTTAATGATTAATCTATGGGCGGACATGCAGTATTCTAACATAATGTATGTCCTCATTTGCACAACATTAATTTAAAGGCTATTTAAACAGTTGTGTGTCTGAATAACGAATGCAGACTGAAAATTTATGTACTTCATTTATTTTGACAGAGAACAGAGAAAAAATGCAACAATAAAAGAAATTGAAACCTATTGCCACAGAACTGCAATGAAATTACAAGCCTAAATGACTTTTGTACTTAGACCAGCTTAACACCTAATGCCTTGAATTACATTTGTTAATTTAATTTAAAGCAATTTTAAGGATATATTAAAATAGTAAATGACAATATAATCTTCAGAAGATCTACATATTTATTTCAATATATAATAATATTAAATTATTGCAAAAATGTTAAATTAATCAGTTAGCAAAAAATTAAAATGTTCCCCATGTTCCGCTCATCAAGATGGGCCCCCAGGACGATCCGGAGGCCTTCCTGGAGATCTTTGTGCTGATGGTGGGTGCCTGTGAATAGCCAAGCACCCAGTGGGTGGTCCATTTAATACCACTGTTGTCCAGGGAAGCCCAACTCGCAGCACAGCAGTTACCAACCGGGAAGCTCCTGGTATACACTGACTTGAAGAAAGCCATCCTGCAATGGTTCGGCCAGACACCCAAGCAACAGCGCCAATGCTTCTGCTCGCTGACCATTGGTGAGCACAGCCACCCGTTTGCCTTTGCCCAGTAGCTCCTGGACGGCTGTCGGAGTTGGTTTCTGGCTGAGCAACACAACGTCGGGGCTGTGATCGACCTGGTGGTACTGGAGCAGTTTATTGCTTGGCTTCCAAGAGGAACAGCAGAGTGGGTCCAGTGCCATCGCCCGGCGTTGCTCCAAATGGCCATCCAGCTGGTAGAGGACCACATGGCGGCATATTCGGGAGCCGGCGAGCCCCGAGACCCTTCTTTCTTTCTCTCCTGTCTCCTCTCCTTCTCTTCCCTCCCCTTCCTGCCATCCTGTTCCTCCTCCCCAGAAATGGGGGGTTCCCCTCCCAAACTGGCTCCCCGGCTTCGGGGGCTGCACCACCCGCTGGTTTCCCCTGTCCCGCTCTGCTCTCACTCCCAGGTTGGTGAATCCAAGCCGCAGGCATGAAGACTGGTCTGGTTTGCTGGAGCTGTGGGGAGCCTGGGCATTTCCAGGACCAATGCCCTGTGTTGGAGGTAGGGACATTGTTTCAGGTCCCCGATGCTCCATAGGCTGCCCCCGATCGAGCAGGAACGTACCGCATACTTGTGAATATTAAGGGGGGTACATACCAGGCCTTGGTGGATTCGCATTGCAACCAAATCTCCATCCATCAATGTCTGGTTCAAGACGAGGCTTTGGGTGCTAGTCACAGGGTGAAGGTGTGTGCATGGTGATATCCATGGTTATTCGGTAGTGATGCTGACTATTCAATTCTGGGGACAAAAGCATAGAGTCGAGGTGGCGGTTAGTCCCCGCCTCATCCATCCGCTAATCTTGGGTATGAACTGGCCAGCATTTACCACTTTATTGAGGGAAATTTATGTGGATGCGTCCTGTAACAAAGCGTTTCAGTGTATGGTTTGCGATGCGCTGGCTGCGGAGGCAGAGCCAGGACTGTCTACGTCAGCTCCATGGCAGGATGACGTAAGGGATTCCCTGCAGGGGATTAGATGATGGTCAACATCTTCAGACAGACATTGCACTCTCATATCTGTACTTTTATGTTATAAATGATCGGTTGTATCGAGTGACACAGGATGCACAGACAAAAGAAGATGCAACCCAGCTGTTGATACTGAAAAGCTCATCATAATCCGATGGCGGGTCACTTAGGGCGAGAAAAAACACTAAACCGTCTAATGGCCCATTTTCATTGGCCGGGCATTCATGGAGATGTTTGCAGGTGGTGTGCAACATACAGTGAATGTCAGCTGGTGAATCTGCCAGCCACCCCAAGAGTGCCTTTGTGCCCTCTTCCTTTGATCGAGGTCCCCTTCGAAAGAATTTGTATGGACCTCGTTGGGCCATTAGAGCGGATGGCACGCAGATATCACTTTGTGCTGTTTCTGGTGGACTACGCAATGCGATATCCTGATGCAGTGCCTCTACGCAACATTTCAGCAGATTGTGTTGTGGAGGCACTCTTCACAATCATCTCCTGAGCGGGGATTCCGAAAAGAATCCTCACTACTTTCATGTCACGCAGACTATGCGAGCTGTATGAATTATTGGGTATTAAATCGATTCAGACAAGTGTGTACCACCCGCAAACGGATGGCTTGGTCGAATGGTTTAATCAAACCCTGAAAAACATGATTCATAAGTTAGTGCACGAAGATGCTCGGAATTGGGATAAGTGGTGTTCATCGACGAGCATCACACGGCGAGTTGGGGAAGTTGATTATGAGGTTAAACGAATGGATGGGGTGGAGCATGGCAAATTTACCACCTCGACCTCTGAACCATGGAGGGAGGCGGTCCCTATGTCATTGCGACGGTGGTTCTGGAGATGGAGGAGCTCGGGCCAGAGGTGAACTTGAAAGCCAATCAAGATACCCCGCTCACTTGTGGAAACCACCTCTCACCGTCGCAAGTCACAGATGTGGCCTGGTTGCAAAGAGAATTCTCAGATGTGTTCTCGCTTCTTCCTGGTCGTACGAACCTCATAGAACACCATATCGAAACAACCCCAGGGGTAGTAGTATGCAGTCGTCCCTACAGATTGCCTGAGCACAAAAAAAAGTGGTTCGGAAAGAATTAAAGGCCATGCTCGATATGGGGGTATTAGAAGAATCCCACAGTGACTGGGCCAGCCCGGTGGTGCTGGTTCCAAAAAGCGATGGCTCGGTCCAGTTTTGTGTGGATTATAGGAAAGTCAACGTGGTGTCTAAATTTGACAAGTATCCAATGTCTCGTATTGACGTTCTGCTCAATCGGTTGGGTGTGGCTCGCTTTTACTCGACACTGGATTTGACAAAGGGTTATTGGCAGATCCCTTCAACGCCAATATCCCGCAAGAAAACAGCTTTTTCCACCCCGTTTGGCTTACACCAATTCATGACCCTTCCATTCGGTTTTTTCGGGGCCCCTGCTACGTTTCAGCGCCCGATGGACAGAGTTCTCAGACCGCACTCTGCTTACACCACTGCCTATCTGGATGACATCATTATATACAGTACTGGTTGGCAACGGCATTTGCAGCATCTGCGGGCAGTTCTAAGGTCACTGTAACGGGCGGGACTCAATCCAAACCCTAAGAAGTGCTCAATTGGATGGGTGAAAGTATGGTATCTGGGGTTCCACTTGGGCTACGGGCAGGTGCGTCCCCAAATTGATAAGACGGCAGTGATTGCAGCCTGCCCGAAACTTAAGACCAAAAAGGAGGTGAGACAATTCCTGGGGCTGGCTGGCTACTATAGAAGGTTTGTGCCTAATTATTTGGATGTCACCAGCCCGCTGACTGAGCTCACTAGAAAGGGATCCCCAGACACGGTCCAGTGGACAGAGCCATGCCAACAGGCTTTTATGCAGGTGAAAGTTGCGCTTTTTGGTGGGCTGTTGTTACATTCTCCTGATTTCTCTCTCTTTTGTGTTTCAGACCGACACGTTGGACAGAGTGTTGGGAGCCGTGTTGTCCCATCTTCTCGAGGGGGAGAAGCGTCCGGTGCTGTACATCAGTTGGAAGCTCTCGGCTAGAGAGGCAAGGTACAGCACCATTGAGAAGGAGTGTCTGGCCATCAAGTGGGTGGTCCTCACCCTTCGCTACTACCTCCTGGGATGGGCTTTCACCCTCTGTTCGGACCACGCCCCACTCCAGTGGCTCCATCGCATGAAGGATACCAGTTCGCAGATCACCCATCGGTATCTGGCACTTCAGCTGTTTAAGTTTGAGGTGGTCCACAAACCGGGGGCACAGATGCCTGTCGTGGACGATGGCGATGGGGGTATGTGGAGGGGGGGGCATGGCTGAGCGGCTTGTGAATGGAAAGCGAGATCGGGAGATGAGAATGGTAAGGATCATCACCTGTCAATGGTTGTCTCTAACAGCTGTCTGGCCCTTAAAGGGCGAGCCAGATACCAGTGAGGGGAGAGAGAGCTACCCACGCACACGAAGAGACTGTGTTGAATTGTTGCCGCTGAAAAGCATGGTTTAGAATTGAAAAATTCCAATATCTTTTGAGTTGGATTTGCCGTCTCCCACTTCCTCCTTTCAACTCTTTGTGAAAGTGTTACACATACATGAAAGCTTATCCTGGACACTTCTGTTATAAACATTTGGCATAATGTTAACAGACATTTCAGATGATTAAAGCTGCCAAATAATCACAGATGCAAAAATATTAACAGAACTTCAACTAGAAGGTATTGACGTTACTTAATCAATCTGATGTGGTTGTTGAACTTTTGTGGCATAACTGACCAGAGACAAAGTCTTCTGCAGTTTGGGTTTGGTCTGGTTGCCATGGCAACTCCACTGCTAACAGTACTATATAAAAAACAGGTTTTATGTATTTAGCATCTTTCCAAAGGTCAAGGAACCTTTACATACACAATACTTCAGTACATTTTTAATAAAATTAATTCATTTGTTGTGAAGTTATAAGTGTTTTACCTCAGAAAAACGAACTCTCCTGTCAGACGAGGCAGAAGTAAAAAAGTGCCTCAGAATTACACGTCCGGTTTATCTGCTGTCTGATGGGATTATGTCAGGCTTTATGTAAATATAGAAATATTCCAGTTTTATTTTTTTCATAACTTAACACAATTGTATATTTTGTTGTGAAAAATAAAGTGTCTTACCTCAGAAAAACAAACGGTCCTGTCTGATGCATTTCCGTTGTGCGCGCGCTGAGTGAAGATGATGAGCACGCAAGCGTTCAGGTGGAGTCGTGTGCTGTTATATTGTATGTATTGTGTATTTCCCATCTATCACTATATTAAAAGATCATTGTTTATGCGTATCATGTTAGATATGTTTTAACTTTGTGAAAAACGACACATTCTATCTTCAGAGAGATTTTCTTTTTCTATGTTGCAACTGGAGACGTTTTAAACATTTCAAATTCTGGTCATCATAACACATTGCAAAGTTATTGTGGTTTCAATTTGTTATTGTGTAAATATGTAGGCACTTGATGTATGCACATTTTGTGGATGTCTCCCAACAGATCTAATTCAAATCACTGTTTTTTACTTGAGTTTGACATGCAGGCTCTTATATTGTGCAGAGGATTTAGAATATTTAATATACAAATAATTCATCATCTGAGACTGTAAAGCAAACAGACACAAAAGCAAATGATGCATGAAATACTAATTAGTATGTAAACATTTTGTTTTATAATGATACATTTTGTACAATTTCATGTCCACTCAATCATCCAAATAAACTGTACAAAACTTGAATTATAACAATTATTAAACTGCTACAACACAAATCTGTCATAGAAATGCAATTTTCCTGTGTTGCGACTGGACCATTTATATATATATATATATATTTTTGGGATCACATAGGAGAATTAAAAAAAAAGTGGAATTGGAAGGTGAAGTGGTAATTATATTATGGACCTATGACGTTGCAGTTAAGTTGCCAATAAGTCACAGAATTACCCAAATATTACGAGTACATTATATAACTGGACCATTCTGGGTAATCTTGGGACATTAGGAGGATGTAAAGACGAAGCTGTGAATTAATAATTTAATGGTAATGAAATGATGGGCCCATGATGTTGCAGTTACGTTGTCAGTAAGTCACGGACTTACCAAAATATTACGTATATATTACGTAACTGGACCATTCTGGGTAAGCATGCAACATTAGGAGGACGTAATGATGACGTTGTGAATTGGTCATATAATGGTAATGAAATTACGAGCCTGTGACATTGCAGTTACATTGCCTGTTAGTAAGTCATGAAATTACCAAAAAGGACAAATAAATTACGTAACTGATACGCTGTGTGTTAGCAGAAATGTCGCAGGAAATTCACACCTTTTGTCTGGATCTGAATCTGTGAGTAATATTGTCACAGGGCAGCCCACTTAATTTTCAAGAAAAAAGGGCTGTCACGATTGCTTAATTTGATTACACAATTAAAAAAACTGCTCAATTACACTATTGCCAAATAGACAGATCCAAAATAAGGCGGAAGTGATGCAGTCCATGGACGAGGGTTTGAACACAAAATGACAAGAAGTGTCATCTGTGTGACAGTGCTTCATTTCAGATTTATAAAGCAATGCAGGACTTTAAAAAAACACAACATCACATGATTAAAGTTACACAGTGACGGATGCACAAACATTTTCTGTTGAGTAATTTAGTACTCTGTAAATTCCGTACTCTGTAAATTAATTACCATTTCAATGTAAACACGTCCTTCCTGCTCTTGTACATCACATTTCATGATGATTAATATGATTTGTAATTGTTTGCAATGCCACACTTCTGATAAATATTTGATAGTTTATGGCCATTATCACAGGTAAAATTAAATGTGGGAATCTAACAAACTTTCCCATATAGGTAGATCGTGTTTAACTAATTAAAGGGGTCATGACATGAGGAATCAGATTTTCCTTGATCTTTTGACATACAGGTGCATCTCAATAAATTAGAATGTCGTGGAAAAGTTCATTTATTTCAGTAATTCAACTCAAATTGTGAAACTCGTGTATTAAATAAATTCAATGCACACAGACTGAAGTAGTTTAAGTCTTTGGTTCTTTTAATTGTGATGATTTTGGCTCACATTTAACAAAAACCCACCAATTCACTATCTCAAAAAATTAGAATACATCATAAGACCAATAAAAAAAACATTTTTAGTGAATTGTTGGCCTTCTGGAAAGTATGTTCATTTACTGTATATGTACTCAATACTTGGTAGGGGCTCCTTTTGCTTTAATTACTGCCTCAATTCGGCGTGGCATGGAGGTGATCAGTTTGTGGCACTGCTGAGGTGGTATGGAAGCCCAGGTTTCTTTGACAGTGGCCTTCAGCTCATCTGCATTTTTTGGTCTCTTGTTTCTCATTTTCCTCTTGACAATACCCCATAGATTCTCTATGGGGTTCAGGTCTAGTGAGTTTGGGACTGTGTTCTCTGTCTTTTCTTCTGAAGTCCACCACAAGCTCCTTTGTCTTACTGACGTTGAGGGAGAGGTTGTGCTCCTGACACCAGTGTGTCAGAGTGTGCACCTTGTAGCAAATTAGCTTAAAAGGGAATTATTTATAATTAATTATAACTGGTTATAATTAATAATAAATATTTAGATTAGATCTTAGAATTAACTGTAGCAGAATCGATATTACAATTACCTGATCTGTCCGTCCAGCGAGCAGACAATATAATTATTTATCAACTCTTGGAAGATTACTTTCCTGGCCAAGGAACAATAGCCTTCCTACTTATACAGTGCTAGCAGTAGTTTAGCATGTAGCAAGGAGCAACATTCAGTGACTTTGAATTGTGAGCGGAACACAGAGACAATCAATTGTGAATATAAGGGATTTAATAAATGAAACTATAACTAACATACAAACAAACTAAGCAAAACATACATATATAGAATGAAGGAAAGTAAGGAAAAGAGAGAGAGAGAGAGCAAAGAAGGCAGTATTTCATGTCAGTTAACCACAACCTAAATGAGAATCATCAGAGGCACAATTCACCTTAAAAGGGGTTCAAACTTAAACGCGCATCTAATCAGTTGTAAATGGTTACTTGCATTGGTTTGTTGCTGAATAAGAGTCTTGATGCGGTAGACGAGGTTCTCGACGATTTCTTTAGGAGTGAGTTGAAGAAGTCCACAGGAAATCCACAAAGTTACTTGAAGGTAAACACTGCCAGAAGGTTAAACTCAAGAGAGAGTTTTGGAGTGTGTTGGTCTCAAGAAGAAGAGTTTTGAGCGATGATTAGTCTGCGCTCTGGAGTTTTGATAGTTCATTGCCGCACCCATTTTGTGGGTGGAGTGGCCAATCAGAGGCATGCATTTTGAGCGGGAGAAACATCCTTTGTCTCCGTTTATGGCCCATTCGCATTTTATTGCTGATCTGGACCGCTAGTGCAGCTTTTAATTCAAAACATAGTAAGAATTGTTCGATGCATTTCACGATCACCTGGTGTACATTATTGTGTGAGAAATACAGGGAAGATCATTTTGATACCAAGAAGGTAACCTCCAGACGATATTAAAGCAGAGATACACTCATACACTTGAATATAGGCATTTAATGTCTAACTAATACAAGTAAAGGGTTTTAACTAAGTTAATATGATAGGGGAATATACATACAACACATGCATATAGCAGATACATTTATAACTGCTTACTATGGCCTAAATAGAGAAAATGTCTTTAGGTGTGTGTGTGACGTGTATTGGAATTACTGGAGACAGACAACTGCTCTGGTGCCTGGCACGGGGGGGGGGGGGGGTCACCCCCCTTTCTGTGGAATGCGTTTGAAGCTTGATGGAGACACTCCAGAGGCGACCTGTTTTAGCATCCTTTTGATAGTGATAAAGACCATCTGCAATTTAGCACCCATATAAATGTAAACGCGGAGGCCAGGTCAGTAATTTATATGCAAATGTCAAAAGGCTAAAAGGTTTTTTTTCAAACAAAGTGTAATTAGCCATCACTGATCTTACACAGACGTTACAACCTCCTCTCTGTAGGCTGTTTCATCATTGTCAGTGATCAGACCTACCACCGTAGTGTCATCAGCAAACTTAATGATGGCATTGGAGCTATATGTTGCCACACAGTCATGTGTGTACAAGGAATACAGTAGTGGGCTGAGAACACAGCCCTGCGGGGCTCCAGTGTTGAGGGTTAGTGATGAGGAGATGTTGCTGCCTATTCTAACCACCTGGCGTCTGCTTGACAGGAAGTCCAGGATCCAGCTGCACAGTGAGCTGTTTAAGCCCAGAGCCCGGAGTTTCTCATCTAGCTTGGAGGGCACTATGGTGTTGAATGCTGAGCTGTAGTCTACAAACAGCATTCTCACATAAGTGTTCTTTTTTTCCAGGTGGGAGAGAGCAGTGTGTAGTGTAGATGCAATGGCATCATCAGTGGAGTGGTTGTTGTGGTAAGCAAACTGCAATGGGTCCAGTGATGGAGGCAGCACAGAGCAGATGTAATCTCTGATTAGTCTCTCAAAGCATTTGCTGATGATGGGGGTCAGAGCGACAGGACGCCAGTCATTTAAGCAAGTGATTTTGGATTGCTTTGGTACAGGCACAATGGTGGATGATTTAAAGCATGTGGGGACCACAGACAGGGAGAGGGAAAGGTTGAAAATGTCCGTAAAAACACCAGCCAGTTGGTTTGCACACGCTGTGATGATGCGGATCATGACGTTCCCTGTCTGTCACTCACTCGACGTTGGTGTCGATGTAGTGACACTAGGGGTCCCTATACAAAACGCCACAAGGCTGAACTGTGTTATGTGAACTGGCGGTGTGGTGGGCAGACTTGCTGTGTGCCTCATAGCCAGCACACCAGGTCGACACGTAACCTCCCCCAACATAGTTATGAGTGTCAAACGGCCCTTTTTGGGGACAAGTCGACTACCCAAAGATAGAGACAGGCTTAACCTAGTCGTGGCCTCTTTTCCCCTTCTCTTTTTCCACTCCCTAAAAAAGAAGGGGGATTATCCGACTGGACCGCCAGGTCTAGTCGTAGGGTGTCCCTCCCAAGGGGAGGACACCACGGAGATCACACCGCACCCCAGGAGAGGGGGGGATATTTAAGTGGAAGAATATGTCACATGGTCTTTCCAACCATGTGGAGAGCCTTCAAGGTAGATCCTGCCCAATGGGGGAGGAGTTACTACAAACATGGAGACTGAGGGGCTCTGCCCAAGGAAGACGCAGTTTGCCAGCAGGGAAACGAATTAGCGGAAGATATAGATCGCATGGGGTTAGCCTTACAGGGAACTGCCACATGCGGAGCACCTACCCCAGAACAGGGCTCTTAGTTAGCACGTGTACTGGGCCGGCAGCGAGTCTCTCCGAAAACTCGACTGCCACAGGGCTTGGAGGAAGTCAACCAGGGAACAAATTTTGTGAACACTACTGGGAATTAATGGCGCACGTCTTCAGCTCAAAAGGAGGTGGAAGGCGCTATGTGCAAGCGATACACCCGGCCGGCTATCCCGGGCTTATCCACTTGTGTTGCGTGCCACTACCTGGGACGAAACCGGTTCCACCCGGAGGTTGTAGAACCTTGCAAAGGTGTTGGGTGTTGCTCAGCCCGCTGCTCTGCAAATGTCTGTTAGAGAGGCACCTCTGGCCAAGGCCCAAGAAGCCACTACACCACGGGTAGAATGGGCTCGTAGCCCTACCGGGGACGGCATGTTTTGGGCGAGATATGCCATAGTTATGGTGTCAACGAGCCAGTGGGCGATCCTCTGCTTGGAGACAGCGCTTCCTTTCCGCTGTGCACCAAAAGCAGACAAAGAGCTGCTCAGAGATTCTAAAGCTCCGCGTGCGATCCAAATAGATGCGTAAAGCGCGCACCGGACACAGCGACGACAGGGCTGGGTCTGCATCCTCCTGGGGCAGCACTTGTAGGTTCACCACCTAGTCCCTAAAGGGGTGGTAGGAACCTTGGGCAGATAGCCCGGTCAGGGTCTCAGGATCACGTGAGAGTAACCTGGACCGAACTCCAGGCACGTTTCGCTGACAGAGAATACTTGCAGGTCACCTACCCTCTTGATGGAAGTGAGCGCAGTCAGGAGGGCAGTCTTCAAGGAGAGTGCCTTAAGCTCGGCTGACTGCAAAGGCTCAAAGGGGGCTCTCTGTAGACCCTGAAGAACTACAGAGGTCCGATGAGGGAACGAGGTGCAGCCTGGAGGGATTCAGCCTCCTGGCGCCTCTTAGGAACCTGATGATCAGGTCGTGCTTCCCTAAGGATTTACCGTCGACTGCGTCGTGGTGTGCTGCTATGGCAGCAACGTACACCTTCAAGGTGGAAGGGGACAGCCTCCCTTCCAACCTCTCTTGCAGGAAGGAAAGCACTGATCTGACTGCGCATCTCTGGGGGTCTTCCCGATGGGAAGAACACCACTTAGCGAACAGACGCCACTTAAAGGCATACAGGCGCCTCGTAAATGGAGCCCTAGCCTGAGTGATCGTGTCTACCATCGCAGGTGGGAGATAGCTTAGGTCTTCCGTGTCCCGTCCAGGGGCCAGACATGGAGATTCCAGAGGTCAGGGCGCAAGTGCCGGATGGTGCCCCTTCCCTGAGAAAGAAGGTCCTTCCTCAGGGGAATTTGCCAGGGGGGAGCTGTCGCAAGGAGCGTGAGGTCCGAGCACCACGTCTGGGTGGGCCAGTAGGGTGCTACCAGGGTGACCTGCTCCTCGTCCTCCCTGACCTTGCACAGGGTCTGTGCAAGCAGGCTCACTGGGGGAAACACATATTTGCGAATGCCAGGGGGCCAGCTGTGTGCCAGTGCGTCTATGCCGAGGGAGGCCTCGGTCAGGGCGTACCAGAGCGGGCAGTGTGGAGGATTCTTGGGAGGCGAACAGGTGCACCTGTGCTTGTCGAATCGACTCCAAAGCAGCTGGGCCACCTGAAGGTGGAGTCTCCACTCTCCCCTGAGGATAACCTGTTGTGACAGCGCGTCTGCCGTAGTGTTGAGGTTGCCCGGGATGTGAGTGGCTTGCAGCGACTTGAGGTGCTGCTGACTCCAGAGGAGGAGACGGCGGGCGAGTTGTGACATACAACGAGAGCGCAAACCACCTTGGCGGTTGACATATGTGTAAGGGGGTTCAGTGGAAAGGAGGAGGCGAGAACCGTCTTAATAATATAAATAATAATTTAATAAACAATTTAAACAAAACACATAACTATAAAAACACAGTACAGCTGCCTGCAATTCTCTCTCTCTCTAACTATCATCCCCGGCCGCCTTTATCCCTCGTGCGCCCCATCAATCTGATTGGGTACCGGGTGTGTCTCATTCCAGCCCGGCTCCGCCCTCCTCGGCTCTACAATATGCTACCATTGTCGTGTTGTCTGTCTCGAGGCAGTTGATGTGCCAATGCAGTCGCGGACCCGTCCAGAGGCCGGCGGCTGCATGCTCATTGCAAACGGCACCCCAGCCCGTTTTGGAGGTGTCTGTCGTGACCACGATGTGCCTGGGGACCAGTTCTAGAGGAACACCTGCCCGTAGGAACGAGAGGTCAGTCCAAGGGCTGAAAAGATGGTGACAGACCAACGTGATGGCCACGCGGTGTGTCCCGTGGCGCCATGGCTGTCTTGGGACTCGAGTCTGGAGCCAGTGCTGAAGCGGCCTCATATGCATCAACCCGAGCGGGGTGGCCACCGCTGAGGATGCCATATGCCCCAGGAGCCTCTGAAGAAGTTTCAGTGGAACCGCTGTTCCCTGTTTGAACGCCTTCAAACAGGCCAGCACCGACTGGTCGCGCTCGTTCGTAAGGCGCGCCGTCAAGGAGACTGAATCCAACTCCAAACCAAGAAAAGAGATGCTCTGAACCGGGAGGAGCTTGCTCTTTTCCCAGTTGACCCGAAGCCCTAGTCGGCTGAGGTGTGAGAGCACCAGGTCCCTGTGTGTGCACAACACGTCTCGAGAGTGAGCTAGGATTAGCCAGTCGTCGAGATAGTTGAGAACACGAATGCCCACCTCCCTTAACGGGGCAAGGGCAGCCTCGGCGACCTTCGTAAAGACGTGAGGAGACAGGGACAGGCCGAAAGGGAGGACTTTGTACTGATACACCTGACCCTCGAAAGCGAACCGCAGGAAGGGTCTGTGTCGAGGAAGGATCGAGGCGTGGAAGTACGCATCCTTCAGGTCTTCCGCCACGAACCAATCTTGATGCCGGACGCTCGCCAGAATGCGTTTTCGCGTCAGCATCTTGAACGGGAGTCTGTGTAAAGCCTAGTTCAGAACTCACAGGTCCAAGATTGGCCTCAACCCACCGCCTTTTTTCGGTATGATGAAGTAGGGGCTGAAAAAAACCCTTCTTCATCTCGGCTGGAGGGACAGGTTCTATCGCACCCTTCCGTAGGAGGGTAGCGATCTCCGCGCAGGGTAGCAGCATTTTCGTCTTTCACCAAGGTGAAGTGGACACCGCTGAACCTGGGCGGATGCCCGGCGAAGTGAATCGCGCAGCCGAGTCGGACGGTCCGGACCAGTCCTCGTGACGGATTGGAAAGCGCAAGCCATGCGTCCAAGTTCCGCGCAAGGGGGACCAAAGGGACAACGTCATCGGATGTACCGGCAGGTGGGGCCTCGCGGCGGGGCGGAGCTCGAGGTGCCACACCACGTCGTGGCCGTGCTGAGTCTAGGGACATCGAAGCACTTACCTGGCTCCTTGTGACCACCCCCGGAACAGCCTGGGACGGGGGTGGAAGAGGCCTGTCCTTGTGACCCATGGAGACTGTCACATCGGGGGTGGATTTGTGCCACAGCTGGGCGCTCAGGGGCGGGAGACCGCCGCTGGAGCACCAAACCTGCCAAATGGAGTGGTGGACGGTGGTCGTGATGACGGCCGTACACACCGGATACGTGACCCAGGGAACAAGGAAATCACTCTTGCTGAGCTCTTGAGTACTGCAGCCACTTGGGCATACAGCGCAATTAAATGCAAAAGGTAACAAAAAGATGAAGATCTGCTTACCAGCTCCAGAGCAGTGGGTTTTGTTGTCCCTGGGTCGCCCGTCTCAAGGCGCTTTGAAGCCTTTCATGGGTTCTGGGCGGCCGCGAGACAGGTGGCGTCTGCTTCCTGCGGCGGGCTCCACGCCGGGGCCGGGCCGAAGGGGCGGGCTGCAGTGGAGCCGGTGCAGTCACTGCAGGGGGACACCCTTGGCAATGAGTAGACGGGGTGCGGGATCTTGAGCCGCGCTGGGGCAGGATATGCCGGCTAGCATCCATCTACTGCTCTACCATCGAGAACTGCTGGGCAAAGTCCTCGACGGTGTCGCCGAATAGGCCCGCCTGGGAAATGGGGGCAGCAAGGAATCGTGTCTTGTCGGCCTCACCCATCTCGACCAGGTTGAGCCAAAGGTGGCACTCCTGGACCACTAGTGTGGCCATCGTCCACCCGGGAGACCGCGCCGTGACCTCTGTCGCTCGGAGAGCGAGGCCGGTCACCAAGCGCAGTTCCTGCATCAATCCCGGGGCGGAACTACCCCCATGCAGTTCCTTTAGCGCCTTGGCGGACTTGCAGGAGAGCCATGGCATGCAGGGCGGAGGCGGCTTGTCCAGCGGCACCATAGGCCTTGGTCGTCAGAGACGACGTAAACCTACAGGCCTTGGACGGGGGCTTTGGGCACCCCTGCCAGGTTGCGGTGCTTTTCGGGCATAGGTGCACCGCGAGCGCCTTTATTCACCAGGGGATTGCCGAATAGCCCTTGGCCGCCCCACCATCGAGGGTAGTGAGGGCAGGGAAGCTGAAAAGATCGGGACCGGGCAGTAAAAAGTGCCACCCGCGACCTTGTCAGCTCTTCATGCACTCCCGGGAAGAAAGGAACAGGGGCAGGGCGTGGCTTTGAGCGGTAAAACATGTCGTCATCTCCGCATCAGCCTGTGACTGGGCAATCGACCCCCAAGGGAGGAGCCCAGCTGAGGCTTCCGACTGGACGAGCCCGCTCTCCGATGCTGCGCTCGAGAGCTCATCACTTTTGCGGGCTCCGAATAAGAGGTCGAACTCGCCGTGAGACGAGCCGGCGGACTCACCCGGAAGCCCGATCAGGGCAGACAAGCGTGCTGGGGAATGGGAGGTCCGCGGGGGGATACCCGGCAGAGGCGGTCCCACTGGGGTCCCCAAATCACCCCTAGTGCTAGCCGCGCTGGCCTCATACCCGTGGGTAAAAGGACTGAGGCGGGAACCTCTGGGGTGGCAAACATACCCCTTTCTTACGAAGGCGAGCCGCGACCACAACGTTGCCATGGACATATTCTCGCAATGAGAACATGACCATCCACGAACACTGTCTCCGCATGAGCAGTGCCCAGACACGAAAGACCGTGACCATTAGAAGGCGAGAGATAACGAGCACAACCAGGAATAACACACAATCGGAAAAGCATCTTTAAAAAGACGCTTCTTTAAAAAGACGCTTCTTTAAAAAGACGTTCCATGTGTGCGCTCTTTTAGAGAAATATATACTCTTTTAGAGGGGAAAAATGCTCTTTCAGAAAATATACTCTCTAGTTTTTCTGCCGAAGCGCCCAGGTCGTTCTCTGCAGTGCACCAGTGCAGAGGAGGGAGAAGCCGCTGAAATGCGCCGTCAGATCCAGCAGAGGTGAATGAACAGTGTATTCAGCTCAATGAGCATGACTGTTCGGCTCCGAAGAGAAATTCTGAATGAGTGGTTGCATACCAGCTCCTTTTATACCCGTATGTCCGGGGGAGTGGCATGCAAATACCACTCGCCAATTTTCATTGGCCTTTTATCAAAGACCAGAGATGTCTCAGGCTCCCAAGAGTGACCCCTAGTGTCACTACATCGACACCAATGTGACAGATAGGTAAATACAGTTTTTTCCCAGTATTTTAGTGAAGACATAGAGACGGTAGAAGAGTTTTAAAGTTGCCAATTCAGTATTTCCATTACAAAGTATTTTATGCAATCAGTATGCAATATTATGTCCATCATAACATTATTGTTCTAACAAACTCTAGACCGCTGACAAACACAACCCCTCACGTGCCCACAAAATGATGCTTCATCATCACACTTGTAGTAAAAACATTCAGTCAGTGAACTGAATGAATTAATAGAATACACCTGGGCAGGGTTGCACCAGCTGTGCGTAAGTTCTCACGTAAATTAGGATGTAAAGTTCACACTAAGGGTTTAGTAACTTCTAGTTAGTTTGTAACTAAGTCAGTGCTTAATTTGGTTGCACCACCTGTTCTTAAGGCAGGACTTAACTAGTAGGTCGGAAGCTCTCCGTAAAGTAATACGCAGTCGCATAATATGACGTTTACTTGTATTGATCCAATAAACAGCATTCATATTTGTACACAGAAGTGTTAAAAAGCTGTGAACTTCAATTTGATCTTGTTATGGTTGATGTTCAAACCTTGATTGCTCACTCAAATATCAACTGTAATAAATTATATCCCCATTAAAATACGAAACGTAATAAAAGTAGATTTGATAAATAGTATATTTGCCCTGTGTAAATAACAATATATAGGAACTGTATCTGAAATAAATAAAGGGTGATAAATACTAATGCAACAGGTTGGAAAAACAGACATTTATTCATTTTAATATCCTATATTAATATTTGGAAAGTGTTGAAACTTGACATCGGGCGATGCACCCTGAAAACTGCACCGTTAGAACTGTTTCTTGCTGAAGAGCCTCTTATAAGTAATTTTAAAAAAATTTATGTAAACGAGTGTAAATGTCAACATAATACTGTATGTCGAAATAATTGATGCCTGTCACGCAAAACACAAGCTCATTGATGTCATAAAATTTCAGTCTGCTTTTTATTCCAACTGTTACTCCTGGTCGGAGGCTTCCGTAAATATTTAGTTTATACGTAGGGTTACGTCCTACCTAAGTTTAATGGTGCAATGCTCAAATGAGCAAAACTGAAAATGTCAAGTGACGAGCTTTACCCTGCAAGTTGATCAGCTAATGTATACGTTTGCAATGTTTTTATTGTCTACAAAATAAAAACCAGCTCGTGTGGATTTTTTCGAGATCCAGTTCGTGGCTGGCTTCCATGGCTGCAGCGCGCTGTGTTTGCCTGAAAACTTGTTCAAATCTGGCAACCTGGTGGTGTCGAAATAGGATTGGTGAGTGGGCAGTGGGCAGGATCACACAGGCCAAAACATAAACAGAAATTCCGGCCCAGAATGGAAACTTCAAAGTAGAATATACTGGCTGTAGCATTGTTATTGGAGAAGCCAGTATTTCAACTTAACATGTTTCCTAATTCTCTAATGACATATTGGTCATTTTATTTCTCAATCAACAACGCGATTTTGACCCGGTGCGACTTATATTCAGGTGTGCCTTTATTTCCGGAAAATACAGTAAATAAATAAATAAATAAAATTATTTGCTGTGCCATTGCAATACTTAATTTGCAAGAACAAATCTACAATTTGGAAAAGACACAAATTTGTTGGTTTTTCATCATCCAATTAGTGCTTTTGGCATCTGTGACCTCATTATACAGCGCACTTATGTTACTTGCGTTTTTTGCATAGGCGAATTTCAAATTTTACGAGTTCACGCTACTAAGACAAACAGAAAACATGGACATGTTCTTGAAAGGAAAACTACTGACGATGGTTATGTGGGATAGTGGTGTGCCATGGGCAGAAAAATGGTTGGGAAACACTGACCTAAACCACAAAGAGTGCATCTGCAAAAAAGCGTTCCAAAAGAAAACACACAGCAGTATGTACATTTTGCAGTGCAGTGCTTACCGAGACGGCTGGAACCACGTCAAACTTTTATCGGCACTTAGAAAGGAAGCATAAAGAAAGGTAAGCTAAGTGTAAGTGATGCTAGCAAAGCTAGCTAGCTAACATTAGCAATCTGCCTCTTGCTGCATTCCATTCAACTCGGAAAGTCGGATTTTCCAACTTCCTACTGGGAAAAGTGCAATGGAACGCCACTTGAAGTCGTATAATTACAACTTGGAAAGTCGTGCGGAAATTTTAAACTCAAATTTCACCGAGATGCATGTGCGTGACGTCACCCAATCTTGTCTGCACCCAGGAAGATGTACAAAATAAGTGATAAACATTAACTTTTATTAAATAATATCGATAAATTAGTCAAAGTTCCTGCTTTACATGATATTAAAGCTTGTTTAACAAACATTAGCAGAGTATCAGGTGTTCAAAACATGGTAAATTATACTCTCTTTTGATAATCTTACATCTGTAGCACAAATGCTAGCACTACAGCATTGTTTATGAATTGGGTTGTTAGGAGACATCTCTGGTGACAGCCAAACACCTGCTAAGCTAAAGGGAGTGTTGCAGTTTTGTTTCCTTTAATGTCATCTTCCGAGCATCTGGCACTGGAATGCATTTAGTCGGAGATCTGAGATATCAAGTGGAATATCCCACATCCGATTTAATGGAACACATCGTTTGTCCCTAAACTCATCTTCACCTCTCACCCAAAGAGATTTAGCGAGAATTAGCTACCAATGTATTTACTGTTTTTTAGGGCACTAGTTTCAGTTGCTTGCCAGCTATTTGCCACCTAGCTCGGTGTGCAAGCTACCTACTTTAGTTAACATATATTGAGGGATGTAGCTAATGCAGTGTTAACTTTGTGAGAGCATGTAGTGACATTGTTGTTCCCAAGTTATATTTTTGATAACAATGACGGGAGGCCACATAAAGCTATGTAGCTAATGTATATAAAGTTACGTTACATCAACATTAGCTAATGTCAGCTCCGACAGGCTCGGTAACGCTCCCTCACTTTGGTGGGAGAGCTAGAGATGTGACAGCAGAGAGTGGAGACTGAATAATGCGCCTCCACTTATATGAAAAATTTTAATTTTAATTAGGCTGCTTTGCTTATGTTTGGCATTCTTTGTTCTATTTTTTACGTCGTCTCTGACGGTCAAAGCCTACGGCGCTGCTGGACAAGCCGCCTCTGCCCTGCACGCCATGGCTCTCCTGCAAGTCCGCAAAGGCGCTAAAGGAACTGCACGAGGGTAGTTCCGCCCCGGGAATGATGCAGGAACTGCGCTCGGCGACCGACCTCGCTCTCCGAGCGACGGAGGTCACGGCGGGGTCTCTCGGGCGGGCGATGGCAACACTAGTGGTCCAGGAGCGCCACCTTTGGCTCAACCTGGTCGAGATGGGTGAGGCCGACAGGACACGATTCTTTGCTGCCCCCATTTCCCAGGCGGGACTATTCGGCGACACCGTCGAGGACTTTGCCCAGCAGTTCTCGATGGTAGAGCAGTAGATGGATGCTAGCCGGCTTGTCCTGCCCCGGCGTGGCTCAAGATCCCGCACCCCATCTAATCATTGCCGAGGGCGTCCCCCTGCGGTGACTGCACCGGCTCCTCCGCAGCCCGCCCCTCCGGCCCGGCCCCGGCGTGGAGCCCACCGCAGGAAGCCGACGCCACCCGTCTCACAGCCGGCACCGAAGAACCCACGGAGGTCTTTGAAGCGCCCCTGAGACGGGCGACCCAGGGACAACGAAACCCGCTGCTCTAGAGCTGGTAAGCAGATCTTCATCTTTTTGTTACCTTTTGCATTTAATTGCGCTGCATGCCCAAGTGGCTGCAGTACTCAAGTGCTCCGCAAGAGTGGTTTCCTTGTTCCTTGGGTCACATATCCGGTGTGTACGGCTGGCATCACGACCACCGTCCACCACTCCATTTGGCAGGTTGGCACTCCAGCGGCGGTCTCCCGCCCTGAGCGCCCAGCTGTGGCACAAATCCGCCCCCGATGTGACAGTCTCCACGGGTCATGAGGACAGGCCTCTTCCTCCCCCGTCCCAGGCTGTTCCGGGGGTGGTCACAAGGAGCCAGGTAAGTGCTTCGATGTCCTCGGACTCAGCACGGCCACGATGTGGTGTGGCACCTCAAGCTCCGCCCCACCGCGAGGCCCCACCCGCCGGTACATCTGATGATGTTGTCCCTTTGGTCCCCCTTGCGCGGAACTCGGACGCATGGCTTGCGCTTTCCAGTCCGTCACGAGGGCTGGTCCGGACCGTCCGACTCGGCTGCACGATTCAGTTCGCTGGACATCCGCCCAGGTCCAGCGGTGTCCACTTCACCTTGGTGAAAGACGGAAACGCTGCTACCTTGCGTGGAGATCGCTACCCTCCTACGGAAGGACGCAATAGAACCTGTCCCTCCAGCCGAGATGAAGAAGGGGTTTTACAGCCCCTACTTCATTGTACCGAAAAAAGGCGGTGGGTTGCGGCCAATCTTGGACCTGCGAGTACTGAACCGGGCCTTACACAGACTCCCGTTCAAGATGCTGACGCAAAGACGCATTCTAGCGAACGTCCGGCATCAAGATTGGTTCGCGGCGGTAGACCCGAAGGATGCGTGCTTTCACGTCTCGATCCTTCCTCGACACAGACCCTTCCTGCGGTTCGCGTTCGAGGGTCAGGCGTATCGGTACAAGTCCTCCCTTTCGGCCTGTCCCTGTCTCCTCGCATCTTTACGAAGATTGCAGAGGCTGCCCTTGCCCCGTTAAGGGAGGTGGGCATTCGCATTCTCAACTATCTCGACGACTGGCTAATCGTAGCTCACTCTCGAGACGGGTTATGCGCACACAGGGACCTGGTGCTCTCACACCTCAGCCGACTAGGGCTTCGGGTCAGCTGGGAAAAGAGCAAGCTCCTCCCGGTTCAGAGCATCTCTTTTCTCGGTTTGGAGTTGGACTCAGTCTCCTTGACGGCGCACCTTATGAACGAGCGCACCCAGTCGGTGCTGGCCTGTTTGAAGGCGTTCAAACAGAAAACAGCGGTTCCACTGAAACATTTTCAGAGGCTCCTGGGGCATATGGCATCCTCGGCGGTGGCCACCCTGCTCAGGTTGATGCATATGAGGCCGCTTCAGCACTGGCTCCAGACTCGAGTCCCGAGACGGGCATGGCGCCACGGGACACACCGCGTGGCCATTACGTCGGTCTGTCACCGTCTTTTCAGCCCTTGGACCGACCTCTCGTTTCCACGAGCAGGTGTTCCGCTAGAACTGGTCTCCAGGCGTGTCGTGGTCATGACAGACAACTCCAAAATGGGCTGGGGCGCTGTTGGCAACGGGCACGCAGCCGCCGGCCTCTAGACGGGTCCGCGGCTGCATTGGCACATCAACTGCCTCGAGTTACTGGCAATTCTGCTCGCCCTGCGGAGGTTCCGGCCGTTGATCCAGGGCAAGCACGTGCTAGTTCGGACAGACAGCATGGCAGTGGTAGCATATGTCAACCGCCAAGGCGGTCTGCGCTCCTGCTGTATGTCATAACTCGCCCACCGTCTCCTCCAACGGAGTTAGCAGCACCAAGTCGCTGCAAGCCACTCACATCCCGGGCAACCTCAACACTCCGGCGGACGCGCCGTAACAACAGGTTACCCTCAAGGGACAGTGGAGACTCCACCTTCAGGTGGTCCAGCTGATTTGGAGTCGATTCAGTCAGGCACAGGTGCACCTGTTCGCCTCCCAAGATTCCTCCCACTGCCCACTCTGGTACGCCCTCACCGAGGCCTTCCTCGGCATAGACGCGCTGGCACACAGCTGGTCCCCTGGCATTCGCAAATATGCGTTTTCCCCAGTGAGCCTGCTCGCACAGAACCTGTGCAAGGTCAGGGAGGACGAGGAGAAGGTCATCCTGGTAAGCACCCTACTGGCCCGCCCAGACGTGGTGCTCGGACCTCACGCTCCTCGTGACAGCTCCCCCCGGGCAAATTCCCCTGAGGAAGGACCTTCTTTCTCAGGGAAGGGGCACCATCCGGCACCCGCGCCCAGACCTCTGGAATCTCCATGTCTGGCCCCTGGACGGGACGCGGAAGACCTAAGCTGTCTCCCACCTGCAGTGGTAGACACGTTCACTCAGGCTAGGGCTCCCTCTACGAGGCGCCTGTATGCCTTTAAGTGGTGCCTGTTCGCTAAGTGGTGTTCTTCCCATCAGGAAGACCCCCAGAGGTGCGCAGTCAGATCAGTGCTTTCCTTCCTGCAAGAGAGGTTGGAAGGGAGGCTGTCCCCTTCCACCTTGAAGGTGTACGTTGCTGCCATAGCAGCACACCATGACGCAGTCGACGGTAAGTCCTTAGGGAAGCATGATCTGATCATCAGGTTCCTAAGAGGTGCCAGGAGGCTGAATCCCTCCAGGCCACACCTTGTTCCCTCATCGGACCTCTGTAGTTTTTCAGGGTCTACAGAGAGCCCCCTTTGAGTTTTGCAGTCAGCCGGGCTTAAGGCACTCTCCTTGAAGACTGCCCTCCTGACTGCTCTCACTTCCATCAAGAGGGTAGGTGACCTGCAAGCGTTCTCTGTCAGCGAAACGTGCCTGGAGTTCGGTCCGGGCTATTCTCACGTGATCCTGAGACCCCCGACCGGGCTATGTGCCCAAGGTTCCCACCACTCCTTTTAGGGACCAGGTGGTGAACCTGCAAGCACTGCCCCAGGAGGAGGCAGACCCGGCCCTGTCATTGCTGTGTCCGGTGCGCGCTTTACGCATCTATTTGGATCACACGCAGAGCTTTAGAATCTCTGAGCAGCTCTTTGTCTGCTTTGGTGCACAGCGGAAAGGAAGCGCTGTCTCCAAGCAGAGGATCGCCCACTGGCTCATTGACGCCATAACTATGGCATGTCTCACCCAAAACATGCCGCCCCCGGTAGGGCTACGAGCCCATTCTACCCGTGGTGTAGCGGCTTCTTGGGCCCTGGCCAGAGGTGCCTCTCTAACAGACATTTGCAGAGCAGCGGGCTGGGCAACACCCAACACCTTTGCAAGGTTCTACAACCTCCAGGTGGAACCGGTTTCGTCCCAGGTAGTGGCACGCAACACAAGCGGATAAGCCCGGGATAGCCGGCCGGGTGTATCACTTGCACATAATGCCTTCCACCTCCTTTTGAGCTGAAGACGTGCGCTGTTAATTCCCAGTAGTGTTCACAAAAGTTGTTCCCTGGTTGACTTCCTCCAAGCCCTGTGGCAGTCGAGTTTTCGGAGAGACTCGCTGCCGGCCCAGTACACGCGCTAACTAAGAGCCCGGTTCTGGGGTAGGTGCTCCGCATGTGGCGGTTCCCTGTAAGGCTAACCCCATGCGATCTATATCTTCCGCTAGTTCGTTTCCCTACTGGCAAACTGCGTCTTCCTTGGGCAGAGCCCCTCAGTCTCCATGTTGTAGTAACTCCTCCCCCATTGGGCAGGATCTACCTTGAAGGCTCTCCACATGGTTGGAAAGACCATGTGATGTATTCTTCCACTTAAATACCCCCCCTCTCTTGGGGCGAGGTGTGGTCTCCGCGGTGTCCTCCCCTTGGGAGGGACACCCCCCGACTAGACCTGGCGGCCCAGTCAGATAATCCCCCTTCTTTTTTAGGGAGTGGAAAAAGAGAAGTGGAAAGAGGCCACGACTGCGTTAAGCCTGTCTCTATCTCTGGGTAGTCGACTTGTCCCCAAAAAGGGCCGTTTGACACTCATAGCTGTGTTGGGGGAGGTTACGTGTCGACCTGGTGCGCTGGCTATGAGGCACACAGCAAGTCTGCCCACCACACTCCGCCAGTTCACGTAACTCAGTTCAGCCTTGTGGCGTTTTGTATAGGGACCCCTAGTGTCACTACATCGACACCAACGTCGAGTGAGTGACAGATAGGGAACGTCATGGTTACTGGTGTAACCTCCGTTCCCTGATGGAGGGAACGAGACGTTGGTCCCTCCTGCCACAACGCTGAACTACCCGCTGAAATGGCCGGACCTTATATCGGCTCCTCAGCGTAAAACCTGAATGAGTGGTTGCATACCAGCTCCTTTTATACCCGTATGTTTGGGGGAGTGGCATGCAAATACCACTCGCCAATTTTCATTGGCCTTTTATCAAAGACCAGAGGTGTCTCGGGCTCCCAAGAGTGACCCCTAGTGTCACTACATCGACACCAACGTCTCGTTCCCTCCATCAGGGAACGGAGGTTACACCAGTAACCATGACGTTTTAGTTGTGAAACCTAACAACATCTGTGATATTAGTGGATTAAAAAATGAACACCGGTATACTTTTAAATGGAAAACATTGCCCAATTTAGGTTGTTAAAACAAAGATGGTGAATACTTATGTTAAACTTGCATCACAGAGAACAACTTCCACACAGAATGAAAAACTGAAGAATTGGGAAACATGTTTAGAGATCCATCCATTCAGGCGTGCACAGAATAAAAGTTGTAGAATTTAATAATATTCAATTTCCAGAAAGCAAGGTGTCTGTGTAATTTTGATAGTGCAATAAAAATGGAGCTTGTGCTCACCTTGTTCAACTTATTTTAATAATTTGTTCCTGTCTGATGTGACTTAAGGTGCTACAGAGACCAGGCAAGAGAAATGACAGGACAATCATATCATACAAAAGCAGAACTCTCAATTCTGTGGAAATAATATGAAACTTAAGAAGGACCAACATCTGGTTAGTTAAGAATTTGTTCTTCTGGTCAACAAAGCTTTCATTTCTAGCAGAAGTTAATTAGTTAATATATAGTACAAGCATAATTGCAGTATGTTTACAAGACACTGTATAAAACCACAGATTTCATGCCTGCACAATTATGCAATATATTATGAACAGAGAGAATGTTTGTCCCCAATTGATTACATGGTCAGTTTTTATGACAAATATGATGCAGATTGTTTACGGTCAACTAAGTAACTAAGTTTAGTCTCTTTTTCAGTATTCTACAATTAAAAGTTTCAGTAAAGTTTAATTTATGCTTGAAAACAACAATAAAAACAACAATAACCAAAAAATTGCAGTGCATTTTGAAATCCATTTGTTCAAAATACTGATTTCTTTTTCTGAGTTTCTATTTGCACTCCCAGTGTAAATAGCATCTGCCACACAAGGCAGCTATCTGCACCCCAATATTCTGGTGGAACCACAGAAATAGACAACAAACTAACCAATAGATGTCACTGCAGTGGCATGGGGTGTAAAACAGTGTGTGAATGTGTGTTGTTGTCCTAGCGACTGAGGTTCGAATTTGCCTTTTGTCCCACTCTTTTTCCCATCCGATTTCCACTCTTAATATTTCCTTTAATACTCCTTAAAATAACAGATAAAAATGAATATAAATGTTGATTTCATCGCAGTGATTTGGTCACAGTGAATGTCGGGGAGTGTAGAGAAGGGTTTGATCTGGAGGCGGGCTCTGTCGATCACAATCATTCCCGCATGAAACCATGGTTACTATAGTAAAACCAAGGTTATTTTTTCTAAGGTAAGGTTAAGGTAAGGTTTAGGTGTAGGGGTTAATGTAGCTTGTCTGTGGGACTCAGTTATACACAATAAACACAATAAACACACTGCAGTGATGCCCATACTGTATGTTAGTTTTTAAATATTGATGCAAATAATACCTGAAACTATATCTGCACCAGGGTGCAATTAGTATCTACCATAATTTGCACCAGGTTTGGGGTGCAAATAATATTTGCCACTGTTTGTACTGGGTGTAAATAGCATATATCATTATTTTCACCAGGGTGCAAATAGCATCTGACACTATGTGCACAAGGGTGCAATTAGTATCTACCATTATTTGCACCGGGGTTGGGGTGCAAATATTATCTGCCACTATTTGTACTGGGGTGTAAATTGTATATACCATTATTTCACCAGGGTGCAAAATAGAATCTGTCTTTGCTTTTTTTCTTGAGCCATAAGCAAGCTGACATAATTTTGTGAGACTAAGTTCATTTTTAACTGTAGCTATGGAGAAGCCTAAAAGAGAATGATTGTTCTGGAAATATTTGTAAGTAAATTGTTTAGTTTATACATCCAGCTGCATTACTGATTGATTTAACTGTCTCACACCTCATATCATCTTAGACTGGTGGGTTGATGCATTCCCTGAATCACAAACTTTGTGTCGGAATGGCACTTGAACTCTGTGATATGTTATTTAAGGGTCCAAGGGCCACATCCAAGTTGAACGCCTCCAATTCCCTCTGTTATTTAAAAAAAAAAAAAAAAATTTATTCCTTGCTAACACAAGAAGGAATCTAAAATGCTTAATGTTCTTCTATATTACAATGTGAGAATTTTTCAAGGAATGTATGATTGTGTGATTATGATGACATTTTTCATGTCAAAACAGGAGTAGGTAGGCTAAAAGAAAATTCTTGTGCTCTTGTGAAACAACCCCTGTTGTTGTTAATAATATGAAGATGTTATTAACAGTTTAAACAGTGGGTGAGGAGAGGGGGAAAAAATCAGAGGTGTCCTCTTAGTGTACAGCAAACTCACAAATCAGTTGCCTAAACTGAGCATTAAAAATAACAGGAAGTAATCCTTTAAAGGAGGAAACACACATACGCTAGTTGATTTACAAACAGTGAGCCAAAGAATGGGCAAACTATACTGTTTTTAATATATATATTACATATTAGAGCTGAAGATTGAAGGATTATTGTGGGAACGTACTTGTATGTGCTTCAGAGCAGTTGGCAATGATGTATTCTATTATTTTTCTATTGCCTTCGAAGGTTATATTTGGCTTCAAATTGGATGAGAGAATTTCTATCTATAGTTGACAGCAAAATCCTGTCCCATTTAATAATTGTTCCACTTTGAGATTTGGAAGGTTACAATGGTGTTTTTTTTGTTTTTGTTTTTTTGTTTTTCCCCGTTCAATCATATGATCATTACTTCATATACCTCTCATATTGTTGCCTGTAAGGGAACCCAATCAAACCATGTGTGTGCGTATGTGTGTGTGAGAGAGAGAAGTGCTGTCTCAGTCTTATGTCTTCTCCATTCACAGCGTGTGATGCACATGAAAATGTTTGAGTGACAAAATTCTGATTACAAATCTCTTTCTATCATCTATCATTTTTTGTCTTTTTACTCATTAACTTCATTCCTCTCCCCTCCAATTTTCTTCTTATATTTCTACCTCACCCTTTCTCTCCATATCTTGCTCTTTCTTCCTTTCTATTAACATACCTACTGTATGTCATACCTCCATTTATTACCAGTTGTTGTTTTTAATCAGACCTTTTAATGTTTACCCCCTCTATCTTTCTGGGGTAGCTGTAAGGGATCTTGCTCTGTCACATTATTCTCATAATTCACCTGTCAAAGCTACAGAGGCACATCAAATGTAGCAGTTCTCCAATCACTCCAATAACTGTCCCATGATAACACTTTCATTCTCACCATTCTTCTTGATACCAACCTTTGTTGCTCTATTTATCTAAAAGTGGAAATAACAAAAAGCACACACATACTTTACTTCCTTCCCAGCTGAAAAATACAGCATAACTTCATCAGCTAGACCTTGCTGATCCACCAGCTTGGCCAGCACCAAACGTAGCACTGACCAGCATGAAGCAGCCTACCAGCTTGGGAATTCATTATGTACTGGTCTAAGCTGGTCTTTTCAGCAGGGTCATTCCACACCTGGACCAAACAAAATATTAAATAATCAAAATATTGTGTTCAGGAACTAAATCAGACATTCAGATGCTTAAATTGAGGAAAAATAGACAAAAGGCTCAGTGACTAGTGAATACAAAATTACTTTCTCCTTATACCAGCACTGTAAGGACATCATGTCCCCTTTGACAATACTATATCCCATAGGACACTTTTTTGTCACCTTTTCATGTTTATGTTGAATGTTATTTAAAATTAAACACATCTTTGAGGCCTAAAAATCACACCCACTATGTGTCTTCCACCAACCCCATCATCACACATCCTTTTGGCTGGAACTCTGCATTGACCCAGATTTACAGGAACCATCTGGTGGTTAAACTATCTGGTAACCATTTGGAATGAATAAGGCAATGACCTTATGTTAACTCCCCAATGCCTAATCAATTAAAATCAGACTCTTAAAGGAATAGTTCACCTAAAAATGAAAATTTGCTTCATCTTCATGCTTCAGTTTTTTCTTCATCAAAACAGAATTTAAGACTTTTAGGATTTCATTTCAGGCCTCCTCCTCTAAACAATGCAAGTGAATGTCCTCCATTTTTTGACAGTCCAAAATGCATATTTAAGGTGCATCAAAATAATCCACACGACTCCAGTCGACAAATAAAGTTCTTCTGAACGCAAATTATTGATTATTTTGAGAAACAAAACAATACTTATATACTTTTTAACTACAAATGTTCTCTTCCGTACATCTCTGTGACCTGCGCTCATAAGAGGGATGACGTAAGCTCGTTGGTAAGGTCATGCGTCACGTGGAGGAGGAGTCAGGAAGCACGTCATTTAAACTATTAATTCCTATTCCTTTAAAGTGAGACATGCAGCATTTAATTGTCAGTAAATGTATGCAAACCATAATAAAGACTAGAGGTAGACCGATATATCGGTTTTACAGATTAATCTGTGCTGATAGTTGCTTTTTGCAACTATCGTTATTCGTAAAATTCTGTGCCGATAGGTTTTTTTTTTTCATCATTACTTCATTTAAAAAATAAGAGTCCCCAGTATATTTCGAGGTTATTTATACTTAAAAGTCTGTGTTATGCTCCAAATCTTAATTGTTTTCTGGTAATTTTTGGAATTTTGGTTGAACAATAAACTGCATCTTAGTCTTTATTCATTTAGTACTCTTTGTCTGTGCCTGACATCGTAAGGAAAGAATAATTTTTTATTTTTATTTTTATTTATTTTTTATTTTTTTGACATTCTAAAAATGTATTTTAAAAACTATCAGCCGATCGAGCTTTCCCACTACCTTAGTTTACGGTATGGGCAAAATCGGTCGACCTCTAATAAAGACATTACTCTGTGCCACATCTGTGCAGTTACATGCAATTTGTTTAAATCTGACAGCATTCAAAATTTTAAATGAATGAAAATATGAAGTTTAAGACTGCTCTTTGATAGGGGTCTGAGGTGGGTCAGAGTAGGAGTAATTTATTCTGGCTTTTGCATCTTTACACAGAATTTTGAGCAGACACAAAGTAGGCTTAACGCGGCTGTTTTTTATTTTTTTTTTTTTTTTTTTTTTTGAGGGTTTTTTTTTATGTCATTAACTGTAAAGATAGTTATTTGGTATCAACACAAAGTATTTCCCAAGGCTTCAGACTCTTCCACCTAAACTAACTTAAGTTGAAGTGTCTAATTATGGTTTGCATGTGAGATTTTGAATTTACTGGCAATTAAATGAGCAGCATGTCTCACTTTGAGTCACTTATTTTGACATTTATTTTGATTAGGCTTGACCCCTGGATTACTGGCTATGTGGTCCTATTTCTCAACCCTATTTATTATTAAAGGGAGGTTAATTTGCAGCCCCATTATTATATACAGTATTATTTCTTACAGCTCACTCAAGCAAATTATGCTACTTAAGTGTCCCTTTAAATATCTAAAGTGGCATTTAGAATGGAGAATCAATCACTCCTATATTATTCCTCACATATAGAAATATTCAACAAATAAAATATAACAAACAAATTAAAATGTCCAATACATTTTTGTGCTTTCCAGTACTGAGTAAATCCTTAGTCGATTAGAAGAAAATGGCAACATGAATGGACTTGTGTCGACTTTCCTATTTTGTATGTATATGTTCTTGTTTAGCCACACCAACATAAAGGTTTGCCAATATAGGGGAATTTGTGGGAAATCATATTAAGAGAATGAGATGTTTAACATGCAATGATTTCTTTATGGTAAAATAGGGGTGCGACTATACTTCACACTGTATGTCCATTATGCAAATGTCACATAGTGCAGGGTACAGGCAGGTCTCTTTAAAGAAGAGGCTGCTTTCTGGTTAAGCATGGGGACAACAAACCCATCAAAGGAATAGGACAAACTGCAAAG
Organism: Myxocyprinus asiaticus; assembly: GCF_019703515.2. Taxonomy (NCBI): domain Eukaryota; kingdom Metazoa; phylum Chordata; class Actinopteri; order Cypriniformes; family Catostomidae; genus Myxocyprinus; species Myxocyprinus asiaticus. The sequence goes on along the minus strand of NC_059347.1, from coordinate 37,165,504 downwards.
ACATGCCTCTAAACCATGTAAATAGTTGTGGCACAGCCTCGCTTGACCTGAAAGGTCTTTCAAAAATGCCACCACAAATATCCATATGTACTGTATCAGAATCAGAATGAGCTTTACTATCAAGTGTGCCCACGTACACAAGGATTTTGTTTATTTTTTTTATTTTTTTTATTTTTTTTATTTTTTTTTGGGGTGATCGGAGAAACAAGTGCACACACAGAATATAAAACAAGGTAAGAGTATAAATAGACACAAAAAATAGGCCATATAACATAGAATGGTGTATGTACATGTGCAAGTGGTAATATATGTGCAAGGTGGGGGTATGTACAGTTATTTAATTAAATATGAGTGAATTTACATATTTACGTGAGATATCTATTTACATTATTGCACTATGAGGAGTCCTGAAGGCAATTTAATTGTTCATGTGGTAAATGGCCTGAGGGTAAAACTGTTCTTGTGCCTGGATGTCCTGGTGCTGAGTGCTCTCTAGTGCCAGCCAGAGGGCAACAATACAAAGAGGGAGTGGGCAGGGTGTGGGTTCGAGAGTGATTCTACCTGCACGTTTCCTCACTTTGGAGACGTACAGGTCTTGGTGGGTGGGCAGGGTTTCACCAGTAACCCTCTCAGCAGTCCTAACTGTACGTTGTAGATTCCTTCTGTCTAATTTGGTGGCTGAACCAAACCAAACAGTTATAGATGTACACAGGACATGGCAGGTTGAGCTTCCTCAGCTGGCGAAGGAAGTACAACCTCTGCTGAGTCTTCTTCACAATGGAGTCTATGTGGGTGTCCCACTTCAGGTCCTGAGAGATGGTAGAGCCCAGGAACCTGAATGACTCCACTGCTGCCACAGTGCTGTTCTGGATGGTGCGGGGGGATTTCTCCTGACGTCCACTATCATCTCCACTGTTTTGAGTGTGTTCAGCTCAAGGTTGTTGTGACCGCACCAGACAGTCAGCTTAAAAACCTCCCTTCTGTCAGCAGACTCCGTGTTCAGCTCAAGGTTGTTGTGACCGCACCAGGCAGCCAGCTATTCAATCTCCCTTCTGTAAGCAGACCTGTCACGGATGATGCTGATGACCATGGTGTCATGTGCAAACTTCAGGAGCTTGACAGAGGGGTTCTTTTCAGTGCAGTCCCCCGTGGGAACCTGGGGTAGAATAGGTCCCTAGCACCCCCTTGCTGATCGTAAGAGGCAACAAATGGGGCAACTTGTTGCGACCCATGTCGGTGGAGGAAGAGATCCTGGTACTTGAGCAATGTGACGCTGCGGCTGTCCCAGCTCCAACACAGTACTTTGGCTCCTACTTAACTTAGACAGGAGGTTGGAAGGACCCGATCCAACCAACTGGCTAGTCAAGACTTGCCCTGGGATTTTGACAGCAGAATAGAACATCTTGCAGATTTTCAGAAGACGTTGGCTGAGGGTCAATCTAGTAATGCGAATACTTGATGCGCTTGCTAGAGTATATCATTCCTATATCCTTGATGTATACCCTGTGGATATCTGCTGCTCTGTGCATCCCCTTGTTGGGCTCTGAGGTGGGTGAGGAGTAGGGATGATGAATCGAAAACATATAAAAAATGGCAAATAAAAAAACCCTAAAAGCGATTTTTGGACCAGGACTTGGATTGTTACTTAGGAAATGGCTACAGCTTTCTCTCCAAAAATGATAACTGGCAGAGATTTATTCTTCTAGAATCTCTACTACCCAATATGCCACACTCTAAACTGTCTCCATTTGCTATCCATAAAGGCATTTCAGGAATAGCAGGGACAGTGAAGGATGTCAAAAAACTCAGATCTGGTCAAATTCTAGTAGAATGTTCCAAAAAAGTTCAAGCTGAAAACTTTCTACGTGCTAACATGCTCGCTGGTGTTGCCATTAAGACTTTCCACCATACACCTCTAAATAATAGCAAAGGAGTAATCCGCACCAGAGAGCTAGAGGACATGGATGAAACTGAACTAACTGCAGAACTGATGTCACAAGATGTAATAAATGTGAAGAGGATTACAATCAAGAGAGAAAACCACATTATCAAAACAGGAACTTACATACTAACCTTCAATAGACCTCATCCTCCAGAAAAGATTCAAATAGGATACTTAAGTGTCAGTATCGACACATTCATACCTAACCCTCTCAGATGTTTCATTTGCCAGAAGTTTGGACATGGATCTGCTGACTGCAAAAATAAACCCACTTGTTATAACTGCGGAGAGGAAAGGCATGGAGAAGACTGTAAAAGACAATCAAAATGCAGCAACTGTGTTGGAGAACACCCAGCCTCATCAAAAGTCTGCCCTACTTGGATCAAAGAGAAAGAAATTCAAAAGATGAAATGTACTAAAAAGGTGAACTATATGGAGGCTCAAAAACTAGTTGAGGGTTTCCCTACCTTCAACATAAGGAAGACCTTTGCAACTGTCATGAAACCACATCTACGAAATGACAGAGGACATGAGTCATAGTCGTAGCCCCTCTCCAAAAGTTAGAAACATCATGGTTACTTTCGTAACCTCCGTTCCCTGATGGAGGGAACGTGACGTTGTGTCGATGAAGTGACACTAGGGGTCACTCTTGGGAGCCCCAAACATCTCTGCTTTTTTGAAAAAAGGCCAATGAGAATTGGCAAGTGGAATTTGCATGCCACTCCCCCGGACATAAGGGTATAAAAGGAGCTGGTATGCAACCACTCATTCAGGTTTTGTGCTGAGGAGCCGAGACCAGGTCCCGGCCATTTCAGCGGGTAGTTCAGCATTGTGGCAAGAGGGACACAATGTCTCATTCGCTCCATCAGGGAACGGAGGTTACGAAAGTAACCATGACGTTCCCTATCTGTCACTCACTCGACGTTGTGTCGATGTAGTGACACTAGGGGTCTCTATACAAAAGGCCAGAGCTATCTGAACTGGGTTACGTGAACTGGCGGTGTGTGACGGGCAGACCATTGTGTGCCTCATAGCCAGCGCACCATGCCATCATGTAACCTCCTCCAGCGCTCTTATGAGTGTAGAATGGTCCTTCAGGAACAAGTCGAGTGCCCAACGATAGGGACAGGCAAGCCCAGCCGAAGCCTCTTTTCCTCTCTTTTCTCCCCAAAAAGAGTGGAATTTGTTAACCGACTGGGAGCCATAAGTGTCTGCGTCGGGGGGTGTCCCTCCCAATGGGAAGACACCACGGAGACCACACTTTGCCCCAAAAAGAGGAAGGAAGATGCAGTTTACTGACAGGGAAACGATTTTGCAGAAGATAACACATAGGGTCGCCTTGGGGGAACCAGCACATGTGGAGCACCTACCTCAGTACAGGGTCTCAGTAGTGCACGTACTGGGCCGGCAGCGAGTTTCTCCGCAAACTCAACTGCCAGAGGGCTAGGGAGGAAAGTCATCCAGGGATCACAGTCTGTGAACACGAATGGGAGTCAAGAGTGCACGTCTTCACCTCAAGGGAGGGAAAGGCACTATGCGCAAGCAGTACACCTGGCCAGCTGTCCCGGAACTTACCTGCTCGTGCCTGCCAATACACGGGACGAGACCAGCTCAACCCGGAAAATGTAGAAGGGGGTGGCATGTCCTGAGCCTGATATGCCATCGTGATGGCGTCAATGACCCAGTGGGTGATTCCTCTGTTTGGAGACAGCGCTTCCTTTCCGCTGTCCACTAAAGCAGACAAAGAACTGCTCGGAGCTTCTAAAGCTCTGTGTGTGATCCAAATAGATGCGTAAAGCTCACACCGGACACAGCAATGCCAAGGCTGGGTCTGCTTCTTCCTGGGGCAATGCTTGCAGGTTCCCCACCTGATCCCTAAAAGGGGTCATGGGAACCTTGGGCACATAGCCCGGTAGGGGTCTCAGGATCACGTGAGAGTAACCCGGACTGAACTCCAGGCACGATTCGCTGACAGAGAACACCTGCAGTTCCCCTACCCTTTTGATGGAAGTGAGTGCAGTCAGGAGGGCAGTCTTCAAAGAGAGTGCCTTAAGCTCAGCTGACACCAAGGGCTCAAAGGGAGCTCCCTGTAGACCCCGAAGGACTACAGAGAGGTCCCACGAGGGGACAAGGCGAGGTCTGGAGGGATTCAACCTCCTAGCGCCTCTTAGGAACCTGATGATCAAGTCGTGCTTCCCTAAGTACTTACCATCTACTGCATTATGATGAGCTGAAATAGCGGCTACATACACCTTCAGGGTGGAGGGGGACAGCCGCCCCTCCAGCCTCTCCTGCAGGAAGGAAAGCACCGATCTGACTGCGCATCTCTGGGTGTCTTCGCGTCGGGAAGAACACCACTTAGCGAACAGATGCCACTTCAAGGTATACAGGCGCCTCATAGAGGGCGCCCTAGCCTGAGTGATCGTGTCTACCACCACGGGTGGTAGGCCACTTAGGTCTTAGGTCCCGTCCAGTGGCCAGACGTGGAGATTCCAGAGGTCTGGTCGCGGGTACCAGATGGTGCCCTATCCCTGAGAAAGAAGGTCCTTCCTCAGGGGAATTCACCGGCAGGGGGCTGTCGTGAGGAGCGTGAGATCCGAGAACCACATCTGGGTGGGCCAGTAGGTTGCTACTAGGATGACCTGTTCCTCATCCTCCCTGACCTTGCACAGGGTCTGTGTAAGTAGGCTCACTGGGGGAAATGCATATTTGCATAGTCCAGGGGGCCAGCTGTGTGCCAGCGCATCTATACCGAGGGGTGCCTCGGTCAGGGCGTACCGAAGCAGGCAGTGGGAGGATTCCCGGGAAGCAAACAGGTCTACCTGTGCTCGACCGAATCGACTTCAAATCGGCTGGACCACCTGAGGGTGGAGTCTCCACTCTCCCCTGAGGGTAACCTGACGTGACAGCGCATCTGCTGTGGTGTCGAGGTCGCCCGGGATGTGAATGGCTCGTAGCGACTTGAGGTGCTGCTGACTCCAGAGGAGGAGACGGCGGGCGAGTTGTGACATGCAACGGGAGCATAGACCACCTTGACGGTTGATGTACGCTAATGTCGCTGTGTTGTCCGTCTGGACCAACACGTGCTTGCCCTGGATCAACGGCCGGAACCTCCGCAGGGCGAGCAGTACTGCCAACAACTCTAGGCAGTTGATGTGCCAACGCAGCCGCGGGCCAGTCCAGGAGCCGGCGGCTGTTTGCCCGTTGCATACGGCACCCCAGCCCGTCTTGGAGGCATCTGTTGTAACCACGACGAGCCTGGAGACCTGCTCTAGGGGAACCCCTGCCCATAGAAATGCAAGGTCGGTCCAAGGACTGAAGAGGTGGTGACAGATCAGCGTGATGGCCACGTGATGTGTCCCACGGTGCCATGCCCATTTCGGGACTCGAGTCTGAAGCCAGTGCTGAAGTGGTCTCATATGCATCAACCCGAGCGGTGTGGCCGCCGCTGAGGATACCATATGCCCCAGGAGCCTCTGAAAAGTTTTCATTGGAACCACTGTCCTCCATCTGAATGCCTTCAGACAGTTCAGCACCGACTGCATGCGCTCGTTCGTGAGGCGCACTGTCATCGAGAACCGAGGAGAGCTTGCTCTTTTCCAAGTTGACCCGAAGCCCCAGTCGGCTGAGGTGCCAGAGCATGAGGTCCTTGTGTGCACACAGCAACTCTCGAGAGTGAGCTAGGATTAGCCAGTCGTGAGCCACGCTCCCAAACTCCGGGCAAGGGGGACCAAGGGAATGATCACGTTGGACGTACCGGCGGGTGGGGCCTCGCGGCAGGGCGGAGCTTGAGGTGCCACGTCAAGGGGACTCGAGCCCCATGGCCGTGCTGAGTCCAGGGATATCGAAGCACTTACCTGGCTCCTGCCGCCCACCATAAGATTGGCCGAGGAGGGGGGAGGAGGGATCTTGTCCCCGTAGTCCACCGGAACCAATCCCGTGTGGGCGTGTTTGTGCCACATCTGGGCGGGGGGTCCGCCGCTGGAGCGCCATACCTGCCAAAATGAGACGGTGGACGGTGGTCGTGACGACAGGAAACCATTCTTTTGTCAGGCTTTTGGGTGCCGCAGCCTCCTGGGCATGCGGCGACAAAAGATTCTCCTCCCGGCCCTCCACCAGGTGATGGAGTGGTCTGTCGACCAGCTCCAGATAAGCGGGTCTCCTCGCCCCTGGGTCACCCGTCTCGGGGGGGCTTCGAAGCCTTCCTCGGGTTCTTATCGGCCGGCCGCTAGACGGGTGGCATCTGCTTCCTGCTTCCGCCGGAGCCGGGCCACGGGGGTGGGCTGCGGTGGAGCCGGTGTTGTTGCTGTAGGAGGACGCCCTTGGTGACGAGCAGATAGGGTGCAGGGTCTTAAGCTGCGCCGGGGCAGGATATGTTGTAAGGCCACCGTCTGCTTCTTCACTGCCGAGAACTGCTAGGTAAAGTCCTCTACAGCGTCGCTAAACAGGCCAACCTGGGAAATGGGGGCATCAAGGAACCGTGCCTTGTCCGTCTCTCCCATCTCGACAAAGTTGAGACAAAGGTGGCGCTCCTGGACCACCAGGGTGGACATCGCCTGCCCGAGAGACCGTGCCGTGACCTTCATCTCCCGGAGAGTGAGGTCGGGCGCTGAGTGCAGTGTCAGAAGCGGAGAGATAACGACCGCAACCAGGAATAACACACAAACGGAAAGGTATCTTTAAAAAGATGTTCTGTGTGTGCCGCTCTTTTTGTGAATGAAAATATACTCTTTTAGAATATACTCTCTTATTTTCGCTCTGCCGAAGCACCCAGGGGCATTCTCTGCACTCCACGGGTGCAGAGGGGGAGAAGCCGCAGAAATGCACCGTAAATCCAGCAGTTTTGAGGTGCGTCTTTGGAGGGAATTGAATTCAGTGCTCTGAATACAACAGCTCGGCTCCGAAGAGAAAATCTTAATGAGTGGTTGCATACCAGATCCTTTTATACCCATATGTCCGGGGGAGTAGCATGCAAATTCCACTCGCCAATTCTCATGTTTGGGGCTCCCAAGAGTGACCCCTAGTGTCACTACATCGACACAACATCGAGTGAGTGACAGATAGAGAACAAAGGACATCCCCTTGTTCTACCTACTTGAAACTGGATAACCATATAATTCAGTGTGATTGTTGCAGTCTCAAAGCCAATTTTGCTGAATTGCAGTGTTTAGCTGCTGTTTTTAATCCTCTGGCTTTCTGCCTCCAAGAGACCATCTTATTTCAAACTGCAAAGTGTCTTTGAAACATTTAACATTTCTAAATGCTTTTGGACCAAATTTTCAACGTCCCTCTGGTGGCTCATCTATATTAATAAGAGATGATGTCATTCATATTAGTATTGAATTTGATACTAACCTACAAGCAAAAGTAATCAGCTTATCTCTGCACAAAACCATCACACTGTGCTCAATTTATATACCCCCTGAATTGACTGTAACACATCAATATTTGGATAAACTTGTAGAACAGTTACCCCCTTCATATATTCTCATGGGTGATTTCAACACACATAATCCATTGTGGGGAGGAAAACATCTTGATTCTAAGGATAAGAGGATAGAAAATCTCATTAGTAAAAATTATTTATGTCTGTTAAATGATGGCTCAAATACTTATCTGCACCCGGGACATGGAGCCCTTTCTACCATTGATCTAACTTTTTGTGATCCTGAACTATTGACTGATTTTTCATGGCATGTCTGGGACGATCTGTGTGGGAGTGACCACTTCCCCCTTATTATAACCACAACAGCAACAGATACACAACAAAGACCTCAAAAATGGAAACTAAATAAAGCTAATGCCCTTTGCCATGAGAGACTTAAGAATCCTGAGGACAAAGAGGATCACATAAAGTGGTTCACTGACGCTCTAACACATCAACAAAACAATCAAAAAGACAAAACCCATGGTTTGATGACAAATGTAAAGATCTTACTGAAGCACGGAAAAAAGCAGTAAGAATGTTTAACAAGCAACCGACAACTGAAAACCTTATCAGAGTTAAAATTTGCAGAGCAAAGGCATGAAGATATATAAATGAGGCTAAGAAACAGAGCTGGAAACAGTTTGTATCAAGTCTGACAATAAATACATCAACAAAGAAAATATGGAATGTGATTCGGAGAATGAAAGGAAAGGGAGGCGGATTGCAAATAAAATACATTAATGATCACGGCACCCTACTGACTCTTAAACATGAAATAGCCAATATACTAGCAAAAACCTTGGAAAGGAAGTTTTCAGTAGAAAACTATCATCCGAAATTTCAGAGAATTAGGGCTCAACAAGAAATGATTGAATTAAATTTCTACACTAAAAATATGGAACTATACAATCAACCTTTTTGAATGGAGGAACTCTTAAACTCTTTAAAGAGCTGCCATGATATTGCAGTCAGGCCGGACAAAATCCATTATCAATTTATGAAGCACTTGCCCCAAAGTACCTTATCTTTACTCCTGGAAATTTTTAATGATGTCTTGGCAAGAAGCAACAATCATACCTATACCCAAACCAGGCAGGGAATATACTGACCCCAACAACTACCGTCCAATAGCTTTGACAAGCTTTCTGTGTAAAACCATGGAGAGGATGATAAATAATCATCCAGTCTGGAGTCTGATCACCAGATAAGTGATCTCCAATGTGGTTTTAGAAGAGGAAGGAGCACTTATCCAATTCATATATCCGTGATGGTTTCATCAAAAAAGAACATGTTGTAGCGGTTTTCTTTGATCTGGAAATATGGCATTCTAAGAGATCTACATAAAATGGGTTTCAGGGGAAATCTGCTTATATTCAGTGTTGGGGAAGCTACTTTGAAACTGTAGTTTGACAAGCTACAAGCTACTCATAATTTTAAGCGGTTAAGCTACAGTCAAGCTACTCTTTTGAAAAAGTAGTTAGCTACACTACAAGTTACTATCAAAAAGTAGCTAGCTACATTGAAGCTACTTAATGAGGCAATATATTTTTTTTAATGTTACTATCAAACCAATAATATTAATAACAAAATTTACATTAATAACATTTATTAATGAATGTATAAATTAAATACATTTGATGTGTTTAATTAAATATATTAAATGTATTTAATACATTTAATGAATAGTAACATTAATACAGTTAATAATGGCCATAAAATAAAATACAACAGTATAAAACAAAAACAAAAAAGATCAGACGCCATTAAAAAATAATTTTTATACTATACCTCACACTTTTCAATCCTGCTGTGGTCAGGTGTAGCCTACTTCCCTAAAGATAAAATTTTGGGCTGGCATTTTTTGTTCTTGTCACATAATATTTAGTGTGGATAATATGTGAATAAAGACTCAGGGCTTGTTTCTCCCTCACCTGGGTTCATGCTCACTTTTTTGCCATTGACATGCAAGTGCCAGCTTTACAGGTCACATACAGAGGTTGCTCTACAAATATTTGTTAGCTTTTTTCAGGTCCAAAAAAAGCGGACGGATGGTTATCCTAGATTGTTGCATAATAATACATGCCATAAATTATTTATTTTACCAATCATTTCATTTATTTTTACATGAAAATAATAGTTAATTAAATGCTAAGAAATGGAGAAATCAAATAGTTATGCATGATAGTAATTATTATAATAATATATACTGTATATTTATAAATATTATAATAATAATTCACTCGCTGCTCCCAATAACGCACAGATGATGAGAAGCGAAATAAACATATTTAGAACAGAAACAAAATCCCTCAAAAGGCAATAATAACTTTTTTAATCATTTTATTTAAAATAGTAAAGGTAAATATGCTGTTGTGTGATCTATTAAGAACAAAGTGTCTGAAACATTCTTTGTTACACAGAAGAATAAAATGGTGTTCTTTTATCATTTTCAGATTTACCTGCCCCTGTACATCTTGTAAAGGCAAACAAACTGTGGTTGCTCATTTTACATAACCATCAGACAATCTCTTCTTATCCAAGTGAGCTGTAATAAGCTCTCAGTAGATGCTGGTAATTCACTATTTTTGTTTGTGATCTGCCATTACAAAAGAAGAAGACGACGCTGCCTGATTCTGACCAGCAGACAGAAATATGTTGCCAGATCGTCGGACGTTTTGCCGGTAAAAGTTTGGCTTCTACTCAATAAGGAAGGCTATTAGTTATAATCTGACCAACATGATGTAACATTTGGTCACGCTACACCACTAATTGCTGGAAAAAGTAGTTCGCTACTGGAAAAGCTACTCTGTTTTAAAAGCAGCTGAGCTACTGTCAAAAATGTAGTTAAGTTAGCAGCATCACTACATGTAGTTAGCTACTCCCCGGCACTGCCTATATTTATCTCCAAATTTCTGTCTAACAGATATTTTCGAGTTCAAATAGGAACCTCTATGTCAAATCTTCATATACAACAATGAGTTCCTCAAGGCAGCATTCTTTCTGTCACCCTTTTTAGGATTCAAATTTATAGTATTGCAAATGCTATTGGGCCAAATATAATGTGTAGTCTCTATGTTGATGATGTTTGTATATTGTTGTTATAGAGGGAAAAACATGAATAATATTGAGAGACAATTGCAATTATGTGTAAACAAGGTGAATACATGGTCTGTTGAAAATGGTTTTAAATTATCCAAAACTAAAACTGCATGTGTCCACTTCTGCCTTCTGCAATCTTTGCATCATGACCCAGAAATATTCATTGATGGAGAGCCAATCAGAGTTGTTAAAGAAGCTAAATTCCTAGGATTACTCTTGGATAACAAATTGACTTTCATCCCACATATAAAATCACTAAGGAATTGATGCTTGAAAGCTTTGGACATTCTTAAAATACTGGCAAAAATAAAATGGGGTGCAGATTGCGCTGTCCTTTTGTGGCTGTACAGACTGTTGGTCCGGTCTCGACTGGATTATGGGAGTATAGTTTACGGTTCAGCCAGAAAATCGTACCTACAAATGCTGGATACTGTGCAAGGATTGAGACTTGCTTTGGGAGCCTTCAGGACTTCTCCTATACAAAGTTTCAACACGGAAGCAAATGAACCACCTCTTCAAATTAGATGCCTGAAATTGGCTCTTCAATACACAGTTAAGTTCAATACAAATCAACACAACCCAGTTTACATGCCAATCTTCCATCCACAGTATTTGCATTTGTTTGAGACCAGACCCAGCTATATCAGACCGTTTGGAATGCGCATCAGACCACAAAACTTGGACATAAATCTTGATATTCTAAGCCAGAGTACCTTCTGCCCAATTCCCCCTTGAAGTTTAAATAAATTATGCATCAACCTGGAATTGACTTGCAATAAGAAGACTGAAATCCTCTCACATATATATCAACAGCATGTCCTTGATATAAGAAACCTGCACCCCTGCCATAAACCTATATACACAAATGGGTCGAAAATAGACAATCAGGTTTCTGCAGCAGCAGTGACTGGTCACCTACACTATGGCATTTGCATCCCAGACCAAAGATAACATTTTACAGCAGAGGCCTGTGCTCTACTTCTGGCTCTGGAATATATTTTTAAAAAAATACAAAAGAGTGAAACTTTATTGTATTCACTGACTCAAAATCCTGTCTTCAAGCACTGTAATCTTTGAAGATGGAACATCCCATTATTGTTGATATTTTAATGAAAGCAAATCAGCTGCAGAGAAACAATTACAACATTATCTTTTGTTGGATCCCGGGACATAGTGGTCTTCTTGGAAATGAGCAAGCAGGCATGGTCGCTAAAAATGCTCTCACAGAAAGAATTAAAGAGTGCAGAATCCCACCCTCTGACCTCAAGCCCCTATTCAACCATTATATTTTAAATAAATGGCAAACAGAATGGGAAGGGTGTCTTAACAACAAACTATTTGAAATAAACCTGTGGTTGGAATAAGATACATTTATCCCTTCAAATCTAGACATGACCAAGTGGTGTACACAAGGTGTCATATAGGCCACACTAGACTGACCCATGCGTATTTATTGAAAGGTGAAGAACCACCAAAATGCCAATATTGTAACACGCCTTTGACTTTGAAGCATGTGCTCCTGATCTGCCCTATGTTTAACGTCATGAGACAACACTTTTTATCTGGAAAAACCTTAAAAGACTTGTTTTGTAAGATGTGCCCAGGTAACTCTTGGAATTTTTATCAAAAGTGCAACTAAAGGATCTTTTATAGAATTGATTTACTGTACTGGATTGAATAGTCTCCCTTTTTTCCATGTATTGTTTTTGCAAGGTGTGTTGTATTTATGAATTGTTTGATTGCCATCTTTATTTGCCATGAAATAGCCATTGTAGCTGATATGGCAATAAACACCAAATAAACAAACAAACTTTTCAGTGCAGTGATTTGTGTACAAGGAGAAGAGCAGTGGAGAGAGAACGCATCCCTGAGGAGCACCAGTGCCAATAGTGAGGGTCCCGGATGTGAGTTTCCCCAGTTTCACTAACTGCAGCCTATCTGTCAGAAAGCTGGTGATCCACAGACAAACTGGGGTGGGCATGGAGAGCTGGGACAGTTTGGTTGAGAGAAGATTAGGCATAATTTCATTGAAGGCCGAACTGAAGTCCACAAATAGGATCCTTGCATAAGTACCAGGTCTTTCGAGGTGTTGCAAGATATAATGCAGTCCCATGTTGACAGCATCATCCACAGACCTGTTTGCTCGGTAAGCAAACTGAAGGGGATCTAAGCAGGGGTCCAGTGATGTCCTTCAGGTAGGCCAAAACTAGTCTCTCAAATGACTTCATGACCACAGACGTGAGAGCGACAGGTCTGTAGTCATTAAATTCTGTGATTTTGGGGTTTTTGGGGACCGGAATGATGATGGAGCATTTGAAGCAGCATGGAACTTTATACTGCTCCAGTGATCTATTGAAGATCTGTGTGAAGATAGGGGCCAGTTGGTCAGTGCAGACTTTCAGGCAGATGAAACACCATCTGGGCCTGACGCTTTCCTATTCTTCTGTTTCTTGAAGACCTGGCACACATCCTTATCACAGACCATAAGTGCAGGTTGAGTAGTAGGAGGGGGAGGAGGGGGGTTGCAGGAGGTGTAAGTGGGAATGTGAAGTGAAAATCAGAGACATTTTAATGACAGGGCTTTTCAAACCTGCAGTAAAACACATTCAGGTCATCAGCCAGTTGTTGATTCTTTACAGAGCGAGGGAGTGGTGTCGTGTACTTGGTGATGTCCTTTAGGCCTCTCCACACAGATGCAGGATTGTTGGCTGAAAACATTTTTTCAGCTTTTCAGAGTAGCTTCTTTTAGCCACTCTGATCTCCTTAATGTGTTTCTGGCCAGATTGTACAAGATTTTATCCCCACGTCTGTAAGCATCCTCTTTGGCATGACAAAGCTGTCTGAGTTTTGCTGTAAACCATGGTTTATCATTACTGAATGATAAAAATGTCCCTAGTAGGGATGCACATATCCTCACAGAAACTGATATATGATGTCACATTATCTGTGAGCTCATCCAGGTCTGTGGCTGCAGCTTCAAAAACACTCCAATCAGTGCATTCAAAACAGCCTTTAGTTCCAGCTCTGTTTCATTGGTCCATCTCTTTACAGTCCTTACTACAGGCTTAGCTGATTTTTAATTTCTGCTTGTAGGTCGGGAGAAGATGAACCAGACAGTGATCAGAGAGTCCTAAAACTGCACGTGGGACAGAGCAATATGCCTCCTTTACAGTGGTGTAGCAGAGGTCCAGAATATTTCTGTCTCTGGTGGGGTTATGTGATGTGTTGTTTGTATTTTGACAGTTCACGGGTAAGGTTAGCTTTATTAAAATCTCCCTGAATAATGATAAGAGAGTCTGGGTGTTTTTGCGATTAGAAAGGCTTACAGTTGATGAAGAGCGCTTCTAAATTAGGACAGCATATCTTCTTCAATGCAGTTACATCTGTATACCAACTTTCGTTAATGTCCCACCGCCTCTCGTTTTCCTCGATGATTCCGCAATGCGATCTGCTCTGAACAGCTCTAAGCCCAGCAGATGTAACACGCTGTCCGAGATGGCTTCATTCAGCCAGGTTTCCATGAAACACAGAGCAGTGGATTTAGAAAAGTTTGAGTGAGCAGAAACAGTTCATCCATTTATTTTTGGCGAGGGAGCAGTAATGTATCATTTACCAAATGTAACGGGAGCCAGCTGGTACATGATAGCTGTGCGGTATGTGTAAAATCTCACTCCCCTGGCCTCAAAAGGCGCACTAGTGACTGACAATAGGGGGTGGAGCCTTTAGCCTCCTTGTTAGCGTGCCGCCTCCCATGCCGGAGACACAGGTTTGAATCCCGTTCGGAGTGGTTACAGTGGTGCCATGACTTGGATGGGAGTGAGCTTTAGGGAGGTGAGTGTAACAGTAGCCAGCTGGTACGTGATAGCTGTGCAGTGTGTGTGTAAACCTCACTCCCCTGGCCTCAAGAGGCGCACTAGCGACAGATGTTGGGGGCTGTATCCTTTAGACTCCTCGATAGCCACCCATACCGGAGATGCCAGTACGGATCCCGTTCAGAGCAAATCGAGCAGGTTAAACAAATATATTTGTCTAGGTCTCTCTCCCCCTAAATGTTCTTCACAAATGATCAAGTACATTCCAAGGACCAAATAACAACGCATTTTACATTTAAAAGTGTTATTGCCTTTGCTATAAATTCAAAATTATAAACAAAATTCTTATTGTAAAAAATATTTTTTTTGCAGAATACAAATGTATTGAATTTTGTGTATGCATGCATATGCTTTGACACGTGGATCTGTTTATCAATTGAGAGGAACACATAATTTAACAAAGTCAGAGAGGGAGAGAAAATGAAGGGATAAAAATTCCCATTTCATCCTGAGTCCTAGGCCGCAGTGCAAACATCAATACTTTACTCAAAACTAGCAGCTCAAGCACAGCACTGAGCAAAATGCCTAGTGGCAGCTACACAGACCCCTCTGCCAGATTGATTACCCCCAAGCTCATGTTGACAGAGCAGTTCTCTCCTTTCTTTGACTGATGCCTTCTGTTGAGGATTGTGTCTGCACAGTGTGACCAAAACACATTCTAGGCTGTTTCTGTTATATATAGCTTTTATATATGTTCGCAGTGTTTCATCTGATGGCAAAATCATGATTTTATTCATACATCTATCAAAAATCTATGAAACAGCGTCTCTATAAGACAAGATAATTATTATACAGTTACAGCTGGATATTTTCAGTCTTTAAACTTTACAAAACAAAAAAAACAAATGTGTAGGCTAGTAGATTTTTATTTCCAAAAGTTATGTGGATTATGGACAACACATACAAATGCAATCAAAATTATTCAACCACCCAAGACAGCAAGGATTTACAAAGGTAAGCTTTTCTGATGACCTAGAATTTTTAAAGATTACATCTATATCAGTTGAGTGACATATTCATAGTCATAGTGTGAATAAATGGTAAATGGTCTGCACTTATATAGTGCCTTTTTTAACCTTAGTGGTTCAAAAGCACTTTACAGCAGAGCTGCCATGCAAGGTGCTAGCCTGCCATTGGGAGCAACTTGGGTTCAGTGTTTTGCCCAAGGACACCAGCATGTGGAGTCATGTGGGCCAGGAATTGAATAGCTAACCCTGTGATTAGTGGCCAACCCGCTCTACCACCTCAGCCACAGCTGCCCCATATATAACCTAATATTTATAAATAGCAGGATTTTTTTTTTTTAAATACATCCATGTCATAATTATTCAACCTTTAAATCTCTTAACTATTAAATATGTAAGGCTATACAAGTAACTGTTTTAAAACAAAATTAAGCCATCACTCTACAATGGCACTTATTTAAGTTTTAAAATTTAAGTTTAGTGTCGTAAGTAAAAATGTATTTCTATGCAAAAAATGCAATTAAATATAAGCTGTCACAAAAGCTAATAGAGGAGATTATTTCATTACACAAGAAAAGCCATGGCTAAAAGTACATTTCCAAAGCACTTCAATTTCCAACAGACAAAGATGGCAGCACCATTCATACATGTTTAAAATATGGTACAACAGCAACCTTCTTGGGTGTGTAAGAAAGCAAAACTTCACCAAGGGAAATGTTGACTTGAATATTCAAGGAGGAATTTGGAAAGATCTGTGGGGTCCTGGAAGAAGGTTTTATGGACGTATGACACTAAACTGAAAATGAGTTTTAGACCCATGGGTCAGCAGTACGTCTGGAGTAAGAAAGGCAAGGTGATGACAAGAACGACACCATCCGCACGGTCAGGCATGGAGGTGGCTCAGTCCTGTTATGGGGGTGTTTTGCGGCTGCAGGAAATGGTTATCCTGACTATGTGACTGACGCCATGTATTCTTTCAGGTATCAGGCCATTTTGGTAAAAATGTGATGCCTTCAGTGTGTAAATTGAAGCTCGGTGATCACTGGACTTTCCAGCAAGACAATAACACCAAGTATACATCCAAGTTGTCCAAAATCTGGTTTAGGGATGGGTCATGGAATGTCCTTGAATGGTCCTTTCAGTCCATCATTCAAATCCCATTGAACATTTTTTTGGGATTTCAAGGAAGCAGTGGCAGCACAGAAAATGTCAATGAGCTGGAAGCATTTGCTCATGAGAAATCCAATAGATTGCAATTCCAATAAAGAGGTGTCCGAAGCCTGAGAACACTTACCTGAAACATTTATTTGATGTTATTAAGCGTAAAGGATGCTCCGCAAATGATTGACTTTGGGGGTTGAATATTTTTGACATGACATTTGTGGAGTGAATTAGTTATTTTTTATTATAAATGTGGGTAAACTGAACTCTTTGTTCTCAAAATCACTCAAATATGTATTAAAAACATACTTTGAATGTTTACTGAGGTTTTAGTTGATGTGTTTTAATTCACATCACCAGAACGCGTTGCTGGTCAGAATAATTCTGACTGCAACTGTAT
Organism: Myxocyprinus asiaticus; assembly: GCF_019703515.2. NCBI lineage: Eukaryota > Metazoa > Chordata > Actinopteri > Cypriniformes > Catostomidae > Myxocyprinus > Myxocyprinus asiaticus. The sequence continues at coordinate 37,148,637 of NC_059347.1, read as the reverse complement.
ATTGTTATAAAATATGACTTGAGATGACAAGAATAAAAAGATGAAAACATTTATCTTTATGTATCCTGCAATGGTCGATTACGATACTGCACAAGTAGAGCAGTTTCGTGGAGATAAAATACAAAACAATGCATATATCCAGTATTTAAAATAAACATCAAACTTTGAAACTGCCAGTGAGAAACAAACATTTATTATATGGATGAATTAATTAAACATTAAAGCTATATAGACACAGATCTACCGGCAGTAGTTAAACTACTCACTGTTAGTTATCCACTTTAGGCTAATATAACCTGTCAAACAAAACTGCATATAGGCTATATGCCATACTGACAACACTAAATAACATAATATTGTAAAAATAATCTAATATAATATGTAGCTGTGGGCGTGCACATTAAAAGCATCCAGTATGTCACGGAAATCGACTACGTGGTGAATTAAATCCACTACGTCATTGCGCTACAGTCTCCAGTGAACAACGCAACTTTCTATGTCTCTTCATTCCTGTCGTTTAGGTGGATCACACTTGTAATAACACAAATATATTGATGATATAACATCATAATCACTTTAATAAAGTGTTTAAACTATCGAAGTGGAATATTTTAAACTTTAGTAGCTAATTCAGTGCTGTTTTCAGGAACTATTAGGCCGTCAAAATGGCGCTTCATTAATGGTGTTTTATAACACTATACTCAAGTTTACAATATATGGTTTGCTCCAGCACACTGAAACCCATAAAAACTTTGTGTTTATTTCAAAGATGTTTATGTAATATATGGTTACAGTTTATATTCAACCATCAGAGTGTTTATATTAATAATTTGAGTGGATGGTTGATAACTAGCTAAATTAATTGAGTTTTCATATTGGTTTATTGGATTTCTGTGTTCATATTGCATTGTTTGTGGCTTGCTCGTTCATTAAGTTAACATAAACAGTCTATTCCTTAAAAACATGCTTATTAAGCACTGGGATTTATTACTGATTCTTCTTGGATTAATTATAAATCCATCACTACATTTAACCAATGTACTGTATATGAGTGCATATAATGTGGAGTAAGTTACACACGGAGGAGTTAATGGTATTGTAAAATGCACATGTGATGTGTCAAAGAGTGTTAAATGTTGAAAGTAATATTAAGGAAACATGATAAGAGATTGTGATTGATCATTGTAATAAAACATTACAAGAGCGGCTCCACTGATTAACAACAGCGCAACTTTCTCTGTCTCTTCATTCCTGATGTTTAGACAAACTTCACTGTGACATTGCCATCTGACGTGTATAACAGATGCATAGTGGAAAGTAGAGTTATAAATAACACATAGCTCATTTATTTTACAAAATGGATCTAGCAGCTATGTTCACTCTATTGAGCCGGGTGGATTTACCCTTTAGGGATTACTCCCTTTGCTTCAGCGCCATTGCCAGCCTCACAGGTTTTGAGGACTCCCATCTCAAGGCAATATACTGGATAGGTTTAACATATTACCGGTGGAGGGAATTGCCTAAGATGGGAGACTACTCCAGTTAACCCTGGACACTCTTGAATCAGAGGATCCTCCTCTCCCAACTCTGACCCCGGCTTCAGTGTTCTCGGAGATCCCTTCCACAGTGAACGAACCTTGCTCCAAGCCTTCCACGGCTCCTTTCTCCAAGCCTTCCATGGCTCCTTGCTCCTTGCTCCAAGCCTTCCATGCCTCCTTGCTCCTAGCCTTCCACAGCTCCTTCCTCGAAGCTTTCCACGGCTCCTTCCTCGAAGACTTCCACAGCTCCTCCCTCGAAGCCTTCCATGGCTCCTCCCTCGAAGCCTTCCATGGCTCCTCCCTCGAAGCCTGCCATGGTCAACGAACCAGCGCCCACACCTGCCATGGTCAACGAGCCAGCGCCCATGCCTGCCACGGTCAATGAGCCAGAGCCAGTGCCTGTAGCCTCGACCGTCCCAGAGCCATTGCCTGTATCCTGGACTGTCCCAGAGCCAGTGCCTGTAGCCTCAACCATCCCAGAGCCAGTGCCTGTAGCCTCGACCATCCCAGAGTCAGTGCCTGTAGCCTCGACCATCCCAGAGCCAGTACCTGTAGACCCATCTGTCCCAGAGCCTGCTTTCATGGAGCTTATTGATCTTGATTCCATTCCCACCCGTATACCCACCCAGTGTACTCCTCCTCCGCTTGTCCCTTGTCCCTCCAGCTCCGCCTTGGTCAGTCAGTCACCTGGCTCTGCCTCAGCTCTCCAATCCTTCAGCTATGCTTTGTCACTCTGAGCCTCCAGCTTAATCGGGGACCTCCTTACCTACGGCTCCACTTCAGTCCTCAGTCCCACCGGCTTCACCTCTGCCTTCAGATCCCTCAGCTCCGCCTCAGTCCTCCAAGCCTTCGGCGCTACATCAGTCCTCTGAACCTTCAGCTCCACCCTGGCCCTTCGAGCTGTCGGCTACTCTCCGGGCACCAAGTTCCCTGGCTCTGCCCCTCGTGTCTCTCACAGCTCTGCCTTCGATGGCTCCACCCCTTGAGCCTCTCACGGCTCCACCTTCCTTGACTCCGCCTTCCACGGCTCTGCCTTCCATGGCTCCACCCCTCGAGCCTCCCACGTCTCCGCCTTCCATGGCTCCGCCCCTCAAGCCTCCCACGTCTCCGCCTTCCATGGCTCCGCCCCTCGAGCCTCTCACGGCTCTGCCTTCCATGGCTACGCCTTCCACGGTTCCGCCCGCTTCCCCAGAGTCTCCTCCTCCAGCGGTTCCACCTCCTGACACAGTCCTTGCCCTGTAGCCGCCTCCCAGGCCTCCTGACCCAGTCCCTGCCCTGCGGCCACCTCCCAGGCCTCCTGACCCAGTCCCTGCCCTGTGGCCGCCTCCTAGGCCTCCTGACCCAGTCCCTGCCCTGTGGCCGCCTCCCAGGCCTCCGGATCCCTCCCAGCCCTGAAGCCACCCCCCAGGCCCCCGGATCCATTCCCAGACCCGAAGCCGCCCCCCAGGCCTCCTGATCGTCCTCCTTGCATCCTTCTTCACATTCTGTGTCACCCTACCCTCCTTGCCAGGAGTCGCCCTTTGTGGGGGGTGGGTAATGTCACAGTCTGTCTCCCTCATGTTCTTCAAGGACTCTTATTTTGAAGTTTTTCTCTGGACTACATCTGCCAGAATCCACTGCCCTCATCACTTCCATCTGTTTCCAATCCTCCTCACCTGTCCTCCATTCAATCATCAGTCATTGTTTGTATATATACCCTCTTGTTTTGTTCATTCCTTTGTCAGTCTTTGAAGTGTTACGTTGTGTTAAGTTTGCATGTTGAGCTTTATTGTTTGTTCCACTCCAGCGTTAGTTTCACTCCAGCGATTGTACTACTCCAGTGATTGTTATTAAAGGATTTAAAGTATTTACTCCTGCGTCTCCTCTCTTCCTCTTCCACTCCAAGAACCCAGCGTTACAATAACGAGCGATCTGTATGCTGGTTTGGGAAACAGGCATTACTTCATTGTAAATTAACGAGCTTAAGTTGTAACGTTATCGGGAAACCCAGCTCTGAACTAAATGCCACAAAACCTGATTTTGATTTCATGCAAAGCAATTTCCATTATGTCATATTTAAAAATCCAGGAAGTGTTTGTTTAACAGTATACTGTGCATGATTAAGACACTTTAATAAATCGCTTTAGATTAACTGAACTGCGAAAGCAGTAACTCATAATGTCCTTAGTCACAGACTGGTACAATGTGATTTATTTTCTTGCCTTAGGGCTTTTTTTTTTTCTTCTTTTTTTTTATTTTTTATTTTTTTGTTTTGTTTGAATACTCCCGGCATGATAGTGATTTTTTTTTAATCTTCCATCCCTTTGATGTTTTATTTTTTCCTTGTTTTTCTTAATGGGGCTTTATTGTAATTTATCTGGTCTTTCCCAAGCACTGTGTGTTTGTGATGAGGAGAAGAGGTTCAGTTTAGAGATGGGAAAACCTTCAGAGAATATGATGACATACTGGGCAATATGAATTGAGGGCCTTATTGGGCAATCTTGGTTTTCGACTAAGACCTGAGGAGAGAAGACGCCGGCTCACACAAGGTCTCTGCCTTTACTGCGGCAAACCAGGGCATTATTCCATTGCCCGGTAAAAGCCGCTGCTCACCCATAGACAGGGGCATATTGGTGAGCGCTATGTCTGTTGATTTTGCCCCTATTCGTTGCACTCTCCTCCCCGCCATGCTCCGTTGGAATAAGAATAGTCACCAGTGTTCATCTTCACTGACTCGGGGGCTGAGGGGAATTTCATCGATTCAGCTCTGGCCATCCAGTGGGATCTTCCGGTCCAGTCTCTCTCTATTCATTGGATGGCTAAACAAGACCCCTCATGCTCAATAGTGATGGAGCAGAATTGTGATTTCAGCAATTCTCCTATTTCTGGGTAATTCCTTCTTGATTTTGAACTTGCATTATCACAATTTCTGACTTTGGATGTTGGACTGAGAGATGTGAGCTATGGTTTTCAAGATATGAAACTGCCCATTTGTTAAAGTAGGGGAAAAGTGGCTGTTTTGGAGGCAGTGGTTTAAAAGCGGAATACGTAGGCTACTCTAAAGGATTTATTTAGAAGTGATGGGCTTTTATCTTATAATGACTTAGTAGAAAGATTTCATTTAGAAGGCTGGGGTCATTTTTGGAAATATTTACAGATTAGAAATTGTCTGGGGGCAGCAATTTGTACTAGGCAAGAAAATAATGTTTTAGAGAGTTGTGCGAATTGCCAAGGTTTCTTCTGAAGGCATCTAATTTTTATCAAAGGTGTATATGGATTGAAGACAGGAACTATGAAAACCTAAGAGTGATTTGGCAAAGAGACCTTAAAAGTGAAATAAATAAGGACACATGGAAAAGAGTTCTGTCCAACATCGGGAGGCATATAAAGGAAGCAAGAAAATGTATTACTACACACCGGTTCGTCTTTATAAAATGGGCAGTTTGAACAATAATAAATGCTGGAAATGTAAACAAGATATTGGTACATATATTCATGTTCTCTGGGAGTGTACAAAGATTCTGCCTTTTTGGAAGATTGTTTTGAGGTTGAGATATGACTTTCTACTCTCACCAAATTTATATCTTTTAGGAGATAAAACTGAGATTCCTTAGATTAGAAACAATGACATCTCCCTTGTAACTGTAGGTTTAGTCGTAGCAGTGACAATTTTTAGCAAATGAATGGAAATTATAGACATTTGGGAGAACTTTATTTAAAATTGTCACTTCAGAGGAAGAATTTTATTAGACCCATGCTTGTGTTGTCCAAACATATTCATCTTATTGTGTATTATGTCCCTGTGCCCCTTTTCTGTATGGTATCTGTTATGTTAACTTCTGTTTGTATTGAGTTTTATGTCATATATAAAGAAAACCAATAAAAACTTAATTTCAAAAAAAAAAAAAAAAAAAAAAAAGAAGAAGAAGAAGAAGAAAGAAAGAAAGAAAGAAAGAAGCTGGATTTTCAGGACTTGCTTGTGACCTTCAGACCCCTGGGGCACCTGTTCAGTGTTTCTACTCAGATAAGGGGTGCCCAAACTCAGTGTCAAAATCATATTCTTACTGATTGCACTGTATAATTTAATTTAATTTAAATACCTGATGGAAGCTTCTGAACAAGAAAGGTGGGGGTTAGTAAGGAGGTGGTCACTTCAAGATCAAGGGGTAATAGACTGTAGGACCTCAGGAAGGTGGTTATTAAAGGTCATAGGGTGGTCACGGGGTGATCGACCTTTGGGTCCCTGGGACAGTGTTCAGCGTTTCCACTGAAGGGGCACCCTAAACTCAGTTTTAAATTCTTACAGTATGTCTTACTTTTATTCTTATTTTTATTTTCTTGCTATATTTTATTTTATTTATTATTTCCATGCAAAGCACTTTGACTTACAACTGTGTATGAAGTGCTATATAAATAAACTTGCCTTGCCTTGCCTTTTTATGGAGACCAAAAAAACTGCTGAGGCGGACTTTCTATTTTTCTATTACTGAAAAAGGCAAAATAGAAGCATCACAAACTCCTCTTCTTTTGTTGCGCAAGGGGTTGTGAGTAATAAAACCTTAAAAAAGTAATGGTTGCATCTAATATATAATAATATATATTTTGTTCTCATTACATTTTGTATTGTCTGCTCCTAATCATGGTTAATTTAAAAAAGACTTTGCTGTGTACAACTGTCAATATGCTTAAATTTAAAAACTTTCTCAAATAGTTTTGATAATGCCTGTCACTTTTTCTTTTTAGGCTAATATTATGGCATAATGTTTTGCCCCTGGCTGACTTATTTAAAGTACAAAACTATTATAAACTATAACTTAATATAAATAAATAAATAGCTATGTCATCATGTATGATCTTATTTCAGCACTGTATAATCGTTGCCGTGTCACCCACACTAAATACAAATGGTTGTCAGCCACGTTAATTCCTCCTCCCAGTCCGAATCTATCTCTGTATGGTTTTTAAGAAGCAAATAACACGTGTGGTCTCCCTTCTTGTCACAGCTTTCGAGCCGGTTGTAATATTACTTGTAGGCAGGGTTGGGTAGTAACGAAATTCATGTAATGGGAATACGTATTTAAAATACAAAATATAAGTAACTGTATTCCACTACAGTTACAATTTAAATAATTGGCAATTAGAATAAAGTTACATTCAAAATGTATTTTGATTACTGAAGAGATTACTTTGCATTTTATTGTCATTTGTTTCATTTAATATTTAGTCCTTTCAGATGGAAAAATGTATACATATAAATGATGCGATCCAAAGTGCATTTGAACAGCTGTGAAACACTTTCTTATGATGTGTTACATTCATATGAGCAGACAGAGAAGTAAGTTTGAAGTAAGTTTGGAGCAGAAGAAATAGAAATAAACCTTGTGTAAATTGTCAGCTTTATGCTAAGCTAAAATGCTATTTCTAGCCATTTTACATGCACATGTTACCAGTTACAATCATATTTTTTTATCAAGAAAATTCACGTTGGATCATAATTTCTTTTTTTCTAGTAAGACCTTTGATATTAGGGCAAAAATCATATTCTTGATAATAATTTTTGTATTGTTTTCCTGTAAAAATATCTAAAAATCCTTAAAACTTGTTTTAGAAACAACACTGCATAAGATATTTAGGTTTTTCAGAGAATGTATTTTTAAGATGTGTATTTTGTCTTACTGTACTGGCAGAGTTTTTATAGTCAAAACAAGTGAAAAAATCTACCAGTGCTGAAGAAGTAATCCAAAGTATTTAGAATACGTTACTGACCTTGAGTAATCAAATGGAATACATTAAAAATGACATTTTACAACATGTATTCTGTAATCTGTAGTGGAATACACTTCAAAAGTAACCCTCCCAACCCTGCTTGTAGTGACAACTACTGACACTTGCTATGAACTAAAGAATGAGTGGATGGCTATCAAAATGGCAGTAGTTGCAAAATTCAAAAAGATTGTGAGGTTCTGGATTTATTATGAAATGAAGACTTGCTGAAATGAGTAGTATGTCCGAACATGTCCAAACTTTTAAAACATTCTATCATTTTCAAATTCGTAGTTGTGAAATCTGTAGTGACGTACTCATTTTTTGAAAAGCATTAAAATGGATGTGCATCATCACCCATTAATTTAATACACATTTTGACAGACAACACCCATGCCAAGTTGATAATCAGAAGATTTAATCCTAACATAATCAGGAGATTAATGTGTTAAAGAATGCTTTGGCATGTCAAATAACTGCTCCTGTTATCTAATAGAACCTCAAGAAGCACTGGGACTTTAAAAAGTTGGCCACCTTCTTTGCATACTGGCATACTGGCTTTATCATTTGCATTTTTTAAATAATGAAAATCTTCTTCCCATTATTCCCTTGGCTTGTTGCATACAACTGCCTTTTTGACAGATTACCACAGATTTTGAGTACTGTTTAGTAAGATGTATGTAGAATTGTTCCCATATCACCTTAAAAATGGGGCTCACACATACCTCTTTTGCTCCTATATGAGCTCAGAAGTCATCTCATATCATACATACTGTTCACCATGCAGAAACCTCCAACAGACTTCTGCATGCTCAAAGCAGTACATTTTCTGATCTCTATCCCCTCTGATGAAGAAAAAATAAATTTCAGATTTAACTCTGCACTCCTAAGATTTTCCAAAGCTCTTCCCTTTCCCATCAGATCTGCCAAAAACAAATTGAGATAATTAGATGCTGGCCTGCTGTATCTAGGACTTCTTGTGTTTATTCATTTTTTTATAGAATGTGTGTGGGTGTGTGCGTGCATGCATGCATGCATGTGTGTGTGTGGGGGGGGGGGGGGGGGGGGGGTAACTGCATTACATTGTCAATCTGTGTATAAAGGAATAGAACTTGTATAATGAGAAATCATAGCACAGCTATTAAATGTAACCTCTCTTAGAGTTAAATGAGGAAACGAATGTCCAATTATCAACATATTAACAAAATAAATTGAAAAAATGATGGTGGCTGGATACTGCTTGCTCTAAAATGTGCCAAAAAATTAATTCCTACCAAAAAGGTAGGATTCTCTGCAGTCAACATATGACAGACTATTCTGTTTTTATAAAAATTTGCTAAAACAACACACCAATTAATCAATGTTTAGTCCTAAATCTAACATGGTACTGACTATTTTCCTATACTACATATACAAACATTTTACATCACATAATACAAACACACATACACACAACAACAACAACAACACTATAAGTACTTATTTGATAACAACAAATTAAAATGCTCTGCTTTGTTGAATTTCAAATACAGACACAGAAAAAGTGAGCAAATATTTATTTTTATTGTCCTATTATTGAACCATGTTGGACAATCAGGAACTGTTCATATACAAAATTCCAACCAGATGAAAAACATACTGTATATAAATATGTATGTAGCCTAATAAAAGAAGCATTAGTCTTGATCTCTCGTCAAGCTTGACATTGACAGTAAATTAGCATTGTATTCTTAATAGAGAATGGGGGTGGGGGTTCATGTGAAATAAATTATATGCAATTTACAGCACCTCGTTTACATCTCTGCCTAATGAGCTCATACACATTATATATATGCAAACAGGATAGGAAATAAACATATATGCTGTGTTAACATGTAGCAATGGTTGCTTGATAGATAATTAAAGCAAAGACTGACATTGCAACATGATCTCAGTATTATTCGTATGCATTGCTGCACTCTATCACAGGTACAGTACATATTAATATAGACACTGAAAGGTATAAGATCAGCGTATTGACAGTATCTAAAATGTTACCCCTTTTGCATTAACTTTACAAATTTGTGTCCTTTGTGATTCAAAGAATCAGAAGTTTTAGAACAATTGTGACAGCCCAAACACATTAAATGAGTGTAAAACATCTGGTCTACACAATGCACAAAAATGTATGAGTAAACGTTACATACCAATATCTACAAAAACTAATGAAATCACCCTGGACATAAATATTGTGCTCTTATTGGGACTTAAAGGTTTTGTCTTTGTAAGCTCAACTTGCATCCTAATCGACCTGCTGAAGAAATCCCAGACACAATACATGCACTTCAAAGTCACTTACGTGTGAAAGCATCTAGAAATGTAAATACAAATATTCTTGTATTTTCTTTAGCCATTTCTTTTTCCTTTCATCCATAGAACACAAAAGGAGATATTTTAAAAAATTAGTTTTTCCATACAACAAAAGCATATTGTGATCAGGTCACAGTCGTCAAGCTCCAAAACTGCAGTTCATAAAATAGGATATTTCTAATGAATTGTGAAACAGTAATCAATTTGTTTAGCTGAACATTAGATTCCTGTTTCTCTTGTCCGCTAACCTGTTTTGCAGCTTCCTCTTCTGTTCCACTGTAACATCAGGTTATGCATTGCATTATGATCTGTACTTGAAGTTTGGCAAAAAGGGAAAAAAATGTTTTCTTTGATACTGGTAAAGCCTGAGGCATGTCTAAAGTAGACGTGTTTTAGTTTGATCTGCAGCACAAAGCAAAAGCACAACAAGGCAAGGAAATAGCAATAAGTTCCCATTATTTTGATGTTTCAATTTCTCTTCCCAATTACCAGTTTCCGATCTTCAACACAATTGCATCATGAAACACCACTTCCTGGACATGTCAAGCGCTTTACCCACATTTACCAAAAAGCTTTTAGAGTATCTTTGTCTTCTCTTGTCTGATGTCTTTAAAGCATTTAATTTCTAGTTTAGCACCCATAATGTTCACAACTCATGGTTAGCTATGATACTTATTTCCTTTTCTAATAATTTTGTCCCTCACTTATATTATTAGTAAAGGATTCCTGGATGTAAAAAAAAACAGTCCTAATTTAGGAATAATAGAATATGCTATAACAGTTGTATAGTATACTGTATGTGTAATAGTAGTAATGATGTCAAAAATCAAAGATATTTGAACGAGACTCTTTTGCTGCATATTTCCAGTAAATAGAAATTATGGACTGCAGAGAGTTTAGAGTTCTGAACATTGCTTATATAAGACAGTTAATACTGTTAAAAAAAAAGTTAAATAATGTTTTCCATGATATGACACCCAGTTTGTGTTCTTATGCCTTTTTCCGGCAGAGGAACACATACAGAAATGAGCAATTCTGTAATGTAAACATAGGTGCTCTTTTTCATGTGTCGTTTGAAATTCTGGTAATATTCTGCTGACAAGGGGTTTCGATTTTTTTTCCCTTGGCCACTACTCATCACTTGCTTCATAATTGCAATCACTTTATTGAACAGAAAAAAAGAAAAGATGACAGGAAATTAATTGCCAGCTGGACACAAACATCAATCACCAGCATGAGCATCACAGGACGTGTTGTATACAGTGTGTAGATCACTAAGCCACAGCAACCATTTCATTTATTTTTACACAGTATCTAACACTCATTCTATTTCAGTCCATGTAATTGGTAAATGTTTTGCTGTTGCTGTATATTTTGTATTTGGGGTGGGGGAACTAAAACAACATTCACAGTGATTTGATGTTGGGCTTTAACCATACTGCAACTCTAATTTGTCGGCGCCCTCTAGCGTTTAGTGCCATACTCGTACAGATAAACCCCATATATACAGTCTAAGATAAACCCACACCGTAGCCAAAACTTTGGTTACTATTTTCTCTGGGACAGGCTATACACCCACAGTATATGCTCTGAGTCTGACACATGCTCATTTCAGAATACTAAAATGGTCTTACAAATATTCTACCAAAACCTTGAAAGAATGATGTGCCCAGGAAAGCTCTTGGAATTTTTTATCAAAAGTGCAACAAGAGGATCTTTTATAGAATTGATTTACTGAACTGGATTGAATAGTCTCCCTTTTTTCTATGTATTGTTTTTGCAAGGTGTGTTGTATTTATGAATTGTTTGATTGCCACCAGTATTTGCCATGAAATAGCCATTGTAGCTGATATGGCAATAAACACCAAACAAACAAATATTCTACCGTTAACTTTTTTAAACCTTCAAGTCCTCATAATAAACAATACAACATAAATCCCGTGGCTATTCCCCAGTTTAATTCTTTTGAATGTCTCGTTCTGAGTGTCTCTGCACCCTTCACTACTGCCATAGCTACAGTTTACTGGCCTCCTAAGACAAATGTGGATTTTTTATCAGAGTTTGCAGATCTGCTGTCTATGTTGTGCCTCAAGTTTGAGAGAACTCTTATTCTGGGGGAATTTAACATCCTTGTTGACACAAAAGACTCTGTAATGACAAAGGACTTTTTGTCCTTACTGGAGTGCTTTGATTTGAACCAGCTTGTGGACTGTGCTACACATAATAAAGGTCACACATTAGACCTTGTGATTGCAAATGGATCGTTTGTGTCTCATTTTTCCACCGCTGATTTAGGGCTGTCTGACCATTTGGCTATCTTTTTTAACATGGAACTCCCACACACTTACATTTCCTCTTCTAGCACTATAAATTATCGCAAATGGAAATCCATTGATCTCTATGATTTCACTGACTTTATTGACTCTTCTTTAAGTTGTTTTTCTCTATCTGACCCTCTGGAGGACAAAATTTCTATGTTTAATACTGTTCTCTTGTCTGGCTTGGACTCATTTGCTCCTATGAAGTCACGGTCTGTCTCATTTGTAGATTGTCAATAATCAAATAAATCCCAGACAACTGTTTCATACCATTAACAAATTGCTCAAGTGTAATAGTTCCTCTATTGTGCCTGCTTCAACTCACCTTTGTAATAGATTTCTTGATTTTTCAGCACAAAATTGACAAGGCTCGTAAATGCATTCTTTATACTCCTGTCTCATCTGCTTCTCCTCTTAGTATTTCTTATTTCTCTGGCACCTCTTTCTCAAATTGCTCCTCACTTGACCTGGTTTCTCTTGGTAATGAGGTATCACAAATGAAAGCTACCACTTCCAGAGTTGATCCTATTCCAACTTGTTTGTTTAAATCATGTTTCGCCTCTTTGTGTCCTGTTGTCTTGAGTATAATAAATGACTCCCTGTGCACTGGTGTTGTGCCAGCAACATTTAAAACTGCTGCTGTAACCCCTGTACCTAAAAAGACTAACATGGACTTGGACAATATTAACAACTTTCATCCCATTTTCTAATCTTCCCTTCCTTGCAAAAATTTTAGAACGAATTGTGGCTCAATTATACACTCATCTCACTGTAAACAGTCTTTTTGAGCCCCTTCAATCTGGCATTCACAAACTCCACAGCACTGAAACGGCATTAGTTAAGGTCACAAATGACTTGTTAATAGCTTCGGACTCTAGCTGTCTTTCAATTCTGATCCTTCTTGATCTCAGTGCCGCTTTTAACAATGTAGATCATTCTCTTTTACTCACTCATCTTGAGATAGTTTTTGGGGTTACTGATACTGTATTAAACTGGTTCAAGTCTTTTCTCTCAGATCGTCGTCAGTTTGTTTCCTTGGGTGGATGTAGGTTGAATGTTGGTTTGGTTAAATGTGGTGTTCCTCAGGGATCGAGTTTGGGCCCCATATTTTTTAGCATTTACATGTTTCCCCTTGGTCAATTCTTAAGATCTCTTGGTCTTAATTATCATTTTTACGCAGATGACACCCAGATTTACATCCATTCAAAACCTGGTGATTGTGTGGCTTTCGCCTTTCTTGCACAATGTATTACTGAGATAAAAAAAAAAAATTGATGTCTCTAAATTTTCTTTGTCTTAACAGTGACAAGACTGAGGTTATGCTCATTGGTTCACCCCACCAGCTTTGTAAAGCTGGTTCTTTAACCTTAAATATGGATGGCTCTGCTCTGGAGTTTCAAACAAAATTGAAAAATTTGGGGGTGATATTTAATGCAAATGTAACATTTGATCCTCATGTCAAGAATACTGTTAAAACATCATTCTTCCATCTCAGAAACATTACAAGACTGCGCCCCATGTTATCTTTCTCGGTGGCTGAAAAACTGATCAATACTTTTGTATTTTCTCATATTGATTATTGCAATGCTTTACTTGTTAGCGTTTCTAAATTTACCTTAAATAAGTTGCAGTGTGTGCAAATCTCTGCCGCTAGAATCTTGACTAGGACCAGGACAAGTGATCACATCACTCCTATCTTGGAGTCCTTGCACTGGCTCCCTGTCAAGTTTCGTGTAGACTTTAAAATTCTCATGCTTACCTACAAGGCTTTGCATGGTTTGGCCCCTCAATACTTGTCTGAACTTTTAATCCCCTACACTCCAATGCGTGATCTCTGCTCCTTCGAATCTGGATTTTTAACTGTTCCTCCTACTCGTCTACATTCTATGGGTGACAGGGCCTTCTCTTCTTTTGCTCCAAAACTGTGGCACTCTCTTCCCTCTTTGGCACTCACTTTTTTAGGGTTGCTTTTCTGTGATTATTGTGTGATTATTATTGTATTCTTTTTAAATTGTTCTGATTGCATGTTTTCTTTTTCTTTTTTGTATTTCAATGTATTTTTCTTTTTCTTTTTCTTTTGTAAAGTGCTTTGAGATGCAACTTTTAAAGGCGCTATAGAAAATAAAGTTTTTTTATTATTCACAAGAAGCATGCTACTTGTTCTGCTGAGTATACATAGTCTTCAGTGAGCATTTAGTCACTGCACAATGTCTTGTTCTAAACCATGTATTTGTATGCATTTTTGACTGAATTGCATCTGGCAACTTAACTTATTGTTCCCAAAAACACACATTTGCAGTAGTTTCACAGTTTACATATGTTACATTTCTCAACAGATTTTCAACAGAATTGGGCACTTTATTATTTTGGGCCTTGTTATTTAATAGGAGAGTAAACAGGACAGGAAACAATAAGGAGAGTGATGAAGTGGAAGCTTTAGAAACTTGAGATGGTTGTAGTGTGTTAAAGCCCAGGGGGTAATGGTCTTGCTAGAAGAGAGGAAAAAGGTATAAACAAGCTTTTTGGTCATCAATAGGCTACTAATGCTAAAGAAAATGACAAACATGCAAGCAATATAATGTAAGCAAACAGTTTGCTAAAACTATGAATTTAGTAGAACAGATTATTACATGGGTGGCAACATAGCTACAATAAATAAAAAGGACCAAATAAAATGTTGATGTCACCTGGAAATTGCAACACACTGTATAACATACTTTTTAGACATTTAGATCTACTGTTGAAATAACTTTAATAATATACTTCTGATCTAAGAGTTTCATTTCATATAAAGTAAAAACAGCTTGACTGAACTGCACCTTCTTGACCAAATGGCAGATTACAACAAACATAGCAATCTTCTAGCTTCAGGTACTCCATGAGGCAGCTGAATGACTATGGAATTTGCCACAGTTTAAGAGTGTAAAGAAAGAATAATAATACAGTAGTAACAAAGTAGCTGTCACATTTAATTTGTGCATTTAGAAATACAGCAGAGTATTCAAAAAATTCTGAGAAATACATCTGGCTGATTATCATGAGCCAGTGACATACTGCTGTATTTTGCTTGAACTGATCAAGCTCTAGTTATGGGCCAACCATTAGAATAACGTAGTTATTGAAGATGATGGATAGCTTATTACACTACGTAAGATTTCACTTCTTTCTAATTCATTGACTACAACTCTTCTACAATGGTTCCAACTTCTACAATTACCTTTCCTCCACTATTCTTCACCAGTTGTATCCAGCCTACACCTTCAAATTATTGTCTTTACTGGCACTTTAATGATTTTTCTCTATTCTTATGAAATGTGAAAGACTCGCTGTTCTGAACAGTTTGCTTGGGGGCAGTTTAGTTCATTTTCCTTTTCTTTTCTTTTTTTCTTTTTTCTTTTTTTTTTTTTTTTTTTTTTGCTCAAGGGCATAATTATTAGCCTCCTGCTTGCTCACTTCTCCAACTTTGCTGACCATCTCCGTTGGCAGCCCAGGTCATTAGCAATATTAGCCCAACATTTTGTAATTATACTAACAGCCTGTCAATTACAATAATTGCAAAAAAAAAAATGTATTTAGATAGTAGCTAATTTTGCACAGTTCCTACAGGTTAATAAGAAATTTCCATAGCACCAAATATTATTTTGTTGCCTCTGGGCATCTCCAAAACGGCAGGTCTTGTGGGGTGTTTCTGCAGTGGTTAGTACCTACCAAAAGTGGTCCAAGAAAGACAACCAGTGAACTGGTGACAGGGTCACGGGCACCCAAGGCTCATAGATGCGCATGGGGAGCAAAGGCTAGCCCATCTGGTCCAATCCCACAGAAGAGCTACTGTAGCACAAATTGCTGAAAAACGTAATACTGGCTATAATAGAAATATGTCAGAACACACAGTTCATCACAGCTTGTCGTGTCTGGGGCTGCGTAGCCACAGACCGGTCAGAGTGCCCATGCTGACCCCTGTCCACTGCCGAAAGAGCCTACAATGGGTACGTGAGCATCAGAACTGGACCATGGAGCAATGGAAGAAGGTTGCCTGGTCTCATGATTCACGTTTTCTTTTAGATCATTTGGACAACTGGGTGTGTGTGCATCATTTACCTGGGGAAGAGATGGCAGCAGGATGTACTATGGGAAGAAGGCAGGCTGGCAGAGGCAGTGTGATGCTCTGGGCAATGTTCTGCTAGGAAACCTTAGGTCCTGGCATTCATGTGGATGTTACTTTGACACATACCACGTACCTAAGGACTGTTGCAGACAACATACACCCATTCATGGCAATGGTATTCCATGATGACAGTGGCCTCCTTTAGCAGGATAATGCCCTGCCACACTGCACAAATTGTTCAGGAATGGTTTGAGGAACATGGCAAAGAGTTCAAGGTGTTGACTTGGCCTCCATATTCTCCAGATCTCAATCCTATTGAGCATCTATGGGATGTTCTGGACCAACAAGTCCGATCCGTGGAGGCCCCACCTCGCAAATGACAGGGCTTGAAGGATCTGCTGCTAACGTCTTGGTGCCAGATACCACAGGACACCTTCAGAGGTCTTGTGGAGTCCATGCCTCAACAGGTCAGAAATGTTTTGGCGGCACAATATTAGGCAGGTGGTTTTAACGTGGTGGCTGATCAGTGTATATTTGACAGAAACGTTTCTGGTATGGTCAATCAAGGACATATTATCAGGGTTCGTAAAAGGTTCTTGAAGTGCTTGAAGTACTTGAATTTGGCTTTTTCAAATTTAAGTCCTGGAAAATCCTTGAAAATAGTCATTTTTACCAAGAGGTGCTTAAAAAGTTCTTGAATTATAGAAAATCGTAAAATACGTTACTTAAATCATTTAATATATTAAATGTATTTATTTTCGGAAAAACATGACGACAGACCACTAGACCACTGCTGAAGCAGGCAGCGCATAGACGGTACTATCATGTGGCACCTGTTACCTTTGCAGCACTGTTCAGAATGGGCCGATCACAATCAAGTGTTACTGGAGGATTTAAAAACTATATTTTAAAGATACTGTCAGTTTTAAAGCAACTATCAGTTTTCATTCAAAATTACTCTCCAGAGTGAAAAAAATTAGATGAGATGAAAACGTTCTGAGATTTCAGTTGTGTGAGCCGTCTAGTGCCCCCTTCTGTAAAGAAAGCTTTGTGTCTCACAAAATTGGTTATTTCTGACTAGATTTGGGTCAGTATCAAAATATGTTGACAAGCATGTCCCTTGATGTTTTAAGTCATGAAAAAGCGTTCAAATAGCGAAGAAAAAAAATTAAAAGGTATCATTCTATAACCTAACCTTTAATGATATGAAATAGCTTGACTCTATTTTAAATTGTCATTTGCCTGAAAAATT
Source organism: Myxocyprinus asiaticus (assembly GCF_019703515.2). Classification (NCBI taxonomy): domain Eukaryota; kingdom Metazoa; phylum Chordata; class Actinopteri; order Cypriniformes; family Catostomidae; genus Myxocyprinus; species Myxocyprinus asiaticus. The sequence goes on along the minus strand of NC_059347.1, from coordinate 37,131,333 downwards.
TTTTTGTCTCCTTCATCTGGTACACCACTTCTATGACATGTAAAGTTATTTATGTATTTATTTTGTACTTATTTTTAATAAAAGCATTAGTGCAAGGCCGACCAAGTGTGCAAAAATGCAAAACAAAATTATTATTATAAATAATTAAAAAAAAAATTTTGTCCCTTGATTTCATGGCACTGGTGTTAACAATGATAAAGCCTTTTTTTATTATGTTTTTAAAAATATTTAAATACAAAAAGTTGTGGAAAATAATTTTTAAGGTCAAAGTTCAGAGGCTGCTTAAATGTGCATATAGTGATTTTTCCCAGCATGTTAAAAATTTATTAATTCACTTTTTAACAAATATTTTCACACAAAAATATCTGGTGTTATACTCCATTGAACCCTCAAAATGTGGTGTTGTAACCCATTCAACCCTCATTAGTGTTAACTTAGTGTTAACTTGCTTTGTTCGTGAAACAAAATTAAATAATAAAAGAAAGAACAACAGCCAAGCTGTCCTTTATGAATAAAAATAATGTCAACATGTTATAAAATGTTTACCCTCCACGTTTATATGCAAAATCTGAACTGAATGGAAAATTTCAATATTTTGTAAGTTGGAAAGTCAACATTTTTTGAGAATGAACCATTTGCAATTTGGGTCAGTTCCTCACATAAATCTGTTGTGTGACTTTAGAAAACATGGAACTTAGCACATGAGTCATATGGACTACTGTTTACTGACCCAGTTATCCACTTTTGTTGAAAAGCGAAGTACATTTCAAGGGAGCACACTACAATTGCACATCAGTTTCATCATGAATGTACCAAGAACTGTCATTGTGAGAATGTGTAGTTAAAGATGCACATTGAGATATGTTGTACTTGTAATAAGTGATGTTTTATAAAAATAAATTAACTGATTGAATACAATATTTTCATTTAAAATTAACAAATAAAGAATTTGTTTTAATGACATCTCAAGCATAGTCCTTGAAAACAAATAAAAATGTGCTTGAAAGTCCTTGAATTTAACTTTGAAGCATCTGTACAAACCCTGTATTATGGACCGTGCAACTGGGGCCAGAGCTGGGGACTGCCAGGGGCCTCCAGATGAAAACAAGCCACCTCCTCAGCAGCAGTAACTTCTACACCTTATTGCAGCTTAGATGTTGTACACTACTCATGGTCTCGTTTGCAATGTATTATGCACATAGTACTTTTTCGTTATTTGGACATTGCATCTCATAACTGCAATAAGAGGGGAGCCTCCAAAGAAGCTGATACTCGGGGCATTGCAGTAACTCAGTCCTCACTATTCCTATTAACAAATCTAATACCCACATATTAAACAGCTAATGCTATATCAGCTATCATATTGTTGATGCATTCTTATTGCATTTGCATGTACAATTTAACATTTTATATTCTTGTATTCCTTAAAGCATTACATGCATTAACTCAACAAAAGCTACTTGAGATATAAACATTGTTACAATAAACGTAACAGGACATACAGTGCATCCGGAAAGTATTCACAGCGCTTCACTTTTTCCACATTTTATTATGTTACAGCCTTATTCCAAAATGGATTAAATTCATTATTTTCTTCAAAGTTCTACAAACAAAACCCCATAATGACAATGTGAAAGAAGTTTGTTTGAAATCTTTGCAAATTTATTAAAAATAAAAAACGAAAAAAAATCACATGTACATAAGTATTCATAGCCTTTGCCATGACACTCAAAATTGAGCTCAGGTGCATCCTGTTTCCACTGATCATCCTTGAGATGTTTCTACAACTTGATTGGAGTCCACCTGTGGTAAACTCAGTTGATTGGACATGATTTGGAAAGGCACACACCTGTCTATATAAGGTCCCACAGTTAACAGTGCATGTCAGAGCACAAACCAAGCCATGAAGTCCAAGGAATTGTCTGTAGACCTTCGAGACAGGATTGTATCGAGGCACAGATCTGGGGAAGGGTACAGAAAACTTTCTGCAGCATTGAAGGTCCCAATGAGCACAGTGGCCTCCATCATCCGTAAATGGAAGAAGTTTGGAACCACCAGGACTCTTCCTAGAGCTGGCCGCCCGGCCAAACTGAGCGATCAGGGGAGAAGGGCCTTAGTCAGGGAGGTGACCAAGAACCCGATGGTCACTCTGACAGAGCTCCAGCGTTTCTCTGTGGAGAGAGGAGAACCTTCCAGAAGAACAACCATCTCTGCAGCACTCCACCAATCAGGCCTGTATGGTAGAGTGGCCAGACGGAAGCCACTCCTCAGTAAAAGGCACATGACAGCCCGCCTGGAGTTTGCCAAAAGGCACCTGAAGGACTCTCAGACCATGAGAAACAAAGATTGAACTCTTTGGCCAGAATGGCAAGCGTTATGTCTGGAGGAAACCTGGCACCGCTCATCACCTGGCCAGTACCATCCCTACAGTGAAGCATGGTGGTGGCAGCATCAGGCTATGGGGATGTTTTTCAGCGGCAGGAACTGGGAGACTAGTCAGGATCGAGGGAAAGATGAATGCAGCAATGTACAGAGACATCCTTGATGAAAACCTGCTCCAGAGCGCTCTGGACCTCAGACTGAGGCGAAGGTTCATCTTCCAACAGGACAATGACCCTAAGCACACAGCCAAGATAACAAAGGAGTGGCTACGGGACATCTCTGTGAATGTCCTTGAGTGGCCCAGCCAGAGCCCAGACTTGAACCTGATTGAACATCTCTGGAGAGATCTGAAAATGGCTGTGCACTGACGCTCCCCATCCAACCTGATGGAGCTTGAGAGGATCTGCAAAGAAGAATGGGAGAAACTGCCCAAAAATAGGTGTGTCAAGCTTGTAGCATCATACTCAAAAAGACTTTCAACAAAGGATTGAGCAAAGGCTGTGAATACTTACGTACATGTGAGGGGGTTTTTTTATTTTCATTTTTTTTATAAATTTTCAAAGATTTCAAACAAACTTCTTTCACGTTGTCATTATGGGGTATTGTTTGTAGAATTTTGAGGAAAATAATGAATTTAATCCATTTTGGAATAAGGCTGTAACATAACAAAATGTGGAAAAAGTGAAGCGCTGTGAATACTTTCCGGATGCACTGTGTTTATATAGCTTACCCACAAACTGCAACAGAAAGAATTAAGAAGCCAGATTACAAAAAGGAACTAATAACTTGCTTATTGCCACTTTGCACTGCTCACATAACAGTTCACGGCAGCAACTTATAAACCTGTTTGCATTTATTTGAGAAGATTATATTGGTATTTGAGTCAGAGAAGGCAATATATCCTAATTGTTTTTTAATCAGAATTGGAATATTTTTCAAGGAAACTGATCCACATTGAACCCTGGAGAGATTTTATAAAAAAAATATATAATTTTTTTAAGATGATGAATCAAACCTTGTTGCCCTTTCACATCATATAAACCTCAAACATTTATTTCAGAATCTGTCCAAAAACCACCTTTTTCATCCATTTTAAACTTAACACAAACTTGACAACATCATCAATGGGTGCCTCTCTTTGAGGGCATTATCTGTCACCAAAGAATACATCACTATCATGCTCCAAGCTCTTCTGTGCACATACATTTAAGATCTTGTGATGACTAAAGAATGATAGCTTAAGAATAGGAGCTTTTGAATACAAAATTGTGGCTGTTTTAAAGATGCTGACTGTTAATTAAAGAAATGGAAACGTACAAAGAGGAGGCGACAAAGTGCTCATAGTCACAAACCACTGATAAAAAACTCTCTGAAACAGAGTCATAACTGCTTGCAAATTTAGCACAGCTTATCCCATCTTGAAATATTGAATGGATCTGTTTAAATTATCATACAATATCATAATTTGTCATACCACCATATTTCCATCCTTTGAAAAATGAACTTTTCAGGCAGTCTAAACTTATAGACCTTCATTATTTTGACCATGATACCTATCGATAGCTGGTTTATGGTATCATATGGACTTTTTGGACATTTGTTAATACATGAAAACAATGCAAATTTCAGATGCATCACTGCAAAATCACAGTAGTACCAATGCTGTTATTAGAATACAAATGTATTATAAAGTTATACCAATTAATGGGGGGATCACTTTCTGAATCCTTGAGCAAATCATCAAGGAAAATTGGACAATTTTCTTATAATGGCATACAATGTTCAAAGAATGAGGCTCATTTGTGGGTCCAATTTTATAGTCCTCTTGTGTGATCTCACATTCTTTGCCATTCTTCATCACTGTTTGTAACCTTCTCCTTTGGACCGGAATCACTAGGACCTGTAGTATTTCTCTCGTTTTGCTCACTTAGCTTGGGATTGGTTGTCTCTGAAATAGGAGCTTATAAAACAAAAGCAAAATTTTACTTTCCACTCTACCTTAAACTGATAGGTACACAAATATATGGTCATTTTCAGATGCTTTGATTGGTTGTGACTGGTTTGACTATATAGTCCTAAAAGTGACTACAAGTATTACAAGTATTTATTTATTTTTGGAGATTTATTTAATTCTTATTGAAAAAGGACAAGAATCCTTATCAGCATGCATGTTGACTTACACTCTAGATGTAAATGATTGCCACCATCTGCCTCACTGCTTCCAACAGCATCACTGTCTTCCTCGCTGAGTTCAACAATGCGCTGTCTTGCACTCTCAAAAACCGACTTCAACACAATGGAGTCCTCAAAGATCTAAGACATATGTAGAAGAGACACAACATTCTCCACACAAATCATCTACTATATTCTCTGATGCAAATAGCTTTCTGCTTTCCAAATTTATTCAGACACAGTAAGCACTGAATTTCAAATGTATTTATTTTAATGTGACGTTGTTTTTGTAAGACAGTACACTCAAAATGTGTTTAGTTATTTGCATATATATATATACAATCCTTGTGTTGCACAAGCTATATGTTCACACAGATTGTCTTTTGCCTTACAATTGGCCTGTACCTGGAGAATAAATTTGTATTCAGGACAAGTTATAAACCTGAAGGAAATATAAAACATTCAAAAGAAGTCAGATATAAAAGTAAAACATCTGAGTAAACTAAAGAACACCATATCAATGTAGGATTTGCAATTTAATCAGATTTGAAAAACTGTATAAATACCATTTTAAGACACTTAAAATAGAACAAAGAATATGAAAATATGTTCATGAGGTTCACCTGAGATCCTTCTAGATTAAACGTCTGAGCATTGTGACACATCTGCATGATATCCTTCTCCAGGTCTGCAATGCACCTGTATTTGTGATTACGCACTCTCTCCTGCATAAACAAAATCCATGTTTTTATTCAAAGGCATGCATAAAAAAAGAGCAGAAGATGACAACAGACGTGTTTCCTGCTTTTTCCATTTCCATGCAAACACTTTGGAAATGTTTAAATCAATAGCAGATTTTTATTTTAAGATAGCATCTCTAAAAGTCCTCTCAAATGCAACCAGCAAAAATAAATAAATAAATAAATAAAATTCAAAACAGAGCAAAACTGATCTGTTTCCTGTGCTGAAAGGGGATGTCAGTGTGGAGATACTGTAAGAATGGAAAAAAAGAATGGTCTGGTGGAAAAGGTGTTGAAGAGAGAGATGAGGAGATATTAAAAGGAGTAAGAAATTTACATTTTAGAAAAATACAAAAGGAAATGAGTCCGGATTGTTAGAAGACAAATAAACATGCTGATAAGCATGCTGATAGAAGATCAAATATTGATTAATATGGTGGAGTTGGGAACATGAAATGTCCAAGTTCACCCTAATCCTCCTGAAGTCCACTGGCTTGCGGATGAGCTCATAGTACTCTGGCACCTCTTTCCTTGAAGGCAGCTGGACAAAACCTTTACTAATCTGTCGGCCCAATCTGTAGAACAGTGATGTATTTAAAGAAAAGGTGTGTTACTCATTGTTTTGGGTGACATGACTAGTCTCCAGACAGTCTGTCAGTGAAGTACAAATGCATTGACCTGAACTAAAGAAAATAAGGATGGCAACAATATGAATATAAACATATTTTCTATTGCATTAGATTGGTAAAGTTCTTTGTTGATCATACTAGGTGCATCCCAAATGGCATATTTTTGGACAATTCTAACCCATTTTCTAGTGTAAGCAGTGTGAGAGTAGCACGTTTACACTTAAAATGCAACAAAAAGAAGTGTACTACGAGTACCCACATGATGTACTACTTCAACCGTTGGGGGGAACAGTGTGTGGCATGTTGGACACTTCATGCACTCAACAGAACGTAGCGGAACATTACCTGGCCTAACAAAAAAATTATAATGAATTATAAATGTGGCACCTACCGAAACTTCTGTGACGACAGCACTTTGCAAATGTGAGCTGAATGCTTTACCATTACCCCATGCTGTGTGAAAATGTACGTTATTTCAGATAAGTGTTGGACTGTGTTTGGCTAACAAGTTAGTGGCAACACAATGTGTGCATTTGAAATGTCACTGAAAAAACTGTGATTGCTTCAGTGTAGTCTAAAACCATTTGTTTTCCATTTGGGAAGGTACTTCACTTTGAAAATTCAGATACTAGATGACCGTGTGCATAGTGTTCGTGCATAATTAAGTATATAGTGCGTCATTTGGGACACAGCTGCTATTTTGGTTGCAAAATTGCATTATATGGTCAACAACAAATTATTAAAGGGACAGTTCACCCAAAAATTTAAATTCAGTCATCATTTCCTCACCCTCGTGTTCTTCCAAACCCGTATGACTTTTCTCACTTCCATGGAACACTATAGGGAAAAAAAAGTAACTAATGTTGATGCTGCTTTATTCCCATACAATGTATGTGAAAGGTGACTGAGGCTGTCAGTCCCAAACATTCTACCTAACATCTCCTTTCATGTTCCACAGAAGAAAGTCATTCAACATAAAGATGAATAAATTATGCTAGAATTTTTTTTATTTTTGGGTAAACAATCCCTTTAATCTGGGTGTTTATATATGTTTGAGTACTGACGTGTCTTTGTAGTTGATGACCATATCCACGATTGTGTTCATTTGTTTCGTGAGCTTGGGAGGGTTGGGAGGCAGTTTCTCAGCAGGAGGACGACCCCGTCGCTTTTTGACCTTCTCCACCACCTCCTGACCAGTCTCAGAGCTCTGGTTGCTTTGATCGCTTTTTCGTTTCTTGAAGTTGCTTTCCTCCTCCATAACCTCAGACACTCCGTTTTGGATGGCCTGAGACTAGGGAGAAAACATAATTTATGAGGAACATGAGATATGATGAATAATCTGTAATTATCATTAAATCAATTAATAAACAATAATAGACCTACAGTACTTTAATAATTACATGGCGTACAAGAGAATGTAACCAGTAACGGGGATTACAGAGATAAAGTGATATATACCACAGCTGGTCATATGATCTCAACAAGGTGACTCCCAGGATGTTCAGTGTAAACCAAAGCAGCTTTTATTAAGCCACTGAGACTGAATACGATATAACTAAAATGTACATGATTTAAAAAATATTCTTAAAAAGTACTATTCATGTCTTTGTGTAATTAAAAAAATATGCCCATATACTGTAGATTCCTATAATTTTTATTTCAATATAACTCAACTTTAACTGATTCATTATAAATTAACTGATAAACTGGAGCATGAGTATCCAAGGAATCCTACTGTAATTCATACCTTCATAATGCATTCTGATATGGCAAGACACCATGAGTATATCAGGGTTGTGTAAAATTCAGAAATAACCCTTTCATGAGTTGGAATTTGAATTGAATTGGCCATGCCCCACAGGTTGAATTGGAATGATAGGAAGTGGAATTTACTGAATTGCAATTCAAACAAATTCAACACAGTCAGACTACACAATTTCATTAGTCCAAAACACATTTTGTGATAAATAATGACATTATCATTTTTGACCAAGTATGCCTACTTATTCCCTAATAGGTAGAATTTTTTTTTTTTACTCATAGACATGCAATTTCTCTCTAAAAATAAATAAATAAACATAGCCATCAAAAGATTTTGTTTTTGCTGTAAAGCACCAGAAATGATTCACCATGTTGTTTTCAGAAAATGTGAATCTTTTGATTGTTTAATACATTAAGCAAATTAGCACACCTGGAAATGAAGTATTTTTCCACCACGGTCCATAAAATAAAAATGTATTAAATATAGTGAAATAAAAGCAATACAAATTTCTATAGGTGGCATTTTAAAACTTATTGCACTTTATCATATTTATTATTCATTATTAATAGTATAAAAAGTTATGTGTTTGTAGAATTTAAAGAAATTAAGTTTGCATTGCTTTTAACTAAATTAAATTAACTGTATTTAATTGTATGATGATAGATAGATAGATAGATAGATAGATAGATAGATAGATAGATAGATAGATAGATAGATAGATGAGATCTAAGTTAGTGGGATTTTATAGGGTGTTTCCAAATAAATTAATAATCTTATCATAGTAGGACTGCACGATTTTGTATTTTAAATAAGAATCAAATCAAAATCATCAAAAGATAGTCAGCCTTAAACTACAAAGTAGTCTGATGAACCCTCTGGCCTTTTATAGTGCCACTTCCAAGTTCAAATTCACATAGATAATCAACAGGAATCAAAGCCTAGGCTTGGCTAGAGTCCTCTCCAGGCAAGCTGCCTTTAACTAGCAATGAGCAGCTGTTTTTACTTATATTTAATATTTGATAAAGCAACACTTCACAATGTGCCACAAGCTTTGTGTGACCCCATGCAGGGCTGCTGGAGAGGCAAGTGATGTTGGTGCATGCATTTTCATTCCCATTGTGAATGAAATGATTGACATTTATTGTGATGCTCATCTCCTGCCAGCGCGACAGACATAACAGAACTGTGACGTATGGCTACATAAACAACATCTCCTCTTCCACATTGCGCTGAACGTGTTTCAGTAAACACAACGAGACATGACGGCGACACTTATCAGCATGTTCACTTTTCTCTGTACGTGCCTTGTGTGTGCGTTAGAATAAGCAAATGAGGAATTTATAGAGGAAAGCCAGCGTTTGTATGTGTGTGTGTGGGTGGGTGTGCTGCCGAGTCTATGTTTTACACAAAGGCAATTAAAGTGCAGTGATATGCTTGCCGCAGCCGTTCTGGAAGAGAGAGAGAGAGAGAGAGAGAGAGAGAGAGAGGGGTGAAAATATTAATTCTAAGTATGCTGCTATGCAGGCAGCGCCATTCATTGATGTCTATATCAAACAAACAGAACACACTCACACACTCCTATGCACAAAACATAAGGCACAAATCAGACAAAACAAGGCACAATTTACTGATATGAGAGAACAGTCTTAACACTGCCACAAATGCAAGGATTTCATGCAAATACACTGCCATAAGAGAAATATGAAAGAGCAGGCACACAGAGAAACACACGGAATCCATTTATTCACAAGTACCCCAGGGGACCATGTGGAAGGATGGAGGCCTAATAATCAAGAGTATAATAATGGAATGCACAAACATGCACACATACACTTGCATGCACAGACATAGAACTTCTGAGCTGAGAAGCAGCAGACAAAAAACATGTAGAATGTTGTGCTCAAAGCAGAAAGCAGATTTAGAAATGTTTTATTTTTATCCTTGGTGCAGTTCTCCCCAACATACGGAACAGACCCTTATTACAACACACAAGTCTGCACAGCCTGTGTTCTGTATACTATTCCTGTAGCCTAAAAGGCACGAGCATCCCCAAAACAGATCTGTCTAGGCAATGTTTCCCTTCACCAGATACAACTCACACCTTCAAACACACACACACACACACACACACACACACACAAACGCTCTCACAAACATTCCCTCTCTCACTTTTGGTCTGTGTGACCGCGTGCTGAAGTGTGATTGTGTGCTCGATGCACAGGAGAGAGAGCAAGTGAGAAGTAGAGAGAGAGAGTGAGAAAGGAAGAGGGCGATTTACCTGACTGTGGTCTCCAGGCTGGCTCCAGTCTGGAGGAGACAGAATTAGCAAACCAGCATTGCAGCGCGCAGCCAGTCTCTTCATCAGCTGATCACTCAAAACGCACAGCCCGAAAGGGGGGCGAAAAGCGCCCAGCTTTTCATACACAAATCAATTGGCGTTAGGATGTTGAGAGAGAGAGAGAAAGCCGAGAAGAGAGAAAAAGAGGGAGTGAGAAAGGAATAACTGCGAGACTGCTTTCTGCTAGATTGTCCCCGTGGAAAGGCCTGCAGCTCGCTTTTCTCTCTCTCCCCCCTTTTCCCTCTCTCACTGCATGTTTTAATATCAACTGTCGCAATCTGGTTTCTTTTCCTTTTTTCCTCTTCCGCTCTCTCCCTCTCTTTTATGCTCTCCTTCGGTATTTAAACGCCCCTCTTTTGAAGAACTCTGCTCCATTTCTGTGCCTATGCAGATGTTTTTTGCAAGCTTTACTGACATCTTGAGAGGATTCCAAGGTAGTTAATGGCATGTTGCACACACTCACAAATACACACACACACACACACATAAATTGAGTAATGGCATGTTTGTATCTGCGTCTGGGAGCTTTTACAACATGAAAAAGCGTGGAGATTGTAGGGTCATATCATTATCAAAATCATTAAGGGCTATAAATATTGCCAAATTGCCACAATATAATAGTCTCTCTGTGCTTTTCATTGAGAATGAGATTATTAGCCAAGTAGTTTCCCAGACACTTAACATGTAGCTGCAGACATGGCATATGCTTATCTATCCTTAGTTGCACAGGCTCAGAGGTGTCCTAATATTGTAATTACTATTATTGGTCAAACACCATCCAGTTGATGGCAGACCAGAGACACTTATTTACTATGAAATGCTGTGGTAAAATCATTAATGGTATGAAAATGTTCTATAAAGAGATGTGTATACAAACTACACCTCATCAATTATGCATTTGAATTTGCTCAAGTCTGTTTACCACTAACGACCTACAGAAATAATTAGCAGATAATTGAATTAGACCAAATAGATCTTGAGATAAAGCTGAAAAATATGTTGCAGGGTCACATGCACGAAGACCACGTGTTTCTCATATTCCTATTAGTGTAACTAGTCTACTAATCTCAGTACAAAGAAAATAAAAACACTAAGAAAGAGGTTGTTCGTTTGATAAGTAAAAGTTTTAACTCTATATTATGTCATAATGTGTTTTCTATTTTCAGCATTTTATATAGCTACTGATTTACATTTAAAATGAATGTTCAGTTTGATAAAGGTGCCAAAACTATTTCTATAAGATCATTGGTAATCCCTTTGATCATTCCTATCACAGCTTTCAATGTTCAAAATAATATTTTTTAACAACGAAATATGCCTCTTTAAAATCAGAAGCAGCTTTAAGGTGCAACATTTTAATGTGCATTTGCCATGGCAACAGCTTCATTACAAAAGACATTGTTTCAATTAATAAAATATTCATCTAAAAAAAAATATTTTTTTTTTAAAAAAAGCTCAAGTCTCTGGCATGGCTATGAAAAGTAACACATATTGTATAGACATGAAAATGCATATTATTAGAGTCTGTGTGTGCTGTTCTAGGGTTACATGCTGTCCTAATTTTACATTTCATATGCATGTTGTGCTATCAGGTCGACAAGGGCATTTTGGTAAAACATCTCAGGCAGTTACTATGGCAACACCACGTTTTACTGGCTGCAGACCGCACTGAGCTGTAATGCTATAGCATTCCATCACAAAACACAGACACACAGTTTTCAGACACATTGAACATTCTCAGACACAATGAACCATTGAACTACATAAATGAGCTAAAATCCAAAGACATGCTGCATTGAACTAAAATAAGCACAGAGGCAAAGTTTAAAGATGTAATGACATGCATGTCTATTTGTAATGAAATTACAGGCCTATCTACATTCAGACACAAAAATATAAGACAGCATGTACAAAACTACACAAATCTATTATCACCAAAATTGATGCACTATTCAGAATGAATTTCTTACCACAAGATGTAGTTGCTGCATTTAATATGATCATTTATTTTCCCTTACAATTCAACTGAACGCATTATATTATGTGGAGCTGGAAAGTGCTGAATGTTCTATACTGTCCTTTTCATTTTCAGGTAAATCTGATATTTTGTGCAGTAAATATAATATGATGTTCCCTGCGGTGTGACTAAAACAGTTTAAAAAAAAGTTTATGGACATGTTTTGTGTACATTACCTGTATGCTTAAGTTAAAATAAGTTAGATAAGTTTGTAACTGAATGTAATTGTTTGCAAAATTACCTGCATCACATCACTAGCATGCATACCATGCACACCAACAAGTCCAACTGAAGTAAACCACTGTGAAAGTGAACGCAGGGTCACAGATTCATGAGTTGTAGTGAAGTCTATACTCTGTTTCAGTGAAGCAACCCAGCCTCCTCTGCTTGATGATAATCGGCACGTCAGCTCTTCACCTATAGGTGGCAGCAGAACTGTGTGAGTTCCATTGAACTGCAAAATATTACAGGCCAAGTAATGAAATACATGTAAACAAAAGGTGGAGATGTAAGCATTATTTTATTTTACGTAATATATAGGATACATGAACATATATGAACAAGACAGACACTTTAACATTTAAATCACTTTTTTAAAAGGGTGCCAAGCCTAACAATCAAGATTTTTAGATTTGAAAATGCAATGTGAATATTATATAATCTATAAGAAATGAAAAACCAGGCTTTAAAATATTATACTCTATCCTGAAAATCCATTTAATTTCAAAAAGAATATATAAAACTGTTTGAACATGCAGATTCCCAATACAGATAAACATAACAATGTCAAAATGAAAATATATTATTGGTCTATATTATTGTCAAATAACTACATAACTGTCGTGTTTGCATGTGAGAAAGACATTGGTAACTGTTAGTAAAGGACAAGAAGCCTTTATGAGCTTATGTTACCAACAGCGAGTGCACTGCCCTTAAACCACTGCCCTGAAAACATAACCAATCATACTCATCTCATTCATATGGCTATGAAAAAAGCATTTGATTGAATGGGGTGTTCTGAGAGGATTTCTGAATGGAGGAAGCGAGCATGGAAAAATGTCCTATCAAACAGAAGAGCTTGTGCTAGATGAAGTGGGTGGAGTCTTGCTGTGAGGGGATGCCTGATGATACACACACACACACACACACACAAATACAGAAACAACAGTGTAGCCAATTTGAGCACGAGGTAAAAAATTAACCCCAGGTAATTAAATATAATAGATTGCTATGAGAGTGTAGATGAGTAGATAGATAATGATTAGGAATAGTCATACCCTAGTTTGGCCCTTTGAGTAGTTGACATGGGCATAGAGGAGCATAGCTATGTCTTTGTGTCCGGCCTCCAGAGCTATGGACAAAGCAGTGCTCTCATCCTACAAGCATACACAGACACACACACACATTTATTTTACTATCAGAGTGGTGACTTTCCATTGACTTCTGTTATCTTTATATTGAGCTAATGATTTTTTCTATCCTGTAAGCCTATCTCTAAACCTAATCTTCACACAAACCTTTTCACATTTTAATAAGGAAATTATTTTGTATGTTTATTAAACTGTTTTTCTCATGGGGAATGTTGACTGGAACCCTACAATGTAGGGGATTTCAAGTTTTACAATCCTTCTGGAGACATTCTGTCCAAAACAGTAATGGGGACCAACAAGAAAACTCCTTATACAAAATGCACTAATACAAAGGGCACAGTCAAATTTAAGCAAGATCAATAAAAGGAACCACAAATAAAAAAACATCTTGGTTGTTTGTAGGTTGATTACTCACATTGTCAGTCAGTGTGGCATCACAGCCTGGCTGGGCAAGTAAGAGTCTGACAATGTCGGCATGGCCGTGTTCACCAGCACACATGAGAGTGCTTGATCCCTCATCATCCTGGATGTTGACCTCTGCCCCAGCAGCTAGCAGAGCCCTGACCATATCTATACGTCCATGACTGACTGCCAACATGAGAGCTGTCTGACCAGCCTGTGGAGAAAACACATACGCATTCATAGATACACTCAGGGAGAAACACTTTTATCGAGAAATTTTATCCAAATAATTAAAATTGGTAAGCACACATACTGTATAAACACAGTTCAATGTTGAGTTCAAAACACAAATACATACACACACCTGGCTGGCCTTAGCATTAACATCTCCTCTGCTGAAGAGTTCTTGAACCACCATCATGGCTTCTTTTGTTTCCACAGCAGCCAGAGAGGCAAGCATTATAGGAGTATAGCCAGACTTATTCTGATGATCTATATTACACACCCCTACATGAGAAGCAATCAAGACCTACTCAATTGTCCATCTAGATAACATTAAAGCAGATATTTACAAACCAGGACCCGTGGTCCAAAGTTGGCCCGTGATGACCTTTGATTTGGACCGCCTTGCCATATATGAAGAGACAAAAACAATTTAAAAAATAAATTAAAAATAAAATAATAATAATAATAATAATAATAATAATATATATATATATATATATATATATATATATAATGAAATCATAAAGGAGGGGAACCAGGGCAACTTTCATATTTTAATATAATACAGTTATAATGCAATGTTTACTTTCGGTCCACGGCCCCTCAATCAAGTTTGAAATTTGGCCCTTCGTAGGAAAAATTTGTAGTGTCAGTGTTAACTGTGCAATAGAAATAGAAAGTGCCCCGTAAGGCTTTATTTGGTTGTGAAATCCAAAGCAGAACCAACAAGCATAATAGGAATATGGCTAAAGTATAGAAAATATAAAAGGAAGTGCCAGTTAGAACTGCCATTAAAAAACTATCTTGGAACACTCATGTTTTTTTCAATATACTTTTAACAGATCAGCAATCACAGCATTCATTCATCTGCCGTGCTTTCTTTTAGTGGATTAAATTTGGACTCGACATGAATACTATAAATAAAAGGTTTTAGAGTACCTGCAGCTAGAAGAATCTTTACTACACTGAAATTGGAGTGAGACACACTGTAGTGGAGGGCTGTGTTGCCATTTTGGTCAGCCATATTGGCCACATAGCACATCATGTCAAATGAGACATGGTGGCAAGCGCAGAGGAAGTCCTCCACGGTCTGTGGGTATGCCCTCTTCTGACTGGACACACAGAACCACTCCTGCTGCACTGTGTTCAGGCAGGAGCGCTTTAAAAAATAAAACAAACAGAGATCAAATACAGAAAAATGAAACAAAAAAGTCTGGTAAAGCAGGGTTGCTGCAGAGTTTTTAAAATCAAATTTAAGACTTTTTAAGACCTTTTTCAAGACCTAAACATATCAAATTAATATTGTGTGCCCATCCCAAAACAAACTCACACAATCTCAAAATAAACCATGTATCATAGACTCTTATTTAAACAGGCAGGTGCACACATTCAACATGGCCTTAACAATGCTTATCAGTAAAACAGGGTAGGATATTTGCATGTTTAAAATACTTAAGATAGGTTTTTCACATATATATCACATCAAAATTGGTTTATGTACCATTCTATAAATAGAAATTAGAGGTCGACCAGTATAGGATTTTGCTGATACGATAATGTGTTGTAAGAAAGGCAATTAATCTGCAAAAAGTTTTTAAAATTGGAAGCCTACATTAAATGTTCTTCACCTTTCCTGTGATGGGGAGGGCCAGACAGAGGCTATAAGAGCCCAAATTGAATAAAATTCCAGATGCAGTTTATGGTGCAACCGAAATACCATTTACCAGGTTTTGTACTCAGAGCAGAAATTTTAACTTTAAAGGCTGAAATATGCCAGGAACTCATATTTTGAAATGTATGCGCTTCACTGCTTTCAGCTACTCATTCAGACAGATAAGGGAAATAAAATGTGCACTTCTACAATAATCTACACCATATTACAGTTAAAACAATTAAAAGTAAACATTGTCATATTTCCTCAACACTATATCATCATCATCAACAGTTGATCATTGGTGATAGCTTGTCATAAATTTCCAATATGGCCTAATGATTGCGAACTGCTCTGCAAAAGCAGGAAACACTCACAAGCCCCCGCGTGCTTGGAGAAAATACAACAGTGTCGCATTTTCACTCTGAAGGATATAAATATTTTTATTTAATCAGATCATATTCTTTTGAAGTTTGATAATCACATTAGGTCATAGCAAGATTCCTGTCTTTCCACCCCTAAATAAGACCTCTATAAAAGATATTAAAACTTTTTATGACCTTACATTTTTAGAGAACTGAATTTAAGACTTTTTAGGGATCCACAGGAACCCTGTAAAGGATTTTCCATAGAAGAGGAATGCATGCTCAAATGCTATTCTTATGCCAATTTGGCAAAAAAAAAAAAAATAATAAATGTGTTAAAACTTGAACAAAAAGTCCAATCTTACAGACAATTTTTAGCTTTCAGTTTACTAGTGTGGGGAAAATAGAAGAAGAACCGGTTAAATTTTAAAAAAGGTTTTCATGATGTTTGGTTCTGTTAACAGTTCTGGATTCTTTCACAGAAGAAGACTGTATACCGCAAATAAATATGAGATATAAACATCAGAGCCGTTGTCATGACATCAGCACGCTGTGCAAAAGAATCAACTTTCGAGCGATTGATTTATTGTTTCTTGCGATGGAAACGTCTGTGTATAGGTACCTTTTCGTGGTAAATATATATGCTTCGCAGTCATGTTTCATAGAAAAACTAGGCTAAATCTAAAGTCTAGGTTTAAGAAAGATAAGCTAAAAACGGGCTGCATTTTTTATTTCTCAATATTACTAAAATAATCGTTAATAGAACTGTTACTGTATATAACCAGAATCATTGAGCAGAATCTGAACAGGAAACATGAAACTTCTTGCGATTCCTAACATTACACACAAAGCACAGAATAACACCAAATGAATTAATGAGGGCATCACAAGCAGATATAAGTTACTCTTTAACACATCTCAAGCAGACCTAAATTACTCAAAATGCAGCAGCACTACAATTTTAAACTTCCCAAATTTCACCAAATAATCTGATTTATATATGCCGGTGGGTAATTTTGGGATGAGGTTTAGAGCGAGTAAACACAGAACACATCAACCACTGAGCTTTTCAGACTGCGAAATGCGTTTCCACAATACATTGCAAATACATTTGGTTTGCCCTTCTTTTGCTTTTGTAGTTATTTCTGCACCTTGAGACTGAGAAAGCTTCAATAATAGCTGAATATGTTGTTGTGTGTGACAAAGCAGAAATAATCTGGAGCCACTTACATATGTGAATGCGGCTCAAAATTTAGGGTTGGAACAATTCATTTTATAATATTAAACACTTTCAATCTATTGTTGGATTTAATTCTTGCAATCCATCTCTAAAAAAGAACATACAAAGACATTTCATCCACACATTGAGCTGTTCCTCACAAAGCATCTACTATTGTACTAACTGCAGTACTGCATAAAAATAAATTTAAAAATAAAAAAGAACACGCATTCAAAGAAAGATCTCTATTATTGTTCTGTAGCTCACCCGTTCTTTGTTGGATATGACCTTGCTGCCTTTGAGGTGAACCTCCAGAGTTTGACAGGCAGAAATCATCCTCTCACAAAATATATACCTGCACAGTACAATGTACCATGGAAACTCTTACTGAACCAAATTTCAACTTATATCCAGCTGAAGTCAGAAATGTACATACACCTTAGCCAAATACATTTAAACATTTAAACATTTTCACAATTCCTGACATTTAATCAAAGAAAACATTTCCTGTCTTAGGTCAGTTAGGATCACTACTTTATTTTAAGAATGTGAAATGTCAGAATAATAGTAGAGAGAATGATTTATTTCAGCTTTTATTTCTTTCATCACATTCCCAGTGGGTCAGAAGTTTACATACACTTTGTTAGTACTTGGCAGCATTGCCTTTCAATTGTTTAACTTGGGTCAGATGTTTTGGGTAGCCTTCCACAAGCTTCTCACAATAAGTTGCTGGAATTTTGGCCCATTCCTCCAGACAGAACTGGTGTAACTGAGTCAGGTTTGTAGGCCTCCTTGCTCGCACACGCTTTTTCAGTTCTGCCCACAAATTTTCTATCGGATTGAGGTCAGGGCTTTGTGATGGCCACTCCAATACTTTGACTTTGTTGTCCTTAAGCCAAACTTTGGAGGTATTCTTGGCATCATTGTCCATTTGGAAGACCCATTTGTGACCGAGCTTTAACTTCCTGGCTGATGTCTTGAGATGTTGCTTCAATATATCCACATCATTCTCCTTCCTCAAAACACCCCCACAACATGATGCTGCCACCCCTTCACGGTTGGGATGGTGTTCTTCGGCTTGCAAGCCTCACCCTTTTTCCTCCAAACATAACGATGGTCATTATGACCATTTTGTTTCATCAGACCAGAGAGCATTTCTCCAAAAAGTAAGATCTTTGTTCCCATGTGCACTTGCAAATTGTAGTCTGGCTTTTTATGGTGGTTTTGGAGCAGTGGCTTCTTCCTTGCTGAGCAGCCTTTCAGGTTATATTGATATAGGACTCGTTTTACTGTGGATATAGATACTTTTTTACCTGTTTGCTCTAGCATCTTCACAAGGTCCTTTGCTGTTGTTCTGGGATTGAATGGTGTTTATACTTGCATACTATTGTTTGTACAGATGAACGTTGTACCTTCAGGAATTTGGAAATTGCTCCCAAGGATGAACCAGACTTGTGGAGGTCCACTTTTTTTCTGAGGTATTGGCTGATTTCTTTTGATTTTCCCAAGATGCCAAGCAAAGAGGCACTGAGTTTGAAGGTAGGCCTTAAAATACATCCACAGGTACACCTCCAATTCAGTTCACCTCCTATCAGAAGCTAACTGGCTATTTGTCTAAAGGCTTGACATAATTTTCAGGAATTTTCCAAGCTGCTTAAAGGCACAGTTAACTTAGTGTATTTAAATTTCTGACCCACTGGAATTGTGATATAGTCAATTAAAAGTGAAAACAATCTGTCTGTAAATAATTGTTGGAAAAATTACTCGTGTCAGGCATAAAGTAAATGTCCTAAACAACTTAAAATCTATAGTTTGCTATTACGAAATCTGTGGAGTGGTTAAAAAATTAGTTTTAATGACTTCAACCTAAATGTATGTAAACTTCTGACTTCAACTGTAGTATAAATTGTACTAAGCATTTTGTAAAATATGTAATATATGTTATAACTATTAACCTTTCTTTCCTCTTGGAAATCTTCACTTTATCTTTGGCACTCCCTTTATTCTCCTTCTTTTCTCTTTTTTCTTCTCTTCATCCTCAGAATCGCCACCCTCAGACAAGGGGTTCTCAATATCTCTAGATATATGTGCATAGAGAGAGAAATTCAGAATTAAATGAATAATTCACCCAACTAGTTCATTTACTCACCCCCATGTTGTTCCAAACCCATATAACTTTCTTCCGTGGAACACATACGGAAATGTATTCTGCCTCAAAAAGTAACTGTGAAATGCTATTTCTGTAGCATTTCTTTAAATTAGGGACTTTCAACCTCATGTTCATTGTAATGTAAACAGCAGCATCTCAACATTCTTAAAATTTTTCCTCATGTGTTCCACAGAAGAAAAAGGTTTGTGTCAAAATGAATGTAAATGATGTCCAGTATTTCATTTTTGGGTGAACTATCTCTACATGTATTGCTGTAGACGAAAAGGTTTTATACAATTCATAGCTTCCAATTTATTTAAACATTACACACATTTAATAACTGATCTGGTAAAAGAGCTTCAGTTTAGTTTCACATTAAATAATGAAACCCTTATTTACCCACAGGTTGCAGGCTTAGGGTTTTCAATACTATCTGTGGACTTCTGATTGATGCTCTTCATTTTCATGATGGACCTGAGACAGTGCTCATCACTAGGTGGGCCTGAAGGAAATGACAAAAGAAAATATTTCTGATTAAATTAATAGGATGTGACACAATATACTGTATGCAGTGTTCCCCTATATGCATTCAGCAGCGACACACCTCCACTGCTAAATTATGAATGCCGCTGTTGAAATTTCACATGGTTCATTAATATTCTTTACACAACTTAACACTTGCTAGGTCCAGTCAGCTGTGTGCTTTCAACAGTGCACGCTGTTGAATGGTGATATATGCAACGAAAGGAAACAAACACACAAATACATCCACATACTCACAGTGATATCACCGTTTAGCAGTCCAACAAAGGCTGTTTGTGAGTGCTTGTGCACAACGGAGAAGCAGGATAACCAACAAATTCAGCATGAGATTGCATGCAAATTTAATTATCCCCGCATGTTCCACGTTCATAATGCGGGGAATTCCTGCACACTTTTATTCAATTAAACATTTAGCTGAGAATTGGTAAACCAGCCCATACAGATGAACAATTTAAAATAATAGTCTTGTCTTTGTATCGAACTGTAATTCCAGAATTTTTGCAAGTAAATCAGCCCTACCCCATCCATTTCTCCCTCTCTCGTGCAGATTATGAACGCTTGTTTAGTTTAGTGTAAGCGTGCGCAGAGAGAATGTCACAAGTAAGTTTGTCGTTGCTTCTGTTTATAATCAACAAAGCAAAGCTGTTAACATATAAGCGTGCTACTTCAGGGCGATCTAGTTTTTCCACCTTTCATATCACCGTGTTTTCATATCGTTTCCACAAATTACAGCACAGCACAAATTACAGGATGCTTTGTTTAAAATGCTACCAGAACTACTCGGCGTAAAGAAAACCTACTGTAAGGAGAAGAGAAACACTTAACACCTGTTACATCAGTCATCTCCATCTCTGAAGCCCCATCTGACCTGTACAGGTATTTTCTCTGCCATGTGAATCAGTCAGTTTGGTAAATATAAATATTTTAAGTACGCAGAAATATGCATAAATAATATAGTAATTTAAATACTATAATATTAATAATATACATAATATGAAAATATATTATCTATAATATATATATATATATATATATATATATATATATATATATATATATATATATATATATATATATGCCTATATATTATATACACTACCGTTCAAAAGTTTGGGGTCACTTGCCTGAAATGTTTCTCATGATCTTAAAAATCTTTTGATCTGATGGCGTATGCTTAAATGTTTATATTAGTTTTGCAGACAAAAATATAATTGTGCCAACATATTAATTTATTTAATTACAAAACTAAAATTTTATTAAAAAAAAAAAAAAAGTTTTTGAAATGGATGACTTGGACCAAATAATAAAGAAAAGCAGCCAATAAGTGCCCAACATAGATGGGAACTCCTTCAATACTGTTTAAAAAGCAGCCCAGGGTGATACCTCAAGAAGTTGGTTGAGAAAATGCCAAGAGTACATTTCTGCAAAATCTAGTCCACTTTGGCCACTTTGAAGATGCTAAAATATAACATAATTTTGATTTATTTTGGATTTTTTTAGTCACAACATTTCCATTTCTATTATTCCATAGTTGTGATGACTTTACTATTATTCTCAAATGTGAAAAAAAAAAAACATAAAAAAATTAAAAAAAAACAGTAAAGAATGAGTAAGTGACCCTAAACTTTTGAACAGTAGTGTATATAAATATATTTTATAAGCAAGTTCTCTCTCAGGATTTCATGTTAACATTTTCGATGCATTTTGTCAACATCAAAAGGCCATTTGATATAACTGGTGAGTATTGACTTGTATTCTTAAAGTGATAGTTCCTGATAAAACCTTTATGGCTTTCTTTCTTTCTTACAAGTTTTAGTCACCATTTGCTTTCATTATATATAGAAAATAAATAAATAGGCAGTGACAGTGAATGCTGACCGGAACTAACATTCTGTCTAAAATAATCTTTTGTGTTCCACAGAAGAGATTATACAGGCTTGAGGATGAGTAATGACAGAAATTTCATTTTTTGGGTGAACTGCCCTTAAATGTATCTGCCAAAAACAACAACATAAATGTAATGCAGCACGTTGCATCAAGTCTTGCTAAGAAACAAGTGACTGAATAGAATGACCATAATTAGGCTATATACTTTAAAAAATCTGGGGGTCCTGGGTAGCTCAGCAAGCAAAGACGCTGACTACCACACCTGGAGTCACAAGTTCAAATCCAGGAATCCAGTCAGGCTTCCTAAGCAACCAACTGGCCTGGTTGCTAGGGTGGGTAGAGTCACGTTGGGTTAACCTCCTCGTGGTCGCTATAATGTGGTTCTTGCTCTCGGTGGGGCACATGGTGAGTTGTGCGTGGATGCCACGGAGAATAGCGTGAAGCCTCCACATGTGCTAGGTCTCCGCAGTAACACGCTCTATAAGCCACGTGATAAGATGCGCGGATTGATGGTCTCAGACATGGAGGCAACTGAGATTCGTCCTCTGCCACCCAGATTGAGGGGAGTCACTACGCCACCACGAGGACTTAGAGCGCATTGGGAATTGGGCATTCCAGATTGGGGAGAAAAGGGGAGAAAATCCAAGAAAAAAAAAAATAATAATAATTCCATCTGAATAAAACTAGAGGTACAAATTGAGAATGTAGCCCCCTGTAAGATTGTTATACATTTTCTAATGTTTTAATAAATTTAATTTACTCCCCACATGACAAGGATAACATGAATATGATCCTATGATCCTAAAGTCATTTTATGATATTGCTCCACCAACACGTGTAAATACGGGTCCGGCATTATGGACTCATGGAGGCACGCACAACAGCACCGCAGCTGAAAAAAATCCTAGGGGAAACACAGGTATGACATACTGTATTTGAAATGCTTTGCATGTTAACGATTCAGTTGTGCATCTTAAGTCTGCCATGACATCATCTAAAAAAGCCACACACGATAATTTTTTACAGCACTAACACCTGTTAAAAACTATTTTTTCAGTATTAACAACTCCTAAATCAGAGGCATTCCTGCCTTTCAATAACTATGCACAGAGTGCTTTTCAGTTGGGATGGTATTCATGTCTGTCTGCCATAGACCAGAGGACATGAGAGCATTCCAAAAGCCAACGGCAGCTCAAATATAAGTGTAGGGCTCATTCAGCCAAAAGACAAACCAGAGAGAACTATTTTCACCTCCTGTTCAAATTCCACCACGTATAAGAGGCCTGGAAAAGATTCCAATGAAAAAATAAATCTCTACTGAATTCTCCTCTTTCCTGCTATTTTTTAGACATGCAGTTCCCTGTTGTTTGGAGTCATTTTGACCAGGGTTCTATACATTTGCTTGCTAATTGATTTGAATTGCCTCAGGCACAAGAGATTCATACCATGAAGAGCAGCGGACATCTGCAGCTCCATTTGATTCCTCTGTTTAATCCTTGAACTCTCATCCACATTTGATTTCTGGTTTTGTCCAGTGACTGGGAATTAAAGAGAAAATGGGAGGAAGGCATTAGATGAAACTACATTTCATTTGTATATACACCATATAAAAAAAAATGCTTTTAAAGAAAGACACTCACATAAGCACAGTATTACCTCCAACTTGTGTAACTAAGTGACCATAAGATTGGAGAGTGTCCTCATCTTTTGACCCAGGGTGGGTGTCCGTCAACAGGTACTGCTGCTCTTTAAACAATCTTTGCATGCGATCAATGTAATGATCAAGTCCTGGCTCATTCTGCACAAACATCTGCCCCTCCATGTCAGGTATCCTACCGTCCCCTACCTCCACACCAATGCTACGCATCTTGACCGGATCGGGTAAACGGGATGGACCACATGTTATGTTTCGTGAGCGGAGTCCAATCAGGAAGTTCTCGTAGATATTTACTAATCCAACACCAGTGTCTCGTGTCATCACCTTAGGGACAGCATGTGTGATTGTGCCTCTTTCTACACATGAATTGGTTCCCACAGAAACAGAGCGCATTTGAACAGCAGATACTCGGTCATAAACTTTCCCATCCCTGACTGCCAGAGATCGGGTGATTGTGTGTGCTGTGTTGGTGTGTCTTTCCCTGGTGAGTTTATGTTTTGTGTTGGTGCTGGCTTCAGAGATGCAGGCCTGCAAAGTGCTGCTGCTGCGGGAGACAGTACAGATATCTGTACTTGTATGCTGTGACATGGTCAGTGGCATTGCCATTACAGCCAAGTCAAAGCTTCGCACTGGGTCAGAGACAGTTCCCTGCGAAATTAGTGATTTGACCACACTGACATTCCCGATGATCGTGCAGTCACCACAGCCCACTGTTCTTCTGTGCAAAATGTTCTTCTTGTCCAGAGTCTCCATTGTCTCCAAGGTAATTGTGCCAGCATCACACATATGCACTGTCGTTCCTACACCTTGACTGCACATTGGCACACACTTGCTTTCAACACACTGGTCTTTCCTCTCTACTTTTTTGCGCACTTCCCACTCTTCCATAGATGTGTCTGGACCAGAAGAAACAGCCCTCATTTCAGGTTTGCAGGACACTCCAACAGCAATCGATATCCATTCTAGCCCTCCCCCAACTGCAGAAGGTACACGGTGGGTGTGATTTCCCACTCCAAGAGTGCGAGTTTGTGACCTAGTCTGGATAGCAGTGCAGTTCACCTGTGGGTGAGCGGTGGAACTTTTGTCAGCGCGGTTCCTAGATTCTGCTTCCCATAGTTCACTCCTCAGCCTGCCCATTTCTGCCGTAAGTGTTGCCTCTTTAAGCTCTGCCTCCAGTGTTTGAATCCTGTCAATCAAAAGTTGGATGGTTTGCTGCTGCAACTCAGTTTCTGCTTCCTTGTCCGCTACCATGCCGAGCATAGTCTCTGTGACTTCGTCAGCCACTGATCGGGTCTCAGGTTTGGCACTGACAGCAACAGCTTTATAAGTGCTTCTGTCATCTCCCATGGCAACAGATCTGAGAGCCCTCATCCTGAGGCATTGTTGAGTCTCAAGACATGCATCTTGGATCTTTTTTTCAAGCAGTTGCATTGCAACACTGAGCTGTTTGAACTCTGTAAGACCAGGGAGGCTTCTGTGCTCCCAACCCTCCATCTCTTTAGAGGATCTCTTCTTGCCCTCTATCTCTTCATCAGACTCAGAGCTTTTATGTTGTAATTCTGATGCACAATTTGTGCTGTGTGCTTGCTTCTTGTTCAACCCCTCTAAATCTATGTCAGTGCTGGAGCCTGTTTGTTGATCATGTTGGCTCTTGACCAAGGCAGTCAGTTGTCTCTTTTCTTCCTGCAAAACAGAAATCTTCACCCGTAGGACAGGTATAACCTTTACTTGCTCCTCCAAATCATTTAGCCTCTGTAAAGCAGCTGCCATCTGATCCCTAACCAGCTGTAGGTGGAGTGAACTAACACCGCTCACTGGAGATGCCCAGCCAGAGCTTGAGGAGCTGATCTTATGGGAGCTCACCACTAACAAGATACCTTGGCTGGGTGGGTCTAGGACTGTCATCTTGGCACCTTTATAAATGCCTTGGTTTAGAGCACTCCAACTAGTGTAAGGAGATAGGGTACCACTAGAGCCAAGACCACCAAAACTGGCCAGCCTACGTCGCGGGTGTGGGTCTGGAGATCCTGTCTGGGAAGATCCTTTCTCATGTTCCAAACGCTTACATGTTTCCATCAAGGTCTTTTCCACTAGGCGATTTGATTCGGTAGAGGTAGGATGATGTGTGGCTGGGGAAGGCGTCCCATCTGAATTCCTCTGAGAGATGGATAGACCTTGAGAGACCTCCGGTGCTTGACTGGTGGATTTAGGTTTGGAATGGGTATAAGGAAGCGGGGGTCTTCTTCTGTTGACAGAGGAAGAGGAGGACGATGAGGAATGAGGGGTTTTCTTGTCCTCATCACTGTTTACAGAGGACAAAGACTCAGAGGATTTCCAGTTTCTTTTAGGGCTTACAATGCTTTGAGGCTCAGAGGCAGGGTTTGCCACCCTGGGCCTCTTGTTAAAATCCAGACGGCGAATGGTGTCACTCCGCTCAATATCGTTAATGTAGTTAACAAAGTGTAAGTTAAGCTGGTACCCATATGGTGTATCAGTGCTGAACGGGCTACTCTGGAAAGTGTCAGCAGTTATCTCACTCCAGTCTGTTTAAAAGAGAAGGACAAAATGGCTTTGACAGTGAAACTGGCAGAGAACAGAAAGGGTTATTTTTTTAAGGATGGTGTCTATATCTTTTTTCTTTTTTTTTTTTTTTTTGTAAAAATGTTCAATAATTAAATATAAAATTACAATATATATATATATATATATATATATATATATATATATATATATATATATATATAAACATAAAAACTATGAAAGTGGCTAAAGCTGCCATCCCTGAAAATATTATTTGAAATCACAGAATGACTTATACATATTAAAAAAAAACAAAAAAAAACAATACATATTCATAATATTCACAATTAGAAACATATTTCAGGCACTTAAAGTGGTGACATCCTCAACCTTCAAAATGTATCAAATTTCCCTGTAAATAATGCATAGCTTGATAAGCATTCCTAGCAGCAAAGCACACAACTATGTCTTGCACAAACAAATACGTCTAAATAGAAAATAATTGTTCCTTTTCTTACCTGCAGATTAGCATTTTCACAGAAGAAAAAAAAAGTGTTTAGGTTCTAATAAATTTCAGCACCCTTTTCCTCTATTTCTCCCTTCTGCTCTCCTCCTCCAGGAGGCCTTCAAACTTTTATTCTGTGTTTCTCTCCTCCCCCTGCTTTTCTACACCATTCCTTTTTCACCCACCCAAGCATTCTAAACTTTCTCCTTGGAAAAACAATCAATTCCAAACTGGCCAAGTCTTTACACTGTAAATACTACCAGATATAAACAAGTTATGCTAACCCATTGCTTTCTTCAAAAACAGAGAGTATGTATATCAAAAATATGTAATAATTTAGGGAAACTCAAAATACAGGGCTACTGATTCTGACCTTGTCGGTTAATGTAGAAGGGTGTTTCTTGAGTCATCACAGCTGTTGATTGACAACACCACCTATACATTTAAAACTGGGGAATCAATACCAGACAACAAAATTAAAACAGAATACACATTAAACATATTATCTATGACATGAGGTACTGTTGTCCTTAAGCTGAACAGCTGTTTTCTACTACTAGTCATTCTTTCTTGTTCCACAAGAAACTGGTACAGTTAGGTTAGTGTCGAAATTGCAAGCTGTATTCCATGGAATAATACAAAAATTATTTAATTTGAATCAAGACCCATATACACACAAATTTAGAATGGGACTGGAAAGACAAGAGTAGGACAGAGGATTTCACACAGGACATACATTGCCCCCTACTGGAGACATGAAATATAAGCAGGCTGATATAGATCTGCAATATTATTTACACTGATGAGCCAAAACATTATGACCACCTGTCTAATATACTGTTGGTCCTCCGCGTGCCGCCAAAACAGCGCCAACCTGCCGAGGGCATTGACTTTACAAGACCCCTGAAGGTGTCCTGTAGTATCTGGCACAAAGACGTTAGCAGCAGATCCTTCAAGTCTTGTAAGTTGCAAGGTGGAGCCGCCGTTTATCGGACTTGTTGGTCCAGCACATCCCACAGATGCTAAATCAGATTGAGATCTGGGAATTTGGAGGCCAGGGAAACACCTTGAACTCTTCATCATGTTCCTCAAACCATTCCCAAACAATGTGTGCAGTGTGGCAGGGCGCATTATCCTGCTGAAAGAGGCCACTGCCATTATGGAACACCATTGCCATGAAGAGGTGTTGGTCTGCAACGATGTTTAGGTAGGTGGCACGTGTCAAATTGACTTCCACATGAATGGCCAGACCCAGGGTTTCCCAGCAGAACACTGCCCAGAGCATCACACTCCCTCGACCGGCTTGTCGTCTTCCCACAGTGCATCCTGGTGCCATCACTTCCCCAAGTAAATAGCACACATGTACATGGCCGTCCATGTCATGTAAAAGAAAACATGACTCATCGGACCAAGCGGCCTTCTTCCACTGCTCCAAGGTCCAGTTCCAACACTCGCGTGCCCATTGTAGGGGCTTTCAACGGTGGACAGGGGTCGTCATAGGCACTCTGAATGGTCTGTGGCCACGGAGCCCCATATGCAGTAGGGTGTGATGCACTGTGTGTTGTGAAACATTCCTCCCGTAACCATCATTAAAATTTTCTGTGACTTGCTCCACGGTAGACCTTCTGTCAGTTCGGACCAGACGAGATGGCCTTTGGTGCCCTTGAGCCTTGGGCACCCAACACCCTGTCACCGGTTTGTGGTTTGTCCCTCTTCGGACCACTGTCGGTATGTACTCACTACTGCTGACCGGGTGCACCCCACAAGCCTTACCATTTCAGAGATGCTCTGACCTAGTCGTCTAGCCATAACAATTTGTCCCTTGTCAAAGTCGCTCAGGTCTTTACTCCTGCCCATTTCTCCTGTATTCAACATGTTGACTCCGAGAACTGATTGTTCGCTTACCATCTAATCTACCCAGACCTTGACATGTGGCCTTGTTAGGAGATGATCAATGTTAATTGCTTCACCTGTGAGTGGTCATTATGTTTTGGCTCATCAGTGTATTACTACATGTGTTTAATGCATACAGAACAAACGTACAACTCGTGTTTTTATTTATACTCACCCTCATGTTTTTCCAAAACCATATTACTATTTTTCAGTTGAATTCAAAAGCAGATGTTAGACAAAATGTTAGCCTCAGTCCCCATTCACTTTCATTATATAAAAATAGATGCAATGAAAGTCAGTGGTGACTGAGGCTAACATTTCATTCCACGGAAGAAAGCCATATGGATCTGAAATGGCATGATGTTAGAATTTTCATTTTTGGGTGAATATATTTTTAATGCACTGCATATAAAGTTGCCACAGCTGCAAGCAGGAGTTATAGCTGTATAGTTATACATGTGTCCATCACTTAATTTGACTTCCTTCTGATTATGATAGAGATGAATTGGCAGAGAAAGTCTGCAACATTGGGGAAACTTGCGCTGTCACTGCTGACAGATAACTGTAACATGAGACCTGCTTGGGTAAAGCATCGTGTCAGCTAAACTGCTTGGCAGTGAGAGGACACGGAAACAACATTAACACAACACGCACAAACGGATACATCCTAATATTGAACATGCACGTATATGCCTATGACGTGATATGGGCATAAAGGCTGCTGGACGTAAAACAGATACTATGTCAGAGAGTTGAATGATAAAGAGAATGAATACAATGGAACTGTAGAAAAAAAGTTCTTCACTTGAGATTATTAAAAGTGATGATGACATTTTAGCATTTTTATGTACATTAAAATACAGTTGTTTTGCATTGCATAATTACACATTTGAACTGAAATAACTATTATGGAATAAAGGGCAAACTGAAAACTTTAATAAGTGTGATTTGATCCATTACATTTAAATAATTTGAATATCTTATATGCATATGGTTTGCTTGAAATATACATATGCTTGACTGACTATGAAAACATTGTTAATCTTTAAAAAAGTGTAGACTTTTGTCAGCACACAAGCATACCAACCAAAGCTTTCTCTTTATTCCATACGTTAGATTCTTAAACACAAAGAACGACTGTTTTGTCGAAAATCTTACCAGAGAATGAACAGGCAAAACAGTCTAGTTAAGTTCTCTGCATACTGTATTATTAAGATTTGCTTTGTTTTAAGGGGGAAAACGTGTGTGTGTGCATTTGTGGACTTAATCTGCTCCTGGTACAGCCCAGTATATTTTAGGCTCACTGGATTACATAGTGACTGAGCCCATCTGTACCACAAAACCTTAATTTATACCAATGTGCTTAGAATATTTTGATTCAGGCAAAAAATAACAACAATAATAATGACAATAATCATCATCCTCATCATCATTTAAAAAAGGAGCAGAGATTAGAATATCTAATAGAGTATGAGTATATTGTTGTGAAAACACTAATCTACCATACTGTGCCTTGAGATGTTATATTTCTCTTTAACTTTTGGCTCCATTTACATACATTTATAGAATAAAAAAATGCTGGGTCTGACATCATGGACACTCCAAAGGGACGCCTAAATAATGCAGAGAATAACGTCATATATTCTAACTTCAAGATATTCTATTGAACTAGAGCAGGTGAGTTTTAGTGCTGTTGTTTACATACCTGAATGAAGTGCAGTCGCAGCTCCAGCTCCGTAAAGTTTGTTCTACTTTATTGTTTTATGCGATTACGTCATGACACTTTTTTTTAACTTATCGTCCAAAGACGATAGTCCTGGAGTATCTTTACTATGCTGTTCCGTATGCGTATGGTGGAGCTGCTGCTGCTGATGCTGTATGGGATCAAAATCCCGTCAAAAGTATTGCGATCGCGGATCCAAAAATGATAAGCGTGAATCAAAATAATAAGCGCAAAAATAAATAAAAGGCGCAGATCAAAATAATAAGCGCAGATCAAAATAATTAGCACAGATCAAAAATATATAAACACATTTAAAATATGCTGCAAAAAGATAAAATAATAATAATCTGAAAAATTAAAGCAAGTCATCAGAATTGTAAACAAAATCATGTTTTTCTTGGTTATATTTCTGTTTTTTTGTGCTCTCTGACAATTTTGTCAATTTTAATTTTTTGTTTGCTTATGCTGTATGTTTTCTTTGCTTTTGTTTCCAAGTTCTGCGCTTGGTTTTCCAAAACTTGAGAGTAGAGTTTCATGTAAATCAGGGGACATTTTGCGTCCCTATTGGTCCACTATTTCTTGATCGACAATCATTCGAAGAGGGGAGATGACGTCACTCCAATGACTCCAACGGCTGCTGCTCAATTTTATATTATTTGTGGTTGATAGATACACTGCTTGTCTCTGTTTTGAGTATTTTCTGCCAGCTTTAGGAAACAATGTGTTTGAGAAATGTGTTTGCAGTATATAAAGTTGATGTATCTTTGTGTAAATTTAATAGGCTACTCTTGTTTGAGTGAGGCAAAAGAGCCTGCAAAGCAACATACAAACATGTATTTCCTGACTTAATATAATAATTATGACAATTACAATACTGATGAATATAGAAATGCTTACATATAATTGGACACATAATTTGTTTTTAATTACTGTATATCAAAAATCTAATTGCTGACATCTACATGCACACTACATCCTAAAACAGACACAAGCAGCATATCAATCAACCACAAATAATATAGTTATATTCAATTACCTGTGATTGTCCAGGATCTACCACTGTGCGATTGAGCAGCAGCCGTCGGAATTGCATTGGAGTGACGTTACCTCCCCTCTTCGAATGATTGGCTAGAGGAGCTGTCGATCAAGAACTAGTGGACCAATAGGGACGCAAAATTCCCCTTGATTTACATGAAACTCTGCTCACAAGTTTTGGGAAACCAAGCGCAGAACTTGGAAACAAAAAAAATAAAAAAATAAAAAATAAATACAGCATAAGCATACAAAAAAATGAAAATATGAGCAAAATTGTCAGAAAACACAAAAAACAGTAATATAACCAAGGAAAACATGATTTTGTTTGCAATTCTGGTGACTTTGCTTAAATTCTTTTTTTTATTTTTATTTTTTTTTTGCAGCATAATTTAAATATGTTTATATATTTTTGATTCATGTTTATTTTTATTTTTATTTTTTATCTGTGCTAATTATTTTTATCTGCGCTTTTTACTTATTTTTGCACTTATTTTTTTTATCTGCATTTATTATTTTTTGATTCACACTTATTATTTTTGGATCCGTGACCATAATACTTTTGACGGGATTTTGATCCCATAATTCTAATTCTGGCAAAATTTAAGAAGTACATTTAAGAATTGCATTTATTTTTATTTTTTAAATGTTTTTTTTTTTTTTTTTTGGAGGTTGTATTAAATATCTGTCAGTAATTGGCATGTTTTGAACTGATGATGGCACACGTTTCTCCATTAATTGAGATCAGATTGACATCTGCTGGTCAAATTGTGAAGTACAGGTCTCTATTTAGAGTTTGGAGGTTTTTCTGTCAGGGGTCCGTGAAGGTATTGCAGGTAAGCTACAGTATGTGGACAGATAAACAATGAGTAAGTAATAAATATATTTCAACAATTATTTCTAAATGTAGTTTTCCTCTGTTTTTATGAAGAAAGAAGAAATGTAAGGTGAGGGAGCTATCTTTTGTGAAAGGCTTTTGAAAAATAAATACATATAAAACACAAGTATATTCATGTATCATTAAAAGGACATGTTAAAGATTTGACAAGTCATACAGGTCAAGTTAAATGACATAAAAACTTTAGTTGTCCATCTGGTTAAATGGGCAGGGTCAGGGTGTAAAACAACAGGGTGGACATTCAGAGTGTAAAATAAGCCGCTACATGTGAATGATGTCTAGCTAACATGTTTGTAAACCTATAGGGAGTTAACATAATATTGAAATTTTATTTTTATCTTCTCAGAACAGTGTGGATATTATACTTGACCAAATATGACTAACATCATTAAATAAAGGAAAACATAAATAACAAAAGTGTAACACACTTCAAATAACTCACTTTATGTCACCTTCAGTGTGTGATGTCATTCCATAACATAGATCTTAAATTAAAGTTCACAGTATCATGAAATAACTGGCTGGACAATAAGGGACGCACAAAAAACTCCATATTTACCACAAAAGAATGCATGCTAGTGAGAGAATGTACACAGTGCACACTTAATTGAATGGAAAAAATGATGTAGCAGCTCTGAGGAAATCACACTAATGCAATTAATTAATTTGATTTCACTTAGAATTTGACTTTTGGGCCCACAGCAGTGTTGCATTAATAGTATTTATTATCTTAACCAAGCCTATTAAAACCATAATTGGTCAAAATTAAACATTATAAATCCCATAACTTGTACTGGGGACTTAAAAAGAACTTATGACCCAAATATGTCTCTTTTGGTGCACACCTAGTAAATGATGTAAAGGTAGAGTTAACTGAGAAATTATCTACTGCTTTATAACTTTAATCTTTATAAAACATTTTACAAAAAGGTTAAGAACATGCAATTATGAATAGAGGAAACCAGGGCTAATTGTCACATGGTTTTCTCGTGGTAGGTTTATTTTTTTAAGTCAATTTCTGTATAGACATACCTTAAAACTTCTATTGTCTTATAGGTCATTTTTGACCTGGCACGGGTAAAGAATACGTTATAAATACTGCATAGTTTTTGGTACCAGAACCAAAGGTTGTGACTTTGTCAAGACCATCAAAACAAACTAAATAAAAAATTAAAAAATGTATTTTTGTACATAATCATTCAAGTCAAAGAACTTTTTAAAACCAAATTTTCCCTCCATTGTCTTAACAGGTCAATTTTGATCCGTATGGGAAAAAATAGTTTGGACTTCTTGGATGGTATGCAGCTTTAAATAGTTTTTTTTTTTTTTTAACATTTATGAATCAAATTTGACCTTTTTAACATTTTTGCACATTTAACAGGGTTTGTGCACACATGCACAAGTCCACATACAGAAAGAGTATTTTTAACAGTTTTGAACAGGTAATATATAGTAAATACAATTACTAACATGATTATTTATGAAAGGGTACAATGGGTCTAAAGGTCCAATATTAGATGGCAGAAATAACTATTATGGCACCTTCCTAAAACCCTGTAACACTGCAACAAATTGTTTGAAATTAGCAGTGATGAGTATATTTGCCCATTTTGACTGCTGGAAAAGGCAGTAGAGATTCATTTTTGAAATAGATATGTACTAAAATTGTAACTCTAAAATGTACACTGTTGATTTTCAACAAGCAGAATAAATCAGAAATTGTTGTAATATAGTTGAGATAATAAAAATTGTACAAAGTGATTGAAATAAACATGAATTGAGAAATCCAAGTTTTTTAAACTTTTTAATGTATTTTTTAATTTAATAAAAAAAAAAATTATTCATTAACATTCAAAATTTAGCCCTTTTTTCCCAATCATTATACACTTTGGGACCACGTTTTCGTTAAGGGTGTTCTTTAGAGGCGTTGCACGGTAATCACAAATGTATGCATTTTGAATGGTTTTCAGTACAGATCAGGACCAGGAGGACAAACAGAGGGTGCAGTTTCTTAGGATAGTAGGAGGGTTGAAGTTTTGACTTCAAAAAAAGTTAATCAGCATTTCCTCCTTTATTACCCAGTAAAACTGTCTCATCACTAGCCATGTATTCAAAAAGGCAAAGCAATTAATCTTTTTTGCATTTTATTAGGCAGTTGTATTCACAAACTATCTTCAATAGTAAATTATCAATAATTATATGTAATTTATATTGGCAAGCCTCCATGAGGTTCATTCTGCACAGATCATGAACATAAAATAATATTTTTTGAAGCTGTCATTACAAATACTTTGATTTATTTTATTTTTTTTAACTTCTTTTTGTGTTTCATGGCTGAGTAAAAACAGCCTGTGTAGACTAAAATGTGCATCCAGCCACTGTTTGCACATACATGGACCAAAAACAATTAAATCAGCATCAAAGGGTTTCTTGCTAAACTTTTATTTTGAATAAAAGTCTCAGGCATTTACTTAAAAAATTGGGTTTTACCTTGTAAGAGTTGTATTCACTAAAGATAAGGAAGTTATCATTTGGATAAGACTAATAGAGAAATGGTAAAAAAAAAAAAAAAATAGCAGCAGGGACAAAGCAGAGTCAAATGTCTTGGCATTTGTCTTAGAGCTAGCCTGCAAGGCATCGATTGTCAAGTTTTAGCTTAAAAGTCTTGTTAATAAAGAATCTGAAATGTCAGTGCAGTTTAGAACAAATAAAGAGACTAAACCTAATCTTTTATTTTTATGAAACTACACATTAACATGTAACACAAATAGTCAAGACATCAATAAATGAAATAAGTATCTTGAAATCTTTTTTATGAGTATCCTATTGCTGGCTGTCTTGCTTTAAGAATGTGCATTTGTTTGCTTAAATGTTGCATGAAAGTAAAAGTAAATGGGCTGTGCATACACAAAAAGAATGAATCTATGATTTAAAAACAAATTTATAGATATGTGTCTGGGACTTTTAGTTTGTATAGAGGTGGAGCTCTCAGGTATTCAGAAGTGAAGCAAAAAACTTTATAGTATTTTGTTTTCATTCTTTGTGCAGGAAAGACTTGTGCATTTACTTAATGGAAAATAAATGCAGAAATAATTTTCTGTTTCTGTGAAACACAAGTTGAAAGCCCTGACAACTGCTTTGATGAAGTGGCTTTCTTCTGTCACTAAGCTCCAGAATAAAATAATCATTCACTCATTGTTAATTATTTGCAGAACTGTTGTTCATTTCTTTGTGGACATGGGTTTAAGTACTTTGTGTATTATACATAGCTTAATGCAGCTTCATATGAGGGTACATGAAGTCACATGCATGTGGGATGTGCTTTCCTGTTCTCATGGTGTTTCAAAGCGTTCAAAAATGCACTTACATCCTGCAGGTTATATTTTTCAGATATCCTAAGCAAACCCTTACAAAGGTTCTAATACTCACCCTGCCAAACTTTAGAAACTAAATTTGGGGAAGAAAGGATAGAATGTAGAACAGTTGATTTTTTTTCATTAAGCAGTACTTTTCGTCCAAGCACCATTGATTTGTAAAACATAAAAAAAAAAAAAAAAAAAGGTTATTTTGATAAAGCAGCGTATGGAATAAAACAACCTTACAGCAATACAATCAAAACATTTCTTTAAAAAAAAAAAAAAAAAAAAATCCAGTCCATTTTCACAATTTCAATATAAACTACAACCCCATTTAAAGCACTGATAAATATAAATCCAAATGCATTTTTAAATTCTGTATATACTTATATTTACGTAAAATGTGAATGGAAACAAAAGAAAAATTGAAAAGTTGTGACATGACCTATTTGCAAAAAAAAAAAAAAAAAAAGAGGTAAGGACATTGCACTTCCTCAGAATAAATGGGTGTTTTACATTTGCCTCTTCCTAAACAAAGGCTAACTCATTAAGTTCCTTTATGTTAAAGTGCCCATCATCTTAAGTTGCCACCCCCACAGCGACCCACTTTTTAAGATGGCTCCTCCTATCTGAGTGCCCTTCCCTGTTGGGACTGCAAGTCATGACACTGGCCCACAGAAACTAACAGATAAAACTGTGCAAAGGCGCTTTCCGTCTCAATTGTTGTCCTACATGCCTCGAAATAGCTTTTTCTTGGTCCGCCAAGAAACGCAACATCATTGTGTACACTACAACAAGTTCAGTGTAGAACTCACAGACACCTCTTCGCCTCCCTCTTGGCAAGGAAATCCTTGCTATAAAACCAGAGAAGACTCGTAAAACCAACTCTAAAAGAGTATTGATACTATAAAGTGGCTTAGCAATCTTTCTGTCATCTTTCTGACTGTGGCACAAAAAAAACCCTCCATCCTTTTCCCTCTCGCACCTTATCTCAATCTTCTACTCCTTATTTGACTCCTTAAACAGGCTGACACTGGTGACTGTAGCGCCACAGACACATTCAGCTCTACAGACACTGAGAAAAAGAGACAAAAATGAGAAAGAGAGAGGAGTACTGTGGATGAAGACAGATATCAGAGGACAAAGAGGTAGACAGCATTCTAGAAGAAAGAGAGAAAGACAGATAGTGAAAGGGAGGACAGAGGAGAGTGTGTGAGAGAGAGAAGGCATCAAAGGAACCACAAGTTATCGTGCTAGCAGCTTAATAAGGTTGGCGCACATCTCAAAGAACTCTATGGTGTGACTTCCCGGCCGGGGGAGAATCTCTCCCCCAGTGGAGTCCACTGAGGAGGTAAGAGAAGAAGTCAGCGAGCCTTCTGCCAGTTTCCCTCCAGCTATCAAAGGCGTGGAAGGTGCAGACGCATCCCCCTTTACTGCATCCTCAACTTCGTTTTTCTCGTTCTTGTCATTCTTTAGCGTAGTCCGATAGTTACCAACTGAGCCAGAGCGGTGAGGAGTGGCGGTCCCTGATTTTACTTCCATCATGTCATCTGAATGAAACAGAACAAATTTGGGTGAAGACAATAAAAATGAAAATCATTAACTCACGGTTATGTTGTTTCAAACCCATATGACTTTTTATCTTCTATGGAACATGCTAGGCAGAATGTTAGCCTCAGTCACCATATTTTTATATACAATGATAATGAATGGTGACAGCCTTCAGTCAGCCTAACATTTCCTTTTGTGTTGGACATGGAAGAAAGTCATTTATGTTTGAAATAACATGAAGTTGAGTAATAATGACAGAATTTTAATTTTTGAATCAATTATCCCTTTATGTACACAGAAAATACACCCAAGAACATTATTTGCTCATATTATAATACATAATAAAACCACACACATTGTTAGGTATGACCATTTTACCATCTATGCTCCTGAAGTCTAGTAAGTAGGTCCTGCTGTCCACCTGGTAAAGCTGGAGGCTCATCTTTGTGTGCATGCCAGTAACTGGGTTCTTCCGCCGCACCCGCAAGTAATAGGGGTTCACTACCTGCCAAACCACAGGGAGGAAAGGCAAAGGCAACAGGGTCACAGAGTCTGACTTAACTGGACCTAGAAGTTGATTAATATTGAGTAATATTTAACTTGAACTAGGACTGTGCCAACTGGTCCGCTGCACCATAAACAGTCCTAGTTGTCTAAATATTGTACTCTTGAAGAGCAGTAAAAATTTCTCCAATTGATAAGAGGGGCCGCTCAGCAATAAGACAAAGACAGAAACATTTATACAAAAAAAAAAAAAAACAATTCTTTGAAAATTGATGACTCACTCAGTCCGGCACACTAAAACAAACTCAAGCTAGTCAAATTAATATTAACAAATTAAGAGAGCAACCACATAAAAAACCTTCTGCCACAGGTTGACAGTCCTCTCATTTTTTCCAAGGTATGTTTTATATGGAAGAATAAAAAATATCATAAAGAATAAAGATAATACAAAATAAAGAATATCACACCGCAAATTTACACATTCTGCTTTTTGTTACAATAGCCTTGAAAACAAATCTTGCCCTAGTAATTCAGTGACACACTGAATATATTTCAGCTCCAGGCTGTTGACAATGAGGGTAAAGGCCTATGTATACTTTATTTTTGTGCATTCCAGATCGGATCGCAACCGGCCGACTGTGTTAACTTTCGAGTATTCCCACTACAGCTGCTTTGTGATATTCTTTCAGTACAGACAATGGCTGGAGCATGCACCTATGATGGGCATGGATGCAGACCGTGTCCACGGGGCCAAAAAAATCTGGGCCATGCGTGGTCAGGCCGCACAGACTGTGCTAATGACCGAAGTGTACTCAGGCCTTAAGATCGAAACTGCAGATTAAGAAAGAAACCATATTGTAGAGCTTTTCATTAACATACTGTTTGCACCCATAGGTGTGAGAGAGATACATTATATATATATATATATACACACACAGGTGCATCTCAATAAATTAGAATGTCGTGGAAAAGTTCATTTATTTCAGTAATTCAACTCAAATTGTGAAACTCGTGTATTAAATAAATTCAATGCACACAGACTGAAGTAGTTTAAGCCTTTGGTTCTTTTAATTGTGATGATTTTGGCTCACATTTAACAAAAACCCACCAATTCACTATCTCAAAAAATTAGAATACATCATAACACCAATAAAAAAAACATTTTTAGTGAATTGTTGGCCTTCTGGAAAGTATGTTCATTTACTGTATATGTACTCAATACTTGGTAGGGGCTCCTTTTGCTTTAATTACTGCCTCAATTCGGCGTGGCATGGAGGTGATCAGTTTGTGGCACTGCTGAGGTGGTATGGAAGCCCAGGTTTCTTTGACAGTGGCCTTCAGTTCATCTGCATTTTTTGGTCTCTTGTTTCTCATTTTCCTCTTGACAATACCCCATAGATTCTCTATGGGGTTCAGGTCTGGTGAGTTTGCTGGCCAGTCAAGCACACCAACACCATGGTCATTTAACCAACTTTTGGTGCTTTTGGCAGTGTGGGCAGGTGCCAAATCCTGCTGGAAAATGAAATCAGCATCTTTAAAAAGCTGGTCAGCAGAAGGAAGCATGAAGTGCTCCAAAATTTCTTGGTAAACGGGTGCAGTGACTTTGGTTTTCAAAAAACACAATGGACCAACACCAGCAGATGACATTGCATCCCAAATCATCACAGACTGTGGAAACTTAACACTGGACTTCAAGCAACTTCGGCTATGAGCTTCTCCACCCTTCCTCCAGACTCTAGGACCTTGGTTTCCAAACGAAATACAAAACTTGCTCTCATCTGAAAAGAGGACTTTGGAACACTGGGCAACAGTCCAGTTCTTCTTCTCCTTAGCCCAGGTAAGACGCCTCTGACATTGTCTGTGGTTCAGGAGTGGCTTAACAAGAGGAATACAACAACTGTAGCCAAATTCCTTGACACGTCTGTGTGTGGTGGCTCTTGATGCCTTGACCCCAGCCTTAGTCCATTCCTTATGAAGTTCACCCAAATTCTTGAATCGATTTTGCTTGACAATCATAAGGCTGCGGTTCTCTCGGTTGGTTGTGCATCTTTTTCTTCCACACTTTTTCCTTCCACTCAACTTTCTGTTAACATGCTTGGATACAGCACTCTGTGAACAGCCAGCTTCTTTGGCAATGAATGTTTGTGGCTTACCCTCCTTGTGAAGGGTGTCAATGATTGTCTTCTGGACAACTGTCAGATCAGCAGTCTTCCCCATGATTGTGTAGCCTAGTGAACCAAACTGAGAGACCATTTTGAAGGCTCAGGAAACCTTTGCAGGTGTTTTGAGTTGATTAGCTGATTGGCATGTCACCATATTCTAATTTTTTGAGATAGTGAATTGGTGGGTTTTTGTTAAATGTGAGCCAAAATCATCACAATTAAAAGAACCAAAGACTTAAACTACTTCAGTCTGTGTGCATTGAATTTATTTAATACACGAGTTTCACAATTTGAGTTGAATTACTGAAATAAATGAACTTTTCCACGACATTCTAATTTATTGAGATGCACCTGTATATATATATATATATATATATATATATATATATATATATATATATATATATATATATATATATACACATATATGAGGGGAAGGATCTATTCTATTTATAGAATCTACTAGAAGCCCTTAAAACAGTTAATTCCCTCAAGTGAATATGGAATTTATCCAATGACCATGAGCCTCAGGAGACCATGCAGAAATGCATAGCAGGAAATGCTAGTAATGTTTCCATTAATGGACCGTCCCCAGTCTCCCAGCTCATTCTGTAGTGCTGTTAATATTGTAACAATTGGTTTACACTTTTCAAAATTATACATGGCATTCCTTAAGACCAATTAGTTGACTTTTACATTGAGGCTAGGAATGTTACAAAATATCAAAAACGTTATTTTCTCGATACGCCTTTGAGGCATCGATGTATTACATTAGCCGACATTTATATCAGAAGCCTAATTTTTGTGCTTTCCCATACACAGTCAGTTGGCCTTCCATTTAATGAAGTCTAGCGTAATAGCTTTGGGAGACCACAAGGGGGTGATATAACATTTACAGTACTTAATACTTAAGTTATCGTCACCTCTACCACCCATACATTTGTGCAGCTGGTGTTTCGCATTGTGATTTGTTGTGGATAATGTTATGGCGGATAAATTGGAGAGTTTTGGGGAAAGGGCAAAAGAAGCAAAGTTTGGAGTCATTTCGGATTCTGGGTTGATTGAGTTGGCAAATATCCCATATGAACAGTTATCATGACAAATGGCAGGTATGTGCAGTGAAAGGCAACAAAAAGGGACAACCTACAACTGTGGAAGCTTTGAACATTAGGAAAAAAATTATCAACTGATTCGCCACAGGCCAAGAAGCTAACAAATTGTGTAGCCAAGTTTAAAGTCTGCGAAATGCAACTGCTTATCTTGAAGAGTCCCTTTTTGAAACATGTTAGAGGAAGTTTAAACCTGCTTCTAAAACTTTAATAACATTGTGTTGAGAAATATGTATGAAGAGACAAAGACTATTGTGCAACAAGTAGCCCTATTTATATCTGGAAAATAATGGCTACTTATATTGATATTCATTGGGAAACTTTTCTGATTATTTATGTGTGAAAAAGGCATTGATCCTGAGGCACCTAATAATGCAACAACACCACAAATTTAAAGTATCACCCAAAATGCGTTCGTATCTACATGCACTCATGCTCACCTTCCACTCGTAGTCCAACTGCTTCATGGCGCGACAGACCTCACTCATGATATCATTTGGTCTGCTCTGGCTGCGGATCCCCAGGTGCCACTTGGCCCGTCGGACACCAAGGTGCTTCGATTTTTGGGGGTTCAACTCATCCAGTGTGTGTCGGGGGCGCGGCTGAGTCTCTGCCATCAGAAAGGGCACTCTCTCAGGGTGAATCTTAGTGGAGTGGTGTGCTGGCAGATCATCCAGGAAGCTATCTGGGGGACTGGAGGCCAAATAGAAGTCTTTGGCCTCACTCATAATGCGCCGGTTGTCAATGATCAAGTGATAGGCAACAGCAAGAGGATCCTGGTGATTGCGACTGTAAAAGAAAGGAGGGGAAAGAATGGACAGACAAGAGAAAGATCTGTCTGGTGGTGTTCTTTGCGCTGAAGTAGCTACCTGCTTCAATCTGCCTAGGAAAAATGTACCCAAAAAAGTTATATAAAAGCAAACGAGTAGACAAACCTGTACAGACAGTTGAGCACCTCCTCTTCTGTGCACTCAAACTTCTCACACACCTCCTTCAGCGTCTCCTCATCAATCATGTTGCTGCTGTACGCAGCGTCCTCCGGGAACAGATATTTGGGGAGATCTTGCTTAAACCACTCATCCTCCCTGAAAATAGAGAGCAATGTTCAGAGAAAGGAATTGAAGATAAACACATTTTACACTTTTATGAAACTAACAAATCATATTCTAAATGAATATCTTTGTCTTGTTCCCCAGTAAAAGTATCTAAAAGTCCTTAAAACAAGATAAATAGACGTGTTAAGCAAAATTGTGTGAGATATTAAAGGAATAGTTCACCCAAAAATGAAAATTTGCTGATAATTTACTCACCCTCAGGACATTCAAGATGTATCGGAGTTTCTTTCTTCATCAAAACAGAATTTAAGACTTTTAGGATTTCATTTCAGGCCTCCTCCTCTAAACAATGCAAGTGAATGTACTCCATTTTTTTGACGGTCCAAAATGCATATTTAGGGTGCATCAAAATAATCCACATGACTCAAGTCGACAAATAAATACATAAAATAACAAAACAATACTTATATACTTTTTAACTACAAATGTTCGCTTCCGTACATCTCTGTGACGTGCGCTCATGAGAGGGATGACATAAGCTCGTTGGTGAGGTCACGCGTCACGTGGAGTCAGGAAGCGCGTCGTTGTTTACATTGTTTTTTTTTTAATTATTATTATTTGGAAATTATTTTTTATTTTATTTTGTTTTGAAATTGTTTTGGACTTTTTTGGTTTGTGAACGGCGCTTGGTCTGTGCTCTGTGCAAGTTTCTATTATAAACAATGACGCGCTTCCTGCCTCCTCCTCCACGTGACCTTACCGACGAGCTTACGTCATCCCTCTATATATAAGTATATAAGTATTGTTTTGTTTCTAAAAATAATCAATCGTTTGGGTTCAGAAGAACTTTATTTGTCTACTGGAGTCGTGTGGATTATTTTGATGCACCCTAAATATGCATTTTGGACCATCAAAAAATGGAGGACATTCACTTGCATTGTTTAGAGGAGGAGGCCAGAAATGAAATCCTAAAAATCTTTAATTCTGTTTTGATGAAGAAAGAAACTCAGATACATCTTGGATGACCTGAGGGTGAGTAAATTATCAGCAAATTTTCATTTTTGGGTTAAATTATTCCTTTAAGGGTTGTTTTCAGAGAAAACAATTTTGTATGTTTTTTTGTCTGGCAGATTTTTTCATTAGTTTTTTTTAACTTGTTTATGCTTAAAACAGTGACAAATCTGTCACTTCACCAATTCATGAAGTGTCATCTGACACTTACATTCAGTTTCAGAGTCTCTGATACA
This sequence comes from Myxocyprinus asiaticus, assembly GCF_019703515.2. Lineage (NCBI taxonomy): Eukaryota > Metazoa > Chordata > Actinopteri > Cypriniformes > Catostomidae > Myxocyprinus > Myxocyprinus asiaticus. Next base: position 37,088,270 of record NC_059347.1, on the reverse strand, counting down.
AGACAAATGATCTGAAAACAAATTTTAGTATTTTCTTTATATATCAGGGCTCAATAATAAGGATTTGTTTTTTTTTGTTGTTTTTTCAGTTCAGAACAGTTATTCAGTTTTTATTTGCACTGCAATTTTCACTGGCCTTACCACTAACCACACAAAATAAGATTTTATTTTTAGCAAAATATTGTGTCCAAAAACGTATATTTATTTTTTCCTTTAACATTACATTTTCAATACAAAAAATAAATTAAATAAAATAAAATAAAAAATACTAGAAATAATATTAGGTTTTTTATTTGCAAAAGCTGGACATTTTACAGCTGTAATTTCACTTAATATAAGCTATAAATTCATACACTCATCTTTGTTGGAAAATGGGGGTATACAGTGCAAAACAGTACTGATTTGTTTGTCTTACTCTAGTCAACACATGCAAATAATTTTAGCATTAAAGGTGCACTCAGTAATTCTTTTACTTTTAAAGAAATTTAATTGTAATTTTGAAACACATTTATAAAATCATGAGCACTCACATGAGATGAAGACTCCAGTCACATCAGCAACCTTATAAAAGCTGTTTTATTCTACATGGTTGGGTCCCCTCATGGGGCTGCCATGTTGGGATCACATGACCAGCCAAATACTACTAATTTAATCTCAGTAACCACTTTTTCACTCAACACTTTAATTCATGGATTAAATTAACCATGGCTCACTATCAAAAGTGAATTTCTAAATTGACATTGTTAACTGAAACTATTGCATTTGAATGATGTTACATCCATGCTGCTAGGTGTCAAATTAAACAAAATTACTGAGTACATCTTTAATAATTGCACAGTGTAGGTGTATTGTGTAATGTCTGACCTAATCTCTTTAATGGTTGCTCTTTTCATGGGGTCCACCTGTAGCATGTGTTTCAGAAGGCTAATAACTGAGGGGTTCAGGTACTGAGGCGTGAAGAAGATGCCATCACAGATCTTCTTGAACAGTGTTGGCACATGGTCATCGTCAAATGGCAGCGTTCCACACAGCAGAGCATATAAAATCACTCCACTGCTCCAGATGTCCACCTCAGGCCCTGCATATAACCTGGATCCAAACAGCTAAAGATCAGTTTTAGAGAGCCAATTTGAATGACCAATTTGAAAGACCTATTTAAAGCAGAACAGAGGATCAGCTTTGAGGACTAGAAAATACATTGTTATGGAAAAGTAACAATTAAAGATATAGGATCTGAAAATCAAAGACAAAAAAAAAAAAAAAAAAAGAAAAAATATCCTTAGACTCAGAAAAAAGAATGGATCAGAAGAGCTCTGAAATACAACTACAAAGGAGAAAAGGTCCAAGCAGAGCAGGGTGCAGTACCTTCCGGAAATGACTTCAGGAGCAGCATAATTAGGAGAGCCGCAACTTGTCCTTAAGAATTCTCCATCTGACATCATATTTGACAAGCCTATGTAATGAGAAAATATCATGGTATAAGTCAGTCTACCTTGTAGTACAAACATCTCAAGCAAGGTAAGCCAAAGGGTGCTTCTCAATACTCTACTTAATGCTTCCTAGTTTCCTCACTCCTCCATTCACGAGCCCGTGACCTGGAAAACGATCAAAGTCCACCATCATGAAGGACGTATATCAATGCTGTAAATGCACTCCAAGGAGGCGAGGACAGAGGAAGCTTCCAGATGAGGCTTTAGCGAGGATGCATAGGTGCTGAAATCTCAGTCGTCGAAACACCTGATGCAATTTTCCTCCCCCTTCACATCTGGCACAACAGTTTTAATTCACGTTTTACCCCTGCAGTTTACATAAACCATAATTGTGTGCATAACAGTGCATCTTGAATGATTAGGATTTATTATGAATATATAATTAATCAAGTTTCAACATAATAGCAAGCACTCCGGGGTAATACAGCTGCACGCAGACATCGCTCTGAAGTGACGATTGAGTGAGCGAAGACATTCCATTTTACAAATACATCTTCCTTCGAATCCTCCATTCTCATTTCCTTTCCTTACATCCATTCCTCGTTTCCTAAAAGGGTGGAGCTAGGACGCATGGAAAGGAAATGAGGATGCACAGTTTCACAAATGAGAAGCACCCAAAGAAATTCCAAACTATACGTTTCTACAATACCATTTCAATTAGTTGTTTTTTTTCTATGTTCACGTACCAAAATCTGCAATCTTGGCATTCATGTGCGCATCCAGCAGGACGTTCTCAGGCTTGAGGTCTCTGTGCACCACCATGTGCCTGTGGCAGTAATCCACCCCCGAAATGATCTGCTGGAATAAACGTCTGCTCTCCTTCTCATCCAACTGACCACAAAGACAAAGAATAAGACGCATCAGGAACAAGTATTATTTTTCATCATCTCTAATCTGGACAAAGTTTAACCTATTATGTCATTTTTGTGCACCTGCATACTACAGTAAAGTCACAAATTGACATGCATTCAAGAATCCATTATTGTGTTTCTAATTTTGAATCGACTATGGCTTCACAATTCCAGACAATGTCTCAGTGTAAAAAAAACAACAACAAAAAACACATACACACAAAAACAGTACCTTTCCATTTTTACAGATGTAGTCGAAGAGTTCTCCTCCAGACACATATTCCATCACCATGAAGATATCTGTTGGTGTGCTGATCACTTGATAACTGTCCAAACAAACAAACAGCATGTACTGATTTAAAAAAACTACATACATAAGATAAAGTTGTTATTTTAAATCATTAGTCTCTATAATTGCTACATAAAGATAGTAATAGACAGTGATCAGTGTACCAATGTAACAAAGTGAGAACTGCTAAATCATATCTGTTCAAATAGTCACACTGAGCTGAACAATGACTTCCTGATGCCTTCCATTGGTAAAGTCTTAGCAAACTACATTTGCAAAATGTCACGCAAACAGAAAGCAATATCTACATCTCTCTAAACAATAAAACAAATTCAGATTGATTCCCATCCATCAGTGGTATGAATTCAGGCATATTTAAACCCGCTAGAGTTCCATTTTCAATGTTAGTATAAGATTGCACACCTAGACTTATTTTTTCCACATTTACTTGGGAAGTGTCAATTAATCCCTAATGGATTTGGAACTCGACTTGATAGCTCAATTCAGCATTCCCATGTCTTTTCTAACAACAGTAAAAGTATGTGGCTTTGATGATAAAAACAAAATACAAGAACTGTGGAAAAGACCATGACCTTAATCATCAACAGACTAACAGTGCGCAAACACACACACATTAAGGTGACATAAAAAAAATAAACTCTGTCGTTTAGAGTATCCAAGGGAAAGCATTAACTGCTTCCCTCCCTATAATAGCCGTAAATGGAATTTCCTATCTTCCTCCCATCCCATCTTTCTCTTTCCCATCCTCAGTAATTCCATGCATTGTTTCCCCTATATGCATTTTGCAGCGGCGCTGCGCCACTGCTGAATTATGAGCGCCACTGTTGGGATTTCACATGGTTAATTTAATATTCTTGACGCAACATAACGCTTACCAGCCCCAGTCAGCTGTGGGCTTTCTACACTGCAAAAGAGACCCCACCACACACACAAATACACGCACTTACTCACAGCGACGTCACCACATAACAACGTGTCAAACTCGCTTCATTTCAAGTGGCCCGCGAGCCCATTTCTGAAATTTAAGATGGCAGGTGTCAGGTGAACGCAACGTTTCACTGAACAATCAGTTAGCGCTTTCCTTGTGAATTTAAATGAGCCTTTCCCTGTCATCTGTATGTTTTGGAGCACATTTTGCTCACTTCAAAAGCAAAAATGAAACAGCGCTTCATGGGTCAATAATCAACACGGCTTAATCATAGCAGCACGAGGGCAGAGCAGGTGTGGTAATTCGTGGACAGGTCTCAACCGCAAAACAGACTATTTTAAATGTGTTTATGAACCAGTAAGAAACTACTTTAAAACAAACTGTCCCCACATTCTAACGGCACATAAATTAGAAGGCTTTTCAATTCACAGATCACAACACTTTCAAAAATGTAAAATGGATTTACTATAGTAACACTAACTGTACTGTATTACCTATGGTAGTTGTGGCAGAAAAACTTTCTAAATGTATTCAGACTGTTGTTTTTTCATTACAAAAATGTCATAGTTCTTTATATAGAAACCATAATTACGAATCATGAAAGTGTGGAGCCATGCATGGTTTTACATGGTTACAACAAACTATTACAAATATCATTGTTAAAACTATGGATACTATGGAAGAACTATGGTGCATTTTCATAATTATGGACCAAGCTATCAGTTTTCCATCTGTGTAAAATCTGTACTCTTGTAATGCTCTCTGATTGTAGGAAAATGTAAGTAGTTTTGTTTGCCTTCAGAAATTCCAAGACATGACTGTAGTTTAATTAGTTGGAGCCTGAAGAAAGGAATCTGTAAAGAAGACCCAACTTATTCACACTGTCAAAATATTTCAATTTAGCCATATAAAAATTAGGTGTTCATTTTTTCCACAGATGTTACCATTGTTAATATCAATTTTCATCTGCATCCCAACCTCAAAATCAATGCTGTACTGTCAAATGTGCATTTCAATGCACATAACATGTAATATTATTTGCATGGGTGCTACCAAAGCGGGTGCTACCAAAGCAGGTGCTGGTGCCACATTTTCAACGGGTCCTTTGAGGTCATAAATAAACACTGTAGAGCCGAGGAGGGCGGGGCTGGGCTGGAATGACGCACGCCCGGTCCCCAATCAGCCTGATGGGGCGCGCGAGGGATAAAAGTGGCCGGGCATGACAGTTCGAGAGAGAGAGAGAATTACAGGCAGCTGTACTGTGTGTGTTTATGGTTGTGTTTTTTTGGTTAAGTTGTTCATTAAATTATTATTTAAGTTCTCAAGCCAGTTCTCGCCTCCTCCTTTCCACTGAACCCCCTTACACTGGTGCCAAAACCTGGGAAGGAGGAGGGATTCCCGTCGCAGAGTCCTCGACACTGTCGTCCACCCAGGGGAGCGCCGCTGCCATCCGACGGGGGACGAAGTAGCCTGACCACCCGGACGCGGGGAATGGCCGCCGTCCGCGAGGCAAGTGGAGACTGGACTCCCCGACCACCTGGAGCGAGAGAGCCACTGCCGGGGGCGGAGGAGTGCCCCCACGGGACGCCGGGAACGCGGAGGGGCGTTCTGTCCGCTGGGGGTCGGAGGTCTGACTCCGGTCCGCCTGGGGAGGAGTGGCTGCCGTCCACCTGAGAGGGTGGAGGAGTGATCGAGGACCACGCGACGGCGCATCAGAGAACCGGTGAGTTTCTTTTCCTCTCTCTCCGTCGCTCTGTATTGCCCTTTCCCTCGCCTATTTTGTTTTATTGTTGTTTTTCCCCTCCTGTCTCCTCCCAGGTCGAGGAAGGCGGGGATGACCCGCCGGCAGTCGGGGCGCAAGGCACGCCCCCTGGAGAGGAGGGGGGGGGATTTACGTCATGCCGGGGCCGGGCTGGAATGACGCACACCCGGTCCCCAATCAGCCTGACGGGGCGCGCGAGGGATAAAGGCGGCCGGGGACGACAGTTCGAGAGAGAGAGAATTACAGGCAGCTGTACTGTGTGTGTTTATGGTTGTGTGTTTTTGGTTAAGTTGTTCATTAAATTATTATTTAAGTTCTCAAGCCGGTTCTCGCCTCCTCCTTTCCACTGAACCCCCTCACAAACACTTATGTGGCCAAGGTTGAAATTGAGTTTGACACCCATTTTAATCTATTCTTCACCAACACATGTTAATAAGGGTCCGGTGTTGCAGGCTTGTGGACGTGCACACAACAGCACCACTGCTGAAAAAAATCCTAAGGGAAACACTGCCATGCATGTCTTGCCTCATCCCAAGCAACAAATAAACCACAGGGGAAGAAACAAACAATAAAAAGCAAGCATGGTCACCTGCGAAGCCATCTCAAAATTCCACACAGATACAGGGGCCCTTATTTATTCTTAATTATCACTCTCTTACATGCTTCCTCTGTTATTAGAGATTAACCAATAATCTGTTTGACCAATATTTTTAACTGATATTTACACCTTTTCACTTAATCGGTTTGATAATATCGGATTTACAGATAAAGTTGGAGACAAAAGTCTTTATACTTCATATATTAATTGAGGGGCTTTGAACAAGTGTATATTGCAACTAAAATTAATCAAATTCATTCTTTGTAGACAATATTAGTTTTGAAAAGCAGTTCACCAGAGGTAAGTGATAAATTATCGTTAATGTGCTTAAAAGCAGAAATGAAACAAAATGAAAAATCTGTTATGCATATCTGTTATCGAACACTTAAACACAAAAATAATCAATATTGCATCAGTCACTAAAATCCAGCATCAGTCGATCACTATGGCTTTGTTCACACTGTAGGTAACATCAGATTTTTCTCTCAAATCCGATTTTTAGACTGGCTGTTCAGACTGCATGTTATATGTGGATAGATCAGATTTTTTTCTGTTCAGACTGCAGTCGCTTTTGCAATCAAGCCCCAGAAGTTGTCATAGTTACAATGCAAACTTGCGTATGTTCATCTTGTGTGAATGTTTAGCAATGGATGTTTTTCATGAGGGCAGTAACCAAATATTAACACATTCTTCACAGAAAACGGCTTAAAAATTGGAAGAGGTAGCATATGTAATGTTTATTGCTGCTAAGGTTTACAACTGTCCCGTTTTTGCCAGACGCCCCGTATTTTATCCCATTACTGTTTTCCCTTAGATATGTCCAGCGAAGGCATCATTTATGCCGTTTGGAATACAGTATATGTCTTCTCATCGCAAAACCTGATGAAACAACCCGTTTTACAAAAATCTGATTTTATTCGGATTCTGAACAACCTACGAATTTGGTTTGGATGAAGCTTCTAAAAATTTTATTTTTTGTGTTTTTGTCCTGTTCAGACTACAAAACCCAAAACAGATGAGAGTCAGATTGGCTAAAAAATCTGATTTTTTTCTGCCCGTGTGAACATAATGCCATAATGTCAGACTATGTCAGAGTATGTAGTGAATGAAACTGCTAAGGAAAGATGAGTGAGTGTGACCACATGGGAAATGAGACCATACAAAAGACAAATTACGCCTCTAAATCAAGGATAAACAGGTCATGACTGTTACTCACAGTTTTATTATATGTGGGTGACGGAAGAGTTTGAGGTTCTGGATCTCACGCCGTATCTTCCCTACCACATCCAGACTGCGAATCTTCTGCCGGTTCAAAATCTTAACCGCCACCTGGTGCTTGGTCAGTTCATGCTGGCCAACTGTACAGACAAGCAGAAGACACCATGTTTGAAAATGTCTTTAATAATACAGGCAACTTGAGAAAGTGGTAGAATCAGAAGGTCAGAAGCAATTGTTTTCATTGTCCAGTTCATGTTTTATTTAAAACATTGATGATTTTTGCCACTCAAATAAAAATTACACACTAAAGAGGATATTTTTCCATTAACTATTTTAAGAAAGTTTAGTTTAACAATCAAATCCATCCACAGAAAAAGGCCTTTTTATTATGCTAGATTTTGTTGTACCACTAACTGCTGAAGGCAGCAAGGTCATGTGCATGGTCTCTTTTAAGTTGCGACATTCAAAAACGACTTGCCTGTATTTACTAGACTTCTCTAGTTATGCATTAACGTAAAGCCAGTTGTGCAGAGCGAACTGTGTATAAGGGTGCATGTAGATTACCTGTTTCTTACAGAGTAGCCATAAAACAAACTCCAGGCTCCATCTTGAGTCACTACTCTTCCCTGAACACTAAAATCCTTTTTTGTAAAGTCAGGCATCTTGTAAGATTGGTTTTTAGCATTTTCCCTTATATGTCAGTAGTATTTCATCCATTCTGCTTCCTAAATATCCTTCAGCTACATCTTGTAAAAAAATTGCACTACACAACAAACTTCCTGACTACCGGGGTTCAAAGAACTGATTCTCTAAATGCTGAGTGCCACATAAATATGGGCTGATGCAGCAAGGAGAGTCCTTCCATTGATCTGAGGGGCACAGCAAGCAGAGAAGCTGTCTAACCCTTAGGAAAGGTTCAACTTAAAATGAAAATTCTCTCATCATTTACTCATCCTCATCCCATCCCAAATGTGTATGACTTTCCTTCTTCTGCAGAACACAAATGAAGATTTAAGGAGTTCCTCAGCTCTGTAGGTCCATACAATGCAAGTCAATGATGGCCAGGACACTGAAGCTCCAAAAAGCATATAAAGACAGCATTAAAGTAATCCATACAGCCCTAGTGGTTAATGTCTTAAGAAGCAATATGATAGGTGTGGGTGAGAAACAGATAAATGTTTACGTTTTTTTTTTTTTTTTTTACTATAAATATCCACCTTTGACCAGCGCCAACCAGTAGGGGGTGATATGCACAAAGAATACAAAAAATATATATAATAATAATATTACGGTGGAAGTGAAAGAGAAAGTGGAGATTTATAGTAAAAAAGGACTTAGTCACCATGAAACAGAAGTTATGACCGACTTTATTACTGTATTGTGACGTATTTCCGAGTGAAACAGCTTTTCGATCGAGAAAAAAAATTTAGCGCGGGGACTTTGTTTACGTTAGGATAAGGCTGGCGCTGTTGCGCAAATACAGATGACTGTGAAACGAGCAGAAGCTAATTTGTCCACGTTTTGAATAACAATACACTAAGCATAAAGAATAAAGAACACTTACTCGAGCGGTATATCCAAGAAACCTCCGTCTGCAGAAAAATATAAATAAACTCCAGCGAGTTTCATTTCGTCCAGCTTCGGCATCAGCGTGCCTTTTTTAGAAGTCATCATTCCTATGCCCTATTTCATACGAAGACAATTACCCTCAACTTTGAGAGCTTCAGAAAGCTGAAAGGTGATAATGGTAAGTCAAAACTTATTTTTAAGCAATTCTTATCGTAAAATCTGTTCGGAATTGATCCTACAACATGGATTGTGCTCTTTTTGAAGTACCCTGCGAAGGCACCATCAGTGTCAGTTAGAACACAGCCAGACACACTAGGGGGAGGGAGTGTTCTCGTTCTAGAAAGCATTTGATTGGACAGTTTCTCACGCCATCTGTGTCATCATGACTGTGCCTCGGTCTGTCGAGCCGGAAGAGAGAGACTTCTGATTTTAAATGTTTATATCTTCTGACATCTAATTTTGTCAGCATTTGGAAGTACACTAGCATACTGATGACCTTAAAGGGAATAAATACAGACTAAAGGCAGCAAAACTTTCATTTTGATTTTTAAATATTGACCTGTTTCTCAGCCACACCTATTATATAGCTTCTGAAGACACTGATTTAAACACTGGAGTCATATGGATTACTTTTATGATGTCTTTTATGTGCTTTTTGGAGCTTTGACATTCTGGCCACCATTCACTTGCATTGTATGGACATACAGAGCTGAAATATTCTTCTAAAAATCTCACTTGAGAGTGAGTAAATGCTGACAGAATTTTCATTTTTAGGTGAACTATTCCTTTAATTACAATTTAAGCCTGCATGACTTAGGCCTATTTTCTGTCACTATAGTTCAGCCATTATTACTTTATTACATAAGTTTAGAAACAACATGATTGAGAAAGAATGGACTTTTGGAAATGCGTCCTTGTTCAAATGTTATGTGCATGCCTATATAAACTGTAATAACGTTAGCTGTTGAACTGAAGTGTTTACTTTGTCATTAGTCACGAATATGCATTAATCTTCGATTAAGTTATAATTGTAAAATTGTGGATCACAAATAACGCGTGCATTTTCATGACTTTGACTGACAATGATGCATCTTAGCACTGAAAGTAACTTTTTTAGTAATCAAATACTTGTCTTTTGTCTTATGCTGTTTTATAAAGACTGACTAAGCGTTTCAGTGGAGCTGCATCTGTGATTGACGTCGGTGGCAAAGACTGGAAGGACATTTGGCCTGTGTATCTATCAAATCCCTAAACTGCAACTTCAGAATACTAATCACCCCATTTAACCATAAAGCTAACTAGGTTAGCTACGACCAAACCCTCTATAATGCATACAAACATAAGCAACCATACCGAAAGCAAGCAAGAATTCAGAAAGGCAGGTAAACATCGATCAGCTGACACTGTCCAACAGTGATGAAACATAGCGTTGGTATTTAATGCTGTTTCATGACTACACTGACATTAGCCAACAAGTGTTGCTGCTTTAGCCGTATTTACATGCTCGATCATCTTCAGCTTTGCCTTTCTGTCTTTAATGCAAAAAAAAAAATCACACAAATTCCAAAACAACTCGAACAGTTTTACCTTTGACTTTTCCAAACGTTCCCACTCCTAGCGTGTCTCCGAGAATATAATGTCCGATTTTTACCCTGCCTTCATGTTTCTGTTTGTCCGTCGCCATCTTCGTTCTGTGTCCGAGGCCCTACCTGAGAGAGCCAGCAGCGGGCGGGGTTGCCAGGTCCAAGAAACATTTCCAGTCCAATGACAACTCAAAACTCGCCCAAAAGGAATGAAAAGTAGCCCAATTTTTTTCCCGACCAATCAGAGACAACTGCTGGATTCCCACAAAAAGCCTTAAAAGAAATGTTTACCATTGCTTTTGATTTATTTATTGTTTTAAATCCTATTTGGATGGTTTCAGCTAGGCTAAAATGCAGTATGCCCTAATTAAATATAGTAATTGATTATGTAATAATTTGTTCAGTTTGTCCAATTTGTCCATATATGTTTCAGAAAATCAATCTGATTTTAATTTTACAATCTTTGAAGCACTTTGCATGATACATTCTTTTAAAATCTGATAAATATGAATAACACTGTCATGTGTTCAACTGACATAGCCATCCATAAATTTGGAAATCTATAAACCAGAGTTTTTGACTATTCTCTTAGCTTTCTACAATTCTTATATCACATTGTTTTTTTACACAACCCTTATACAATGAAGGAAAAACAAGAACTTGTTCTCTTTAATATTTTCTAATCCTCGTCAAGACCATTACAAATACTTGTAGCTACAGCATATGTGACTTGTACTTACATTTTTCTCTTCTCTTCTCTGCTATTCTATTCTCTTCTCTCCATACTTGCTGTTGTTCTGTCAAAACACAAGTGTCAATATGAAATTAAAATACACTGGCAAACTCAATTAACAAAAACTAGCTATTACCAAGGTTATTAACAATATGGATGAACTTGAACACTTTGTTTTTTTCTTTTTTTTTTTTTCAGAACTCTTCAGAACATTTTCTTGTTACATTTTATGAGGCCTAACTGTGCCGCCTCCTTTCAATTACAACTTTGAACAGGACTATCTACAATCTTAGGGCTGTATTCTTTTAGAAATCTGTGTTCTTTTCCCCCTCCTCCTCAGGTGGTGCTGAATAGATATCAGCAGTAAAGAGGGAAAGCATCCGTGGTGATTCATGGCAGCAGATTTTTTTTCTCTGCATGTAAGCTCGGATCCTCATTATATTTAGAAAAGACTTCTGCTCTAGCCTGTTTCGTAGCTTGTTCTTTATCAGTGACATTTGGGAAAATGAACGTTCAACTGCTGCATTGCTGAATGGTAAAGCAAGAAGGCACAATGCAAAATTTCCGAGATCTTCAACGTTTTTATCACCTGCAGTATCTGTGTATGCAGCAACTTCTACCCAGAAGTCCTCCGTTTTGTTGTCTTCTGTACTGTTCCATTCTAGAGTGTGAATTACTCTCCACTGTTGCTCTGCTTTTCCTACATCTCGCTTGAAGGGGTGGAAAAAGGGAAGATCATTAAGCCTTGGCTTACATGAGGACAGAACGTGTTTCGGTGACAGGAATTTGAGAGCCTCTAATTATTTGATGTTATCTGGAAGTATCTTCCAAATCTCCTTAGATAACTCCAGCATGTAGTCCCTGCACCTGCGTCTCATGTCCTGTTCAGCTTGGTCACTTATTCCCTTTGATTCATGCAAGGCAAGACGAAACTGCACCTCAAAGTCTACAGCTTCAAGGGGCAAAAGATTCTCATCAGAAAGGTTAAACTCCATGATGTCCTGCCAGCTCTGGAATGTCTTCAGCAATCCTATATGCTCAAGAAGGGACTGGTAAAATGTTACAAGTTCTGTAAGAAGTTTTGCAGGATTGGGTTTCTCAAGTTGAAAGATTTTAGTAAGTTTGTTTAACTCTGACACAATTGGTTGGAGGAATTTCAGGTAGATCAGGTTAATATTGTCACTGTACATTTGGTACAGCAATTCCACAGCATAGCTCCACTCACTATCTTTTGTCAACTGGAAATGCCACTTGAGCTCCTCATACTATGAAAGGATATGGTCAACACACTCACTAATAGAGAGCCACCCTAGTGTCTGACAGCTGCAGAATCTTCAGAGCGCTTTCACCTACATTTAAGGATTGTACATTTCAGAATATTTTTGGAGACACTGGGTGGTATTTGAAAACCAGCTGTAGGTCTGGGAAACCATGTACTCTACATTTCTGGGCAGGAAACTGACAACTTTTGATGCACAGAGCTGAAGAGAATGGCACACACACTTTATGTAGACAATATGATGATTGCGGTCACAGAATTTCTGTATCACTGAGTTATGTTGCCCACACACTGTGTTACAGCCATCTGTTGCAAGGCCGGTGCAATTCAGTATGGATAATTTGTTGTCGTCCAGGAATTTGAACAAAGCATTTGCTATGGTCAGTGAATCACCAGCTACTAAATGTATCACTCCTGCAAAGGTGCTTATGATTTGTGAGAGCTTCTTGCTGTAATATCTGATGACTATGCATAGTTGTATTCTGGTCGTGACATCAGTGCTCTCATCAACAATAAGAGACTTCCTATATCCTCCAGAAGGTCTTCATGCACTACCGGTGCTATCACCGAATTAATTAGAGCTGTGCATTTCGTTTTGTGTAAACTGATACCTTTCTTGGAAATGTCTTCCTCAACGCTTCCTAAATGATCAACAGTTAAGGTGCTTGAGTGGCAAGCAACATGAGCAGCCAGCTTCAACTCTGCCTCCTTTACTGCAACATTAGTTCTTGGAAAGGAACTGCCTGTGTCAAATAAAGTTCTGGCATTTGAGAAAGGTGCATAATTTTTTTGTTTGTTTGTTTGTTTTTTTTTATGCTTTTCAGTTGCAGCATGAGCTAACAGATCACTGTGGTGAGCTCTGATTTCACATTTGCTATATTTGCAGAACGCTTTTTTATCATTATTTGGAACACTTCGAATCCATTCCATTAATCTTTTTTTCTGTCTCCCAATCCTTTGCGATATTTTTTTCCGTATTTGCTCCATTTACTTCATTTATAATGCTGCTTGACTGTTCATCCGCAGACAAACCAACACTTCACACTGTCACTGATTGCTACCACGGTACCGCTTCCTTTCGCAGATGTGGGCGTAACTCACATAATGCTCATTTAATACGTGACGTGCCGTCAAAAAGGCGTCCTTCCACTTCCTCACTGGCTGCAGCGGTCCTTGGGTTGCCAGGTGTTCATTCTGGGGATCAATACCCATAAAGAAACGATCCAATTTTAGTTTTTCCTTTGTTCACAATGAAACAGTTTTGTGGCCGCAGCACATTATGAAAGTAGACCAAAAAAAAAAAAAAAAAACCGCAACCCGCGGCTCTGTAATTTTTTCCCGCGACTTCAAAATAGCCCAATTGTGCGGAAAACCGCTACCATGACAACACTGGCAGCGGGACGGGCGGACTGAGAGCTGAGCGGCGTCTCTACTGACAACTACCGGTACAGAAGAGCGCGCCAAAATATCACACTTGGAAAAATGTTTGAATACTATGACAGGATAATAACATCTAAACTAATTGTTGCAATAAAATTATTAAAACTAAAATTTTAATATTATCATTATTATTGTTATAATAATAATTATTGTTATTATTATTGTTATTATTATTTTAAATTATCTGTACTTTCAGGATACTGTGTATAGTTTATCCTTGAAAATGCATGTGTGAGTATCGTGCGATTTTATTTGTTTTTCATTTGAAGTCCTATTACATGTCTTTGACCAGCAGATGTCCTTAGTGTGCGGTATTTCGCGTTGTTTCTAAACCGATTTTAAAGATGAAGACAGCCGTGTTTCTCCCATCATTAGCAAACCTACGACTTGTTTGCACACCAAATAAAAACCAAAAGGAACACCCATCTTGCTAAGACAAAGAACTCATATAGAAATTGCATTTTAATAAACCATTTACAAATTGCATATCTTTTGTCAAATTATCCTATTTCAATTTGACAATCGAATTAAAATAGTCATTATATCAACTTAGTTTAATTGTTCGGTTAAAATATGCCCTCATATGTATTTGACTCTTGCCTTAAAAAGATAGTTCACCCTAAAATGACAATTCTTTCATCATTTAACTCCAGTGGTTAAATCCACGTCTTCAGAAGCAATATGATAGGTGTGGGTGCGAAACAGATAAATATTTAAGTCCTTTTTTACTATAAATTTCCACTTTCACCTCCACAATTTTTTTATTTATTTATTTATTTTGGCGATTTGCATTCTTTGTGCATATCGCCACCAAGTGCGTCATTTATGGGTGGGACAATTTTTGCCTTTGGCAATTTTGTCCTGACCACTTTTTGAAATAGCTTTCGTCAGGAAACTGTCTAATGTGGAAGAGATATCTCCAGTTCTTGAGCAGGCATTTCCATTTCAGCTATACTCCCTCTGCTGTAGAGCAGCTCGAGCTCCTTTCCAGTTAAATTACCAAGCAAAATGCAAACAGGAGTGTCCCCAGACTCCCCACCAAGGACAGAGTGCGTGTAAGCCTCCCCTGGGCACTGGCATTGGGCTGCTAGGATCAAACCGCTGTTCAGCGGTGGTGGAGTGCACGTGAACGTAATATCAAAAACCTGAAATAAATTAGTGAAATAATAGCATACAATCAGTACTGTGAAGTATTAGATCCTTTGAGACTATATTATGCTAGAGATACTGATCATTTCCATTTTTATTTTAATTTTATTTTTTTGGGGGGGGGGGGATTTTCGCCTTTTTCTCCCAATTTGGAATGCCCAATTCCCAATGCGCTCTAAGTCCTCATGGTCACATAGTGATTCGCCTCGTCCGGGTGGTGGAGGACGAATCCCAGTTGCCTCCACGAGACAGTCAACCCACACATCTTATCACGTGGCTTGTTGAGCACGTTGCCAGGAGACAAAGCGCGTGTGGAGGCTTCACGCCATCAACCACAGCAACCACGCTCAATTCACCATGCACCCCACCGAGAACAAACCACATTATAGCGACCACGAGGAGGTTACCCCATGTGACTCTACCCTCCCTAGCAACCGGGCCAATTTGGTTGCTTAGGAGACCTGGCTGGAGTCACTCAGCACACCCTGGGATTCGAACTAGCGAACTCCAGGGGTGGTTATCATTTCCATTTTTTAAAGACTTTCCATTTTGGCACCGGCCTATTCACAAGGTTTTTACGCACCTTGTTCAAGTTCAGCTGTGAATTCACTTCATTCTGTGCAGTTGTAAGTGGCAATATTATATTTATGTTGTTAATATAGCGTATTAATGTCATTTATAGGATGCGTTTGAAAAAAGGTGATTAACCCACCATGCACTTTAGTTGATCGTGTTCAGCTGTTTATTTCCCGCAGCTCAGATGCCCCGTCTCCTCAAAATACTATGACTGGATCATTTGACAAGGTTTGATTTAACAAGGCTTTTCTGCTTCTAAAGCATTGTCAGTGCATATTCTCGTCATATTTTCATAAGCATAGCCTATGTTTTAAGTATAAATGTCTTATTATGTCATAGACTATTAAATGATGAACGTTTGTAAATTTGCTCGTAGAAAACACTCTTAAAAACAAAGATCAACATTTTGTTATTGGGGACCAGATCAGTCCAGAGCCTTTTGCAATACAGTTTGGGAGTCAAAATTCAAAACGCACCATATACATAGCCTATCTGATCCTTCACAGCAGTCAGTTCAGTTCACCAAATCAAACCCACATATCAGACTAACCAGAAATAATGCTATGCAACTGCTATGACCTATAGTCCTTAACACATATTTTTCAATGTATTCCCACCGTTACTTGAACAGGAATTTCCATTCCAGCAAACACAGTGACAAATAATCTTCACCTATTTCAATAGGGCATATACTGTATACAAAATTAGCTTTGAAAAGTCTGCATGACTTTCCCATGCACACATTGGTTTATGCAGAAAATAAACGACGTGAATATGTGCTCACTGACTGCATACTCTGGACCATATGTATACTTTTACTGGTAAAGTGACAAATGAAACAGTATACAGTATATGTCATTCCTCTCTCAGAGCACAGTGTGTGCCTATTATTCTCTTAATCACCTCAGAAGAATAACACACTATCAGTAGCAGTTTATAACCAGACCCACAAATAATCAACATTTTCATTTTTCAATTCTCATTTTCAGCACTGATTGTTGAAGAAAATCTGCATAATCAGCATAATTCTGCAGAAGGGTAAAATGTGTCAAACAGACCTCAGAGTAGGCTACAGTACACTCTCGTAGTATTAATAGTAGGCTAAGCATTTTCAAAATATTCCATATTTTGTAAAATATTTATTCAAAACTGTTTTAAAATTAAAGCGTAACAAGGAAAATCAAATAAACATAAGGTGAGGGGTATGCTTAAGATTTTGTAAGTGACTAACTTTCTGTTCTGTGGAAATCTTCAGATCTTTTTGCAGTTACAGATTCTTTGCAGTTCTAGTTATGACTCATCTGCTGTATACAGCCTGCTTCATACTGACATATGTGTGTGTGCATTGCCTAAATTACAGAGTATATAGCCTTTTAAAAATGTCCCTGAACTGCAGATATCAGCCATAGTCAGCCATATGTATTTGCATCACATAACTCATGGACATATACACTCTGAGATTAATTTGAAGTAGCCAGCACCATGCAGGGTCAGAACATGCTCATCCTTTAAACTCGTCCTCAATGGGTCTCCATGTTTGATGGGATTGGCTGCTCACTGCAAATCTCACACTTTTGTGTCTGGGCATTTGAGGATTATACTGTCTGAAATATAATGTGATATTATGATTAGTGCATACTAAATCATAGTATACAAAAGTAGGATGGCAAATGTTTTGGGCTATTGCAACAACTTGTGCTGTGGAAGAGGACGAGTTTGTGACTGTCTTTTATTTGTAATAATAATTTGAGCAGGAAATGTGAATGCCAAAGTTGATAAATTAACCAGTAACATGGCTTTATGCAAGGAACCAACATATTCAATGGAAATAACTGACAAAGCATTGATACCAGGAAGTGCAGGGTCAGGAAATTCTGCGGTATTGTTGGAGGAAGAACACACACACACAAAGATCAGCACACATAGTTCATTGCACAAACTTAGCTGGCGGTTCATGACTTTATTTGGTTTTTAGGGTGAAAAGAGAATACAGAATTAAATGCACTTTTGCATTTGTCATAGAAGACATTTGAAAGTAAAAATGCACTGCAAGTGCCTCCTTCACTTTATATCCATTCTGTTCTAAGATTATTGACAAGGCTCTCAATCGTCTTTGAAGCCTCCGCCACCATGTTCAACATGAAAAGCCACAATTAATTCCTGCACAAACATTACATCAGTCCTTCAGTTGTCCTTCCCATGTCACTTTGTGTGATTCCAACATTATTATTATTTTAGTTGGAAACAGACTTTAATTGTCAATTAAAGGAACTTTTAAATATTATGTAAACTTGTAAAAAGGAGCAATCTATCTGTTCCGGAGTGGAACTTCAATAAATTGCCCTTTGAAGGTCTCTTCGTTGTTTTGTCTTTTCTGAGTGCTGAAGTAAAGCAATTATTGTTAATTTACACTTTACAAATTGATTCCATTATTAATTTGATCTGACTCCAATTTTATATTAATCTGACTCCAATTTAATTTGACCTCTAATTTAGATTACAGCTCTAATTAATTTCTGATCATTCTTTTAATTTGATCTTTTTAAGTTATTGATTACTCTGAATCATCTTAATTTTCATTATACTTTCATTCGGGTCCCGATTGTCGCTTAGAGTCATATGCCTGCCGATTAATTACATAGATCTCTCGGACACAAAATCGCCAGTTCGTTCATAGTCAGAGGTTGCAGGGTTTACTAATATCATCTGGTTCGACCGCCTACTGCTTGCTCATAACCAGATGATAGTTTTATTTAGTCACGTTTCATACAACTTGCTAAGACGGTGATAAGCAGTGACTGGTAGTCTTACGTGGTTTTCTCCTACTCATAAGCTCCAGTAATGATCATTATCCTGGACATAAGTTTGCAGTAACAAAAGGCGTCCCTCAAATCTACCAGTGATAAATGATTTCGGATGAATACAGAATAAATCAAAAAGCAACTATTTATTTGCCAGGTAGGATTTAAAACAAAATCTTAGTCAAAAGTTACAAAATCAATCAAAGCCAATTTCACACATGATCAGAATAAATACACATTTCTAAAAATAAAAGACAAGTCAAAGAAACATACCTGATAAAACTACATGCAACGGCAAAGCATGGGAGATCTGGCTTACAGATTCCATGAACAATGTGTCACATCTCCTTAAATACCCAAACTAGAGAAAACATAAACAAAGGGAATTCTGGTAGTGGTTAGGTTTGGAAGTCCTGGGGTCATACTTTATCTGCATACAGGAGGTAATTTAGATAAAAGACCCATGAGGTAAGCACACCCCCAAGCAATGGCCAGAATTTGTTTACATTGTTAAAACTGTATTACCAGTTATTATCGGTTGTGGGGATGAGACCATAGTACCGGTCGCACTGAGACCTTTTGAATGATACCAAACATGTATGATCAAAAAACCTTTTACATTACAGAACAGGATAAGTCATTACTTAGTTTTAGGTGACTCTAAAATGACCTGAAGTGAGGTATGTAAGAGAGGGGGGCAGATGTGGGTGAGAATTGCATTTTATGGTCCTTGCTCAGTAGGGTGTGTTTTTTGAGTTTTTATGACTTGGTTCTCGCAGAGTTGCATAGTCATCCCGGTGCCAGCCTTACAAATATGAGAAGATAGGATGTCAAGCAATGTATATGATCGTGTAATGTTTTAGTATAATTGTAATGCATTTGTAACCGGTCCTGCTCAACCCACTCCGAATGGCATCTGAACCAGCATCTCTGGTGTGGGAGGCGGGCACGCTAACAAGGAGGCTAAAGGCTACAGCCTCTAGCATCAGTTGCTAGTGCACCACTTGAGGCCAGGGGAGTGAGGTTTACACACTGCATAGCTACCTACCAGCTGGCTACCATTACACTCACCCCCCTAAACCTCACTCCCATCTGGGTCACAGCACCACTGAAACCAGTCCTGCTCCAAATGGGATTTGAACTGACATCTCCAGTGTGGGAGGTGGGCATGCTAACAAGGAGGCTAAAGCCTCTAGTGTCAATTGCTAGTGTGCCTCTTGAGGGGAGTAAGGTTTATACACTGCACAGCTACCTACCAGCTGGCTACCGTTACACATTTATAAGGTATTCTGAAATGCATACGCAAACACAGTAAAGTATACAGTCACTGGTGCAAACTCCAAAAAGGGCCCTTTAAATAGTCCACACAGCTTGTAATTCCAAGTCTTCTATAAGTAATAAAATATTTATTTGAGAAATCAACACATTCACTGGAAATAATTGAAAAATCTTTGACACTGCAAGTGCAGGGTAAGAAAATTCTGTGATATTGTTGGAGGAAGAACACACACACACACAAATCAGCACAAATAAGACATTATCAGAAAATTGCACAAACATAGCTGGCAGTTTGTTTATGAATTTACTTGGTTGTTAAGGTGAAGAGGAGAGGTGGTGGCATAGTGGGCTAAAGCACATAACTGATAATCAGAAGGTTGTTGGTTCAATCCCCACAGCTATCACCATTGTGTCCTTGCGCAAGGCACTTAACTCCAGGTTGCTCCAGGGGGATTGTCCCTGTAATACTTACACTGTAAGTTGCTTTGGATAAAAGCATCTGCCAAATGTACAAATGTGAAAAGTAAGATGAGAATGCAGAATTTAATGCACTTTTGCATTTGTCATGGAAGTCATTTGAAAGTATATTGCAAGTGCCCAGTAGCGGTTCTAGCTTATAGGGCAGCCTGGGCAAAACCCGTTACAAGACGCCTCCAAAGTTGTTGACGTGGGGGGTGATGCATGGGGGTTGGTTATTGTACCTTGTGCCGCCCCCCCTGCAAGATGCCGCCCTGCCCATGTCACCCATGCCTTAAATCTGCCACTGCAAGTGCCTCCTTCACTTTATATACAGAATCTATTCAATTCTAAGATTATTGACAAGCCTCTCAAACATTCTTTAACCCTCTGCCACCATGTTTAAAAGGAAAGGCACAATGTATCAATTCCTGCACAAACATTACCTCAGTCCAGTTGTACAAGCCTGTGTCACTTTATGATTCCAATATTATAATTTTTTTTTTTTTAGTTGGAAACATTTTAAATACTGTTTTAGGCTATAAAAAAACTTTAGCTCTTGAAAGATGGGATGTCAAGCCACATATATGATTGTGTAATTTTTTAGTATATTTGTAATGCATTAATAAGGCCTATTCTGAAATGTTCTTTTTAGCAATATTAAAAATAGTAAATTTATTATTGTTTTATTTAATTGACAATTTATTTATTTATTTAATGATGTTTTAGGCTAAAACCAATAATTAGGGGATGCCAGGGGATTATCTTAATCTTTAAAAATCCTTGTCCTGTGAAGTGCTCTTCTAAGGTGCTTGATTTTGTTGTGTCAGAGAAATATCACACAGTTGATCTGTCTGCGCATCATCCATTTATGACCTGTTAACCAGAACATAACCTGCTTGTACCGTATGTTACCTTTGTGATACTAAAAATCCAGTGATGGCTCAGATTTACTGTATCTTAATCTTATTTTTGTTAAATCTTAACCACTCAATCCTGCTTCATGATAAAAGCCTCATATAGTCATTAGTAATTAGAGTAAGCTGGACACCATGATTCAAAACGTACTGTATAAGCCAAAAAACATCAAGGAAACTGTGTGACAAATCCAAAACAGACGAATGGAAAAGACGTGAGATCGGAGGTCCATGGTCACTGATTTACTCAAGAGTTACAAAAATTACATGGTGTACAAACACAAAATAACTTTTTCACAAAAGAAAAAAGCCAAAGCAAATGTTACAGTCCAACAGACTTTCTTCAGTGGTTCAGGTGAACATTAGTATGACCAAGCAAGAACAATGCAATATTTCAATGGGTGAAAATCTCATATTTTAGTGAAATGAACATTTAGTCAATACAATGACAAGAACGATGATGATGGAGATCCAGTACAGACACCAATACAGAAGGAAACTATGTTTAGGTGGTGAGCTCTGGTTCCGTAGGACCGTGCTGACACAAAGTCTCCACGAAAAGTGCTGTCCCTGGCCTGACAAACATCAAATATATAAGTTGTTTGAAAAGAAGCGGGAAAATTATGTCTTTAAATATATTGCTCACCTTCACCGAGCTGTACATGGCCACAGCCCCAAGGCAGCAAGGGTTACAATATTGGAGACTGAGCGTGGACAAAACAATATCATCTTTGAAATCGTGGTCAGGTATGGTCACTAACACTGGTTGGTTAGTGAAGACTCTGTTGTCCTGCATTGAAATCCCTGGATAGTTCTGCATCACTGTTAATTCAATGCCAAGAGTGTGCTGACAGTCTGGCGGTGATGTCTGTAAGGGTTCAGCCCTCTTTTATAGGTTCTGATGGGTGGGTGACTGGCTGCATGTTACAAATGTGACAACGTAAGATTCCAGGAAATAGGTTACCTGAAATAATGTTTTTTTGTTGTTGTTGTTTCTAATAATAATTAGGTTGCAATCTGGGTTGGAAAATTGCCTTGTGACTGAGGAGATATACTGTATGTGGGTTTAGGGGTTCCCCCGAGATAAAATTTAGAAAATGTAAAAGTCTGAATGGACCATTTTTATATTTTTCTTAAAATGAGACTGTACCAACAACAAACAAACAATGTACATCACAATAATAAAAAGAATGTTTGCTATAGTTTAGTATAAATGGGCTGACTATCAAATAAATTCAAATATTCTCATGAGAACTCGTCTATGCTGCTATACTGTAACTAGAAATTTAAAAGTTTTGGTTGTTTTTCCTTGCCATCCATGCCTTAGATGATGACATCTTTGATTAATTTTCACAAAATTAAATCTGTTTGTTTATTATGAAAAGCTTGAAACATGCTGATTAATTAAGCCAGGTTTAGATGGAAAACCCTTCAACTTTATAGTCTAAAGGTGCTCTTGAAGCACGTTGTCCTGTCACAAATCTGGCTTAGCAGATCTGTTAGAGTCTTATCAGACACATGAAGATTCATTCACTTTGCTTTATTCCAGTTTTTTGTAGAGCATTTTGACAAAAGATGCCAGTGTCCATCCATATTGCTGCTCACTGTATTTCTCAGCTATGGTCTAGTTTCATTAAAATAACTGTGTCTACCAATGGTTGACCTTGGCTGACAGGGCTGAAGCCCCGGATCTTTTGTTAATAGCCCCGAATGTTTTTTGTTTTGTTTTTTGTGATGAAATGAAAAAATTAAGGCTTAATGTTCATTTCATTAGGGTACAAAAGCAACAAGGCAGACTGCAATTCTGGCTTCAAATGTTAAAGGGATCATGAAATGGAAAATCTATTTTTCCTTGATATTTAGACATAAATATCAATATTTAGAGGTAACTGTACTATAAAAACATACTGTAAATTTCAGAACTTAAAACATCCACCCCACTCTAAAAAGAGCATTTATAGTTACCACCTGTTTGAAATGTCTCGTTTCAAAAGCTGTGTTTGTGACATCACGAGACATTTCTCAGTTGTATTTACACACCCCACAACATAGCGATGAAGACCGAAGCCCGTCTGAGGACAAATTCCTGTCGTGTGACTCTGGATCATCTCACCCTTGGCCCCGCCCACTGGCACTCAGTTCGTATTGTAAACAGAGAGGGAGTGAGACAGGCCTAGTGTGACCAACTACTCCTGAACACCAAATGAGACCCATCTGGGCTATTTTGAAGTTTTTTGTGCATATAACATGCATTACACAGACATCTTTGACCATTGTAATGTTTATCGCGCCACTTTTAAAAGACGCAGTGTCAAATTACAACTCAGAAACGGAGATGCAATTCAGTTTCATTCAGCTGCTCTGCGTCTTGTTCTTGCGCCCATCTGCGCTATTTTTAATTGTTGTTGTATGTAAACAAGCACTAGCTGGATGTCTTTGACCATATGGATGCATTACTGGTGATCTGCGCCACAGTGCACCAATGTGTGTGCGTCATGTTTCACTGTGCTATGGACTGTGTATGTGCAGCTAATATCAGCATGGACTGCTTGTGAACCAGTCATAATACGATTCAAGTGTTGCAAAGGAACCGTTATTGAAGATTGGGGCAGTAAAAAAACACTTGGACTTGACTGCAAAATTGTGAGTAAACAGTTTCATTCATGAATATTTCATATGTCATGACTGTTTGATAGTTATGGTGCTGATGTGCTTTAGTGAACGGATTAATTTATTCAGATGCAATGTGTTGGATGTGCATTATGTGTAAACCCTGAAATTTAGTTTTAGAATGTTGTGGAGAGCTTGTTTATTATTTTCAGAGTTTCAAATATGGCTGTGTATTTGAGGGGCTACACGATGTTAGCCAATCAGAACAGTGGGCATTTACATTGAAGTTTAAAGGAGACGCTGGTGCCAAAACTGAACATTTGAGACAGAGGTCCAGAAACAGGGTGGAAAATTATAATTTATTATTAAACTATTACAGTTTAAGTGCAAAAAAATAAAATAAATAAAAAAAATAAAAAACACAGGGACAATTTTTATTTTATTTTTAATTGCATTTCATAACCCCTTTAATGAATTCCGATCAGTGAGCCCCACTTGCATAAATGTACAGTTCGTATTCTGACTTTTACCTGCTGTTCATGGTCAAGTTCATCAGACGTGTTACGAACGCCTCGAGTGGGAGCTTTCTTATCTTCTTATCTTCTTATCTTCATTTTGTTTTAACAATCCACACACCAAGTAGTTTTTAATGCATGCACCAGTCAGCTTGTTCAGAGCGCCCGTACTTGCTCCTAAGATGGACTCTTCCTAGGTTAAATCAGCTAGCACGTTTAAAAATGACCATAATCAAATTAGCAAAAAGTTCACTGAACGGCGAACCAACCAAACTTTATTTAGCATTAGATGATCAGAATAAAGAGGGTATGTCAGTAACAATGAACTTTAACAAGGATAAGATTTGTATGATATACGATTGTTATGCAAGTAGGTAGCCACGTTAATGAGCTAACAGATGCTAACTGGTTAAGTTACACATGAGCTGACCAAATATCTGGATTTATCATTATCCGTTGATCATTTTTAGTAGGGATGTGCATGGTTACCGGTTTTAACATTTTGTTAACCGCAAGGTTTCACGAATGGTTATTCAGTTTTTCGTCGGGAGGTGTTTCAAGATGCATTAATAAAAATTTAAGTTTTTTTTACTTTACTCGGTGATCCTAAGGCAGCGTTTTAGTGCCACGTTACAATAAAAGAAAACATTACGATTATGAGAATAAAGTCGTAATATTTTGAGAATAAAGTTGTAGCATTATGAGATTAAATTTGTGATATTTTGAGAATAAAGTAAAAATTACAAGAATAAAGTCATAGCATTGTGAGAATAAAGTAGTATATTGTGTGAATAAAGTAGAAATATTTAGAGAAAAAAAAATCACAATATTAGGCTAAACCGCGTGTCATTAACATAACGATAGAATGGACGATGTGCCAGCAGCTTCATTAATGCAAAAGATGGATGTGGAGTATTTAGTTAAATCATACTTTATGATAGGATATGGCAGTAAAGAAATACTTGGTCTTTTGGCACCTCTGCAGCAGTTATGTAGGAAATTAAATTTATTCAGGAGAAAGAACCAGACAGACATTTGTGCGCTCAGAATTGGTGATGCTTGGTCTGCTTTTTTGTTGGTTTTTGCTGTCTAAACAATACTGTAACTGAGGGGATGTTACCACATGCAATGTCTTGAAATGGACCTATATAATTCACAGAAGTTCCAATTATTTTTTACTTCACTTGAGTGTAAACCTATATCTTGCACTCCCTTGACAGGCGCCCACAGATTGAAAACTCCTGTACTAATGCACACCTCATTCATGAACAGAGAGCTCACAAAAATTTCCCACAAATATAGCTTGGCTGCATAGTTGCATAGCCAAGTTATCTCCCTGCTTAGTGGTGTTGTATGTAAAGACCCAGACACTCCACTTTGCTGTTGTCCACCTCATCACTTTGATGTTATTTTTCTTACAATTTATTCTCAAAATGTTACAACTTTAATCTCATAATGCTTCGGCTTTATTATCGTAATTTTTACTTTATTTTCAAAATACTGTATTATGATAAATGAAAATTTCACATTTAAATTGTTCTTAACATGTATGAAAAACATTTGTGAGGATATGAATGGAGAACAAAGTGACACCTATTTAATTTCTAAAGTTCTGCCAGTGTTGCGCTTAATATAATTGTTATTTGAAAGTTACGGTGGTCATTTTTTTAAGTCATGGAAGGAAGGATTTTTATTATTATTATATTTTAATATAGCCTTGTGTGCTAAGCCCCGGATGTCACTGAAGTCTAGCGACACCCCTGGTGTCTACTCTGGAGCTCTATGAGGCGCCTCATGTCTACTCACATGTGGGCCAGGAAAGAGAGAGGCAACGTGTGCGGAGCGAGTATAAATGAATCGTGTTTGGTGCTAGAGAAAAATATTCGAGGAGACAGCACTGTAAGATAAGTCCTATCTACGTCTCTGAGCGCTTGTGGTGTACACAGCTCCATTGTTTTGTCGTACTGCTCACTTAAAGTGTAGAAACAGTGAGATATTGCTATAATGTCTCGCGGTCCAGATGGAACTCATCTAGGTATGGACCCGGACCGCAGTCCGCTAATTGGTGAGCACTGCTGTAAAGTAATTCAGAAACACATTCTTGGCATGTTTGGATGAGTAAATTATTCAATATATGACATGCTTATACCCAAAGAGATGCTTCTGCCTATTCAAGATATGACATGCTTATGTAATTTCTATTATCAGGTCATCACAATATCAAGTTAATTATCCACATTATGATTGATCAGCCCTACCGAGTAATAGGACATGCTCCTTTGTTTTATCTGTTTGGGTAATGGCAACATGCTTGTTGCCGTAAGCTCCGAATTTTCCATATCAAACAAGGAGTAAACAATCCATGCCATTGCCGGTTTCCCTGTACTTGGCTGTATTGATGGGACACAAATCTGGATAAAAGCTCCCACAGTAGATGAGAATGCTTTTGTGAATCTGAAGGGATTTCATTCACTGAACACCCAAGTCATCTGAGACCCCAGTTTAGGTTTTTTAAACTGTCGTTAGATGGCCAGGTTGGGTGATTCTGCCTACCCACTAAAAAAGTGGCTGATGACTCCATACTTAAACCCTTGCACAAGAGTGGAGGAAAATTTTAATTCTGCACACACTAAAACATGGGCAACAGTGAATAGAAATGTGTTAAGAATGAGGTTGTCATGCCTCCACAGGGGTATGTGACAGATTTATTTATTTTTTTAATTTATTTGATAAATTTAGACAGGCTAATATCTTAAATGAAGTCACACAAGTATTGCATACACCCCAATTTTCCTCTCTAGGAATTGCGATGGAGCCAGAGAGAGCAGCAAAGGTAACAGGAGCATGTATTGTATTGCATAATTTGGCCATGCTAGGGAAGATGCCAGCTGATGATATGGGAGATGAATTGATTGAGGAGGTCCCACAGGAATATAGACAAATTCAAGACCCAGAAATGCAAGAGACCATCAGGCATTTCATCACACAAAATCATTTCACTTAGACTTCACCAAAACACATAGTTGTCCTTTTTATAGAACATGTCAATATTTGTCAATAAATCAATACATACAAGTTCTGTCCAATAACTAATGCATTTGTTTTATCTGCATTATTCATATTAGATGAATTATTTGTAATAATTTAATTAATGAACGTATAACTCCGCTCACTCATTGTTGATTCACTTTGTGTTACTCATCTCACTTGTGAATATAATCAATAATCTCTTAGTTGTGTGTTCCATGACGTAATATTAAATCATTTAAATATCCGTTTAGTTATCTGAATGGCTGGAAAATATATCTGTTCAGCTGAAGGTAAAAACTTACAGACAGGTATCAGTCTTTGACAACACAAATAAATACTATAATCATAAAATATATACTGTATTTAATTATAATAATACATAATAAAACTTATATATTGTTATGTTGTTAACAGTATATTTAGACATAAAATAATAAACAGTTGGGCTAAAAAGTTGTCTTTTTTGTTAAAGCATGATTTTCTGTAAAGCTGCTTTGAAATGATGTGTGTTGTGAAAGCGCTATAAAATAAAAATGACTTGACTTGACTTAAACACTTCTACACTTTCACCATTACTTGAACAAACGGCCAATGGCAATGGTAATGTAATTGTCATTGTTTCCATTCGTTAGCAATAATGAAGATGGCAGTTCTTTATCTTGTGTGCTCTCTGGACAGTCTGGATGGAGGACAGGCAGTACTTTCGCTTTTGCAGGCGATACTACAGTGTTTTCAGGGGGCCTGTTAGCTCAGCAAATAAAGATGCTGACTACCACACCTGGAGTCACAAGTTCGAATCCAGGGCATGCTGAGTGACTCCAGTCAGGCTTCCTAAGCAACCAATTGGCCCAGTTGCTAGGGTGGGTAGAGTCACATTGGGTTTACCTCCTCATGGTCGCTATAATGTGGTTCTCGCTCTCGGTGGGGCATGTGGTGAGTTGTGCGTGGATGCCGCGGAGAATAGCATGGGCCTCCACCCGCGCTAGGTCTCCGCAGATTGACGGTCTCAGATGCGGAGGTAACTGAGATTCGTCCTCCGCCACAAAGATTGAGGCGAGTCACTACACCACCACGAGGGCCTAGAGCGCATTGGGAATTGGGCATTCCAAACTGGGGAGAAAAGGGGAGAAGAAAAAAACTACAGTGTTTTCAGGGCAAGGTTCCATTGGAGTTGGCTGACTTGGTGTAATAGCAACACCTGTCAGTGGATAAACAAGAATACACTTTTCTTTTCTTCTTTTTTTTTTTTTTTTTTGGAACTTTTTTTTTGGAATTTTTGCTTTACTTTGCAGTAGATTAATGGACATATGACTGCCACTTTCTGTGCTTTTTTTAAGACTCATTAAAGAAAATAAATATCTTAATAAAGAAACTGTAAATACTTGGATCTATGTCATCTGTGGTTTTATTTCCACTTTCAACTCCAACGATTCCACATACAGTTATCACCAGTTATTTCAAGGATGACTGTTGAATACATACCAGGCTCAGATCTTGGACCACCTCCAGTGGGGACATACTGTACATTGCTTGGGTTTTAAGGTCACTCCACTTCTTCCTCACTACTTTTATCTCCTGCTGCTCACAGCCTTTTGCATTTATTTTGTTCATTACTTCCTGCCAAATTTCACCCTTTTTTCAGTTTGTGACAGGCAGAGTTTAGTTTGCTTTCAGGGAGTGTTATGTTTGCTTTTTAATTCCTCAATTAAATTAGAATTTCTTTGAGACTGATATTTTTCTTCCTGATACATTTTTTAGGCTATATAGGCTATGAAAATATTTTAAATTAAATGTGTAATGTGTTGACATAACTGTTCTGATTTTACGTCTTTGTTTTGGCTTTTAAGTTTTGACGTTTCTCTCAAGGCATCAGTTTGAAATGATGCACGATGTTCAAGACTATTTCCTATTTATAAATTTGAAGGCTGCTGATTGGATAAAAAAAAAAAGACTTCATTCTATGCAACTACACATTACTTTACGCTGACTTTGCGGCATGCTAGCTAAGGTTTGCATTAAGAATGGTGCAACCAAATTAAGAACGGACTTAGTTACAATCTAAGTAGTATCTACTAAGCCCATTAAGCCCAGTCAATCCACGCATCTTATCACGTGGCTTGTTGTGCATGACACTGCGGAGACTCTGCATGCGGAGGCTCATGCTACTCTCCGTGATCCACACACAACTTACCACACGTCCCATTGAGAGTGACTCTACCCACCATAGTAACCGGGCCAATTTGGTTGCTTAGGAGACCTGGCTGGAGTCACTCAGCACACCCTGGATTCAAACTCACGACTCCAGGGGTGGTACCAGGGAAGAGAGAGGCAATGTGTGCGGAGCGAGTATAAATGAATCATGTTTGGTGCTAGAGAAAAATATTCGAGGAGACAGCGCTGTAAGATAAGTCCTATCTACGTCTCTGAGCGCTTGCGGTGTACACAGCTCCATTGTTTTGTTGTGCTGCTCAAGTGTAGAAGCGGTGAGATATTGCTATAATGTTGCTATAATGTCTCGCGGTCCAGATGGAATTCATCTAGGTACGGACTACCCAGGCCCCCGACATATCCCGATCCTGTGTTTAATAAACATTTCTACTTGGTCCTGACAAAAGAAAAATGTTCATTGTAAAAATAATATACCTCTTTTCACAGCTTCGCCCCTATGCTTTTCAGATATTGAAGAAAACATTTAAAAAATGTTCTACAATGTCAGTTCTCAACGTTTTTGAGAACGTATTTCCATACTTGTAAAATAATTACAAGAATTGTGCCACATTAGCTCATTTCAATTAACTAAAGGAGCAACAAAAATAAATAAATAAATAAATTATATATATATATATATATATTTGCTCCTTTAGTTAATTGAAATGAGCTAATGAGGCACAATTCTTGTAATTATTTTACAAGTTTACTTTATTTGCATTAGGAAAACAATAATTTTTGTTGGCTATAACCAGATGTTCATGTGATATCCGGATCCTGCAGCATGCACCACGGCATGAATAAAAATTGTGAATGTATGTTCTCCTTAATGTATTAAATAAATTCAGTGTTTTTATTTTTTGAGTGTAGGCTCTTAATTGTGTGGTAACTTTCATTCAAAATGTGAAGCATTTTATACCCTTTTTCTTGTCTTTATTATCTATAATACATGTTAATAGTTGTTTTCCACACTATGGACAAAAGAGTTTCTAATAAACAAACTTGTGAAAGGTTCTTATTGCACACCACATTTCCAAAATTGCTTGAGTTTAGGTTGAGTTACATATCAGCAGCCATAGCTGCACTGGTGTTTAAGATGAAAAAAAGCAGTGCTAGCTGTGAATTACCCTAAACGTTCACTTAAAGACACTGAAAACTCCTGAAAAAACTGGAAGACCAAGCCTCAATAGCAATATAAGAGTGTGACATAGTAGTACGGATAATTACATACATGGTACTTGTAGGAGCCATCTTGCTGATTAGTATTATTTACATTTATTATAATTATTTGTGTTCTTTAGACATTTAATGTTGTTTATTTCTTTATTCTGTACAACTGTATATATTTCGTTTGCTTATTGGATCATGTTTTTT
Organism: Myxocyprinus asiaticus; assembly: GCF_019703515.2. Taxonomy (NCBI): domain Eukaryota; kingdom Metazoa; phylum Chordata; class Actinopteri; order Cypriniformes; family Catostomidae; genus Myxocyprinus; species Myxocyprinus asiaticus. Next base: position 37,057,595 of record NC_059347.1, on the reverse strand, counting down.
GGTTATTCTGCGCATGTTCATTAAGGTCAGCTAGTAGGACGTGCAGAGCGTAGGTGCTGGTTTACATAGTGAAGAGACGAAGTGTGGAATAATATAAGCTTTTGACCGTAATCCTCAACAAAGTAAAGTAGAAAGTTGTCAAAGTAAGTCAACGAATAAGTTGTTTAAAAACTAAGTGGATACTGTGAAGATGGAAGAAATGTGAATCTGTTAAGTAGAGTGTGAGTGCTTATACAAGACGGTAAGACTTAAGGATACGATCACATGGCATTACAGTACTTGGTGTGAAAAGTTTGAAAACCACTAATTTATGTGGTAGTCTTGACATGAATAAAACATTTCAGTATAATAACACTAATCTTAGCTAACTTCTTGGCTTAGTCTTTCATTTTAGAGTAGACTTGGCTGAATTACAGTGTGTTATGAAAGCTGTTGAATTTACATTTAAAGGAAGAAAAAAAAAAACAATTTCAATTACAACTTTAAAAAATTGTTTATTCCAAAATGACTTGTTTATTAATGCAAAATTAATACACTTGGCCAGTTTCTAATCAATGTTAATATGTCTTTTATTGTCTTTTCAGGGCCAAACCAAACAACCACAATGATGAAATAAGTACAATGCAATGTTCCAATAGATGAAAATCTCCTCATATTTAAATGATCTAATTATCATCAAAAAGTGAGTACAGAAAAAATACATTTAGAAATCTGGAGAGCTACTGATAATAGTAGAGTGAAGATAGCTGATAAAATGCATATTGGAATTTGTAGATGAGGATAATGAGACAAATAATCATAATGACACCAATAGAGAAGGCAGTGATGTTGAGGCAGCGGGCTTTGAATCCGTAGGACTGAGCTGACATGAAGTCTCCCCGCATTCTGCTGTCCCTGGCCTGAAATCCATTAAATATATTATAAGCATAAGTTATTTCAAAAGCAGCAGCATTTTCATAAAAAATTTTGCTCACCTTCACCGAGTTGTGAAAAGCACAAAACCCAAGGCAGCAATGGTTACAGAAGTGGAGATTAAATGTGGAAAACACAATGTCATCGTTGAATGTTTGCTCAGGCATAGACACTGTCACTGGCTGGTGAGTGTAGCCTCGGTTGTCCTGCAGTGGAACCCCTGCAGAGTTCTGCATCGCTGGGTTAATTCAATACCAAGAGCTTGTTGACAAGTCTGACAGTAATGTCTGTGAGTATTTGGCTCTCTGGTGCATAGGCTTCAACTGAGATGTGACACTAGGTGTATATACTGTAAAAAAAACACAACAAAAAAAAAAAAAACATAGCAGTTCTAAATCTCCAGAAAATAGGTTGTGGTTTTTTTTTTTTTTTATGAAAAGTAAAAAGTTGCAATGTGGTTTGGAAAACTCCAGTATATGGCTTTCAAGGGAGGAGTTAAGAAAACATCCAATATATATATAGATATTTTTTGTCTCATCTACACAGACCACAGAGATTTTTTCCACGTTTTCTGTCTAAGAAGGAAAAATGGTATCTCTGCTCTCATAATATCAATATAGCATTAAATTACATAAGTAGCAGGCCAACACTTTCTTTTGAAAGGCACTGTGAATCTTTAAAATGAAGACTATTTAATCACCTTTTGGTGACTGCCCAAAAAATATTTTTTTCATTCAGGTTCAGTCATTGATATAATAATACATTCAGAAATATGTTAAACATTTTCTCAATATCAGGCACACAAGAGTAAACTGTTTCTAACAACATTATTTTGTCATTTAATACCATAAATCTCTTTCATTCTGCCATGTGTGTGTGTTAAACTTATTTTGAATAGAATAGAATAGAACCTTATTGCCAGACGGCATGGCAGGTGGAAATTGTTGTAGGTACAGCTATGCAGGTTCACATTGGCACCAATGCACCTTTAGCATAGCATCAGTGACAATTTGTTCACACAACTGTTGACATTCAACAGTAACCACAAGAGAAGTTTTACCACATCACTGCAATTAGCTGGAAATGGCCTCTTTTTTGTCACCCTATCAGGAGACTGTGTATGTTGTCAGTACTTTATAGAATAATACAAAATAAAAATAAAAAGTTTCATTTGACTCAAACACATACATATAAATAGTAAATCGAAACTAATAATTTTGCAGTGGTTTCTTAATTTTTTTCAGAGTTGTATATATTTTTATATAACAGTGACAGTGTCTGGACCTTCTACAATTAAACAAATTTCCTTTCGGTAAATGTACATGCAAGTGTATGAGGTTGCCAACATGTTATGAAAGAAGTGGCTGAACATACTACTTGCATTGTGACCAAGTTAATGTAATAATTTATTAATAAGTGAAATCTATTAATGTGTGCTTTGAAATAGTTCACATAAAAATTAAATTCTCTCATCATTTACTCAACCTCATGCCATCCCAGATGGTTATGACTTTCTTTCTGCCAAACACAAACAAATATATTTGGAAGAATATCTCAGCTCTGTAGATCTTCGCAATGCAAGACAAGTGAATGGTGACCAAAACTTTGAAGCTACAAAAAGCCCATAAAGGGATCATAGAAGTAATCCATAAGACTCAAGTGGTTAAATCCATGTCTTCTGAAGCAATCCCAATTAGTTTTGAGAGAGAACAGACCAAAATATAACTATAAGTCTTGACATCATCAGTCTACTTGACAATCATAATTTCAAGCTCAATTACACTTCCTAGCACCATCTAGTGCTCTGGGCATGTGACAAGAACTATGAACTGTACTTGGATATGGATTTAACAGCTGGAGTTTTATGGATTAGTTTTATGCTGCCTTTATGTGCTTCTTGGAGCTTCAAATTTTTGGTCACCATTCACTTGCATTGTGTACGGACCAACAGAGCTGAAATATTCTTCTAAAAATCTTTGTGTTCAGCAGAAGAAAGTCATATACTGTACATATGGAATTGCATATGGGTGAGTAAATAATAAGGGAATTTTCATTTTTGGGTGAACTATTTCTTTAAAGAGTGCAGTTAATAATGTGCAATTCAAGGTATAGTCTAAGAAAATGTTCCAGTGTCAGACAACAACAATGATCATATTCTCATTTTGTATCAAAGGACAAAATGCTTAACTGACTTAAATTATGATTCCACACACTTGTAAGTTTTCAACTAAAAAGACGTGATTAAATCTGAGCAGATTCCTAACATGGCAGCGATAATTCTGAATTGTAGGCCTACAATCAAAGAATTAAAATGTAAAGACAGAAGAAAGAAGGGAGAGGGGTGGAGGCGGAAACACAGTTTCATTTTTTAACCACATATGCCTTGCAAGCAGTTGCTATTTACAAAGCATGAGTAAAGCACTACCATTTCACCCTCCTTCAGGCCAATTCACACTTTCTTCAACAAACACTAACATTTTAAAGTTTGCTGTTAGATGCTCCAACAAACACCAACAGAGTGAAAACACTAATCCAACAAAACCCAACTAATGTGTTTAGTGTTGCGACTAGCACCATCTGCTAGTCCTGCAGATACAACCTTTAACCTTTTAACAAACTCCTTTTCTCTTAAAGTTGAAGTATCTAATTTCTTTGTCACTAACCAGCGGCACAAAATGGAATCGCAAAATTAAACTTTGTTTTCAAAACAGCTTTCTGAATACGCCCCCGTCTGCCGTTGGTCAAAGAAAGAGATAGTCTAAGCAGGTTGCTCAAACAAACAAAACAGAGCAATTTTCATAGCACAACAGGAACACAGTGTTTACGGTTTTTGAGAAAATTAACCTATGAATGTCTGAGTTTGGGGTTGTCTCAACACATTAAGCTGGGATAGGAGAAAGTATTTTAACACAGAAAAAGTTACATAGGATTCTTAAGCTTTGAAAACTTGTCATGTGTCCTGAGCTTTTTCAAAATATGACTAATTTCTGATTTGCCAAGTCTTAAAAAAAGAAAAAAGCAATCACTACATTCTGATGTGGCTCAGATTGTTTGTGCAAGGCCTATACTGTCAAGATTTAGATTTTTTATTTGTCACTCCATTGTCTCAGAATTTCCTCTGCTGCTTTCAGGATGGAGTCCTCCTATGAAAATCAACAGATAAATATGATTGAAATAATATAAAGAAAATTCACCATTCACCTAGGTAAAGCAATCTATATAATTTCTATTAGGTCTGATAAAGTTAATACGTTAACTTATGCAATTAAATCTTTAATGATGTTCATTTTTACAAAAGCGACTGAGTGACATTAACAGAGTGAGATTAATTGGGATTATTTGAATCAACTGACAGTTTAATAATTATGTAATTGTATATTTTTTAACACGTTTGTGTAAAAAATACCTTGACAAAGCAGAATCTGATGTATTTCTGGAAGTCTGTGTTCTGGGCTGTAGAATGCATAAAAAAGGGATAGTGGACAGTCCCTATGCAAAAGTCAAAAAGACACACTATTAATTTACAAGAACATGTTTTGTTCCTAGATACCACCACAAAAAGATTTTAGAAACTAACCATAACCTGTCTTATCTTACCTTCTCTTTTATGAGCCATTTAACAATTCTGTAGTCATTGGTTTCATCTTTAGCACTAGGGTCTTTAAGAACATTTAAAAACAGAGCAAATATAAGTATAAGAAATACTTAACAGTTTTTTCCTATGAATAGTGATATCAAAAACAGCTAGTACCTTGTTACAAAAATAACCCTCTTATAATAAGATGTGGACAGACAGTCAGATACTGTAGACAGACAGACAGATATGGTCCTGATTTCTTCTGTTTTTGTGTATATCTCAAAATTGTTTCAAAAACTCAAACAAAATCTAACATAAAACAAAGGAAATCTGAGTAAACACAAAATACAGTTTTTAAATGATAAATTATTTGTTTAAGCAAAAAAAGTTATCCAATACCAACTGGTCCTGTGTGAAAAATTATTTGCCCCCTTAGTTACTTAAACCCAAAATCAATCATAATGGGGTTCAGCTGGACTAGATACACCCAGACCTTATTACTGCCAGCCCTGTTCAATCAAACCAACACCTAAATAGAACTTTTTCAGCAGCATGAAGTTGGCTAAAAGGTTTCACCCAGAAGCACGCTATGCAAAGGTCGAAAGAAATTCTAGAAATGATTAGGAAAATGGTGACCGAGATGCATCCGTCTGGGAAGGGTTACAAAGCTATTTCAAAGGCTCTGGGACGCCAAAGAACCACAGTGAGAGCATCAGGTGAAAACCTGATGCTATAGCCTCCTACAGAATAACAGACAATGTCAGAACATTGAAAAATGACACACATCACCCCTCAAGCTAATTTTATATGTTTTACCTGGGCAGCAGTGGCACAGTGATAAACAGAGTTCTGATGGATCGTTTTTAAGTGCTTCATGATATGCCCCAATCCCATCGACAACCCACCTACATTAAAATGAGGAGGAACTTTAATTACCTAAAATAAATTTTATCTTCAGAGAACTATTGCTATCTCACTCATTCAAATGGCAATCTTGAAAGAGAGATGACTTTGCCAGGGAGTCAAGATCCACAGAGGCAAAGCAGTATGAAAGAAACAAAGCTTTGAATGAATTGAACCAATTGATTTTGCTAAATTATTCCCTACACTTCGAATCACTTGAAAACTGCATCAGATGAACAAAAATGTGTGAATACAATGGATAGACTCAGCTGACACGATAATTCAGAAATCACTGGCATATACTTTAATTTAAGGGCAATCTACAATTTATGCAGATCTGATTTTTGCAAAATATGTTGACTTTAATATGAGGGGCTTTTTAGGTTTACATTTTTGGTTTATTGTTTTCAAATAACGTTTGCCTTCATTCTAATTCAATATGTTTATTGTATATGTCTACTCATATAAAAAGTACAGGATTAAGCCAGCCTTGATTCAAACTAGTTTGAAAAAGTTCAGAAAGTACATTTGAAATAATGTTTTTTTTATTATTATTATTATTTTTATTGTTTGCAAAGATAATTTAATGCATACCATCACAGTTCAATTTCATGTTTTCCATATTCCAACACATGTATCACGGATCACGTTTACATGACAAGGTCTAAAAACTGTGGCCGAGTTCCGAATGGCATACTACCCATTCTACTCTTACTGCTTCTGCCACATCTATGCATCTCAGAAATAGTAGTATGGCAGTATGCCATTCTGAACACAGCCTTTGCTTTCCTGATCACCAAAAACAGACACCTGTGTGCTTCCTCGGTTCCTCGCAGCTCTGTCCTGTCACCTGTGACCCGGAAATAAAAGTCCACTATCATAAAGGATGTATAAATTATCTAAATGCACCGCAAAGACAGAGGAAGCTTCCGAGGATGCTTGAGGGAGGATGCATGGGTCCTATGCGGAAGTCTTTTTTTGACAACACATTTAATTCAAATTTCACCTTTGCAGTTTAAAAAAAACACAATCATCACATACTTGAACAGTGCCTCTTGAGTTATTAGTTTTTATTATGAATATATTAATGAATCAAGTTAACAACATAATGGCAAGTGCTCCGAGGTAATGCAGCTGCGCAAAGATGTCGGTTTGAAGTGACGCTTGAGTGAGCAAAGACATTCCATTTTACAAATACACCTAGTTTCTAATTCTCTGTCCTCATTTCCTTGCGTCCTTTCCTGGTTTCCTAAGAGGGTGAGCAAGGATGCAAGGAAAGGAAGCAAGGATGCACAGTTTCAGAAATTAGAAGCACCCCTGACTTCCTTAAAACCCAGGTGCTTGCTTTCTCAATATTTATCTGAACATAATGCCACCCAGTGGACAACAAAAACATTATACAGTTTACAGTGCATCCGGAAAGTATTCACAGCGCTTCACTTTTTCCACATTTTGTTATGTTACAGCCTTATTCCAAAATGGATTAAATTCATTATTTTCCTCATAATTCTACAAACAATACCCCATAATGACAACGTGAAAGAAGTTTGTTTGAAATCTTTGCAAATTTATTAAAAATAAAAAACAAAAACAAAAATCACATGTACATAAGTATTCACAACCTTTGCTCAATACTTTGTTGAAGCACCGCTGGCACCAATTACAGCCTCAAGTCTTTTTGAGTATGATGCTACAAGCTTGGCACACCAATTTTTGGGCAGTTTCTCCCATTCTTCTTTGCAGGACAGCGTCAGTGCACAGCTGTTTTCAGATCTCTCCAGAGATGTTCAATCGGGTTCAAGTCTGGGCTCTGGCTGGGCCACTCAAGGACATTCACAGAGTTGTCCCGGAGCCACTCCTTTGTTATCTTGGCTGTGTGCTTAGGGTCACTGTCCTGTTGGAAGATGAACCTTCGCCCCACTCTGAGGTCCAGAGCGCTCTGGAGCAGGTTTTCGTCAAGGATGTCTCTATACATTGCTGCATTAATTTTTCCCTTGATCCTGACTAGTCTCCCAGTTCCTGCCGCTGAAAAACATCCCCACAACATGATGCTGCCACCACCATGCTTCACTGTAGGGATGGTATTGGCCAGGTGTTGAGCGGTGCCTGGTTTCCTCCAGACATGACGATTGCCATTCAGGCCAAAGAGTTCAGTCTTTGTTTCTCATGGTCTGAGAGTTCTTCAGGTGCCTTTTGGAAAACTCCAGGCGGGCTGTCATGTGCCTTTTACTGAGGAGTGGCTTCTGTCTGGCTACTCTACCATACAGGGCTGATTGGTGGAGTGCTCCAGAGATGTTTGCCCTTCTGGAAGGTTCTCCTCTCCCCACAGAGAGCTCTAGGAAGCTCCGGCCAGCTCTAGGAAGAGTCCTGGTGGTTCCAAACTTCTTCCATTTACGGATGATGGAGGCCACTGTGCCCACTGGGACCTTCAATGCTGCAGAAATTTTTCTGTACATTTCCCCAGATCTGTGCCTCGATACAATCCTGTCTCGGAGGTCTACAGACAATTCCTTGGACTTCATGGCTTGGTTTGTGCTCTGACATGCACTGTTAACTGTGGGACCTTATATAGACAGGTGTGTGCCTTTCCAAATCATGTCCAATCAACTGAATTTACCACAGGTGGACTCCAATCAAGTTGTAGAAACATCTCAAGGATGATCAGTGGAAAAAGGATGCACCTGAGCTCAATTTTGAGTGTCATGCAAAGGCTGTGAATACTTATGTACATGTGATTTTGTTTCGTTTTTTATTTTTAATAAATTTGCAAAGATTTCAAACAAACTTCTTTCACATTGTCATTATGGGGTATTGTTTGTAGAATTTTGAGGAAAATAATGAATTTAATCCATTTTGGAATAAGGCTGTAACATAACAAAATGTGGAAAAAGTGAAGCGCTGTGAATACTTTCCGGATGCACTGTACATGCATAGATGGCTCCAACACTAGGTCCATTACAAAATGGACTCGAAATTAGCCACACATTTGACATTGGGTCAGTATATAACCACTAAAATTAGACAAATTTTGAAACGTTTCAAAATAGTGATGTAATGAAGACTGTTTGCTAAAATAACGTTCTATATTGATATTACACGCTTTGAAGCATTGATGCAAAACTGATTCATAGATGTTTCAGAACTTTACGAAATGCATTTCAATTTCACTATTCACTAAGGTGAAGTATATTGCAGGAAACCAATTATAATTACTTAACTCTCTAAGCCCCTAAAATTTTACCAGCTCACCTTCCATCCTGTGGCACTGAAAGTCTTGCTAGCACTCCCACTGGTGACAGTACGTTCCCACATACCTTGAAAGATAGCTGCAATGCAGAAAAAAGTTCTGTTACTTTCAAAATCCCCTTCTTAAAAGTCTTTGTGGCAGCGGGGACGTGGTCAAGCGTCCGTCCGGAGAGAGAGAAAGCGGTAAGGGCGCTTGCACCTGAGCTAGATTATGTTTAACACCTGTCTCTAATTCCAGTGAGCATGGGGAGAGCGGCATATAAGCAGCCACGCCACCAGCAGAGAGAGAGAGAGAGTCTGGCACAAGGAAGGCCACGGTGCTCCTGAAGCTGCTACGTTTAATCTGTTATGTTTGTGAAGCTGATGTGTTTAAGTTGCTATGTGCCTGTGAAGCTAATTAATTTAAGTCTAGGTGCCTGTGAAGCTGACGAGTTTGTGAAGTTGTAAAGCATTGAAGTGGCCAATTAAAAGTCCTACTTGAGCCTGGAAAAACCTGCTTCCCTGTGTTCACCTTCCCTTCTGTTTGTGAGCTGTTACAGTCTTATTTATTGCAATGTGGATTACATGTAAAGTTTTGCTCTTACCGATCTTTACATGTTTTGTTCCATCATATGTGAGCCACTCGTAAACCTCATCACTGATGCAAATAACGTCATGCTTAATGCATAAGTCGGCGATCACCTGAAGTTCCTCCCTCTGATAGACCTACAGGAAACCAGTTATGTATAGAAGAGCAAGAATTCATGGGTCAGACTGAACATATAGGTTAACACCGTCCACTGACCTTGCAGACTTTTGAAATATCATCTTTAAGTTCTGTGTACTAGTGAATTTTATGAATAAATCTTTGTCATGTTTTATCTCAAAATCAAAAAATATTTTGTATTAAGAACATGAACCCCATTTTTGGGACATTTACAATATTATTTATTTATTTTTTGCATTATGACTTTATTTTTCTTGACAATTAAGCTAAACACCCCATTCTCACTACTGTAACTGTACAATTAAATTGTATTTTACAAATAATTACTATAAATATAAATTATTTATTATAAATATATTTTAAGTTCTAAATGTACTTCAATAAATTAATTTTGGTCTTTTCAATCATCTTATCAATTATGGTCTTTTTATGTATCAGTATATTACAGACACTTTTTCACATTACAGTAGGGTTCTGACAGTTGGAGGAAGGGAGTTTAAATGTGCTTAATTGTAATGAAAATAATGTCACAATGCGAAGAAATCAGGGTCTTAAAAATGATTTATTCTCTTTGAGCAAAATGTAATTTTTGGGTGAAGTGTTACATTTTGTATTTTTCCTTTTTGTTGACATTTTTATGGTTTTCATATGTGGTGGTCTGGAAAATACCAAAAAAACTTTATTATATATTTATAATAACATTATGTATAACAGTATTTAAATTGGTAAAATTGTCCTCCATTTGTTGGTACCAACTTACCTTGCCAAGAGGGTTATTAGGAGTGTTAATGACAATGGTTTTGGTACGAGTACTAAATTTACTCGCCAACTCTTCTGGAGACAATACCCATTCAGCACTGGATAGAGCTGGACCACTGCCTTCTCTCTGTGAATGAACAGAAAGCATTATTCGAAATAGAAATAAAAAAATTACCATTTTCAGCTCATATCCAACAGATCTAGTCAGATGATACATACAGGTTTGAGGGGCACATAGATAGCTGTTCCTCCTGCCATCTTAACCATTGGCTGATAACAGTCAAAGAAAGGCTCCACAATAATTACCTGTACAGGTAAATGAGACATGGCAAACTGACACTGACATGTTGAACATATGGAATAATATGCATATTGGTGAAGCAAGGTTCTGACAGCACAATACATTAGACAGAAAGTACAAGTGGCTGAGTTTATCCTCTTCTGGCTGTGGTATCTCATGTTTTGAACATGATTCATGAATATTGTCTTAATAATTGTATCTAATCCCCCTCAACAATAAGAGCCTGGAAGGTGCAGAAAAGAGCTTGATAGGCTCCTACAGTCACCAGCACGTCCTCCAATGGATCTATTTCCCAGCCAACTATCCTACTGAAGAATTTGGCCAGGATCTTCACAAGAGGTGGATGGCCCTATTGGTTAGCCAAGATTTTAGCTGAAGTTGAACTTGGCTGGTGGTAGTCTATTATTAAATTATGCATTTATACAGTTCAGTGAACATGCTTACAAAAAATTTTGAAGTTAAAGCTAAGAGAGGCAAACAAAACAGATGAATTTATGCAGGAGATATGACCACCTAAATCGAATGGCAAAATATGCATGTGTGTACTGGTGCATGGGGACCCCTACATTCACTGCTTTGCAGAAGGCCTCCTGAATGAAACTAGGTGGGGAAAAATCAGGGAATCCTTGACCCAAGTTCACTGCCCTGTAGTCAGCAGCCAGCTGAGTGAATTCCACCCTACCAATGATAAAAAAATGATATATAAAAAATAAAAAATTATATATATATATATATATATATATATATATATATATATATATATAAGTTAAATGTTGTTTCAAATGTAAGTTTACTTTACAATTTAAGTTTAATTTCAAGTCAGTTCACTACAAAGATTCAATGTAATGTAATCAGAGCGAGTGTAATGGTTACGACAGTCTTCGGTGATCCCTGCATGTGGTCACATTTAACTAACGTTGCTACTATTAAACACACTAGGAAACTTATTTAAACTACATATTAAATCTATTCCATGCATGACGAAAATGTGTGTAATATATCGCAACAAAACAAAACAACATTAAATTAAATTTCTATAATATGTAATATATTCTATAATATATTTATATTATTTTAATATTTCTACTTACATTTATACATGAACTAAGGTCTCACCACCCTGGGTCACATGACCACAAATGGTAAGATTACTTCCTTGAAGTGACCACTTTCATATGCATCAATAGTAACTTCATACCACAGCCCAATGTTGATGTAACTTTATTAGAAATAAGACAAAATAAAGGACATAGTGAATCAGAAGTGTAGAAGTTTAGGGAGTATGTGGGGTTGAGATATGGAGATTTCACACACATTTTCACAGATGCTTCAAAAGATCCAAAAGATGGTCGAGTAGGGGTTGCATACACAATTCCAAAGTTGAAAGTATCTAGGATATCAGATAATTTGTCTGTGTTTACTGGAGAAATGATTGCTATAATGATGGCAGTAAAGTGGGTAAGTGAATTTAGAGCTCAATGTGTAAACATGCTCAGACTCTAGCTCAGTCTGAATGTTCAGCAATCAGATACAAGATTCTTCAGGATTTATATTCATGTGCAGCATCCACACCGAGGGGCCGTTCACACCGAACATGTCTTTGACAGTTGTGCCGCGTTTTTTAAACGCCACGTCAAGATAAAAAGAGCTTCTACTGTTAAAGGGATAGTTCACTCAAAAATGACAATTCTCTCATCATTTACTCACCCTCATGCCAACCCAGATGTATATGACTTTCTTCTGCAGAACACAAAGTTTTTTAGAATAATATTTCAGCTGTTGGTCCTCACAATGCAAGTGAATGGTGACCAGAACTTTGAAGCTCCGAAAAAATCACATAAAGGCAGCATATAAGTAATCCATAAGACTCGAGTGGTTAAATCCATATCTTCAGAAGTGATATGATATGTATGGGTGACAGGGGTGGACTGGGAAGAGAATCCGGCCCAAAAGTTGTTGAGCGGGGCTGTCGCTGTCCTTTTCTGCATATTGCGGCGCCATTTTGCGGCCCTCTTCAGCCAGTCGCGACCCGTTTGGCATAACGCGGTGGCCTGTTTCACCTTATCGCCACATGAAGAATGCTAATCGCCAAAATCAAAATAAAATGAAAGTGGAGATTGATAGTAAAAAAGACTTAAATATTGATCTGTTTCTCACTTACACCTATTATATCACTTCTGTAAATATGGATTTAACTACTGGTGTCTTATGGATAACTTTTATGCGGCCTTTATGTGCTTTTTGGACCTTCATTTTGTACCCACACACTTGAATTGTGAGGACCAACAGAGCTGAAATATTCTTCTAAAAATCTTAATTTGTGTTCAGCAGAAGAAAGTTATACACATCTGAGGGTGAGTAAATACTGAGAGAATTAAAATTTATGGGTGAACTATTCCTTTAAAACACATCTCAAGACAACTGCACTTTCTTTTAGCTCAAGAATGTGTTCAGTGTGAACGACCCCTAACACACACTATACACTTATATGTTGTAATTAATTTGTAATGATCACTCTTTTTGGCATAATTTTTTAAAAAGACATTGGGCAAATTCCAATCGAAGGGATCGTTAATCCCTACGCCCTACTCAGCATGAAAAACAGAGCTCTTGATGTGGGCACTCTGAAGGGAGCATGGCATTACTGTATGAATACTAACTTCGCTAATAGTCTTGTGGAAGGGTCCTTCATGAAAGTGTTTTATTTCTTTCTTTCATTTGGAACGACCCTTCGAGTGATGTCCCCTTACCGCAGTGCCCTTCAAGGGTGCAAAAATGCTGTTTGGAAAAAACGCCATAATGAAGAGGACCAGAGTAAGAAAAACACAAGATGTGAACACAAAGTATGCTCTTTATAAAGCTGACATCTTAAAAGTGATGACAGCATTTATTCACAACAAAATTTGATTTAGGTGTGGGAACTTGTAGTCTCAACACTAAAGAGGAACTCTACCCCAAGTAAAGCAGGGCTAGAACTAGGCACTAGGATGTGATCTTTGAGGGGTCATATTGACCTTTAGGGTGGGCAATATATTCTCTCTTCGTCTGACCAGGGAGAGACTATTTTGCCATCTGACTGTGGGGGCACAAAGAAAATCTTGGGAGGCAAGGGAGCCCATCTGTGCTATTTCAATAGTTGGTGTATGTAAACAAGCACTAGTTGGACGTCTTTGACTGTTTGGATACGTTTCTGGCGATCTGCGCCTCAGTGCACCTATGTGTGTGCGTCATGTTTTACTGTGCTATGGACTGTGTTTGTGCAGCTAATATCAGCATGGACTGCTTGTGAAACAGTCATAATATGATTAAAGTGTTGCAAAGGGACTGTTATTGAAGAATGGGGCAGTTAAATGGGGCAGAAAAAGTCATAAACATATGGGATGGCATGAGGGTGAGTAGATGATGAGAGAATTTTCATTTTTGGGTGAACTAATCCTTTAATAAATGATATTATAAGAAATGGAGGTTACATAGTGGTAAACACTCAACTGTCCCAACTTTTAGGGAGCATGTTGCAATCATCTAATTTAAAATGAATGTGTGTGTGTGTGTGTGTGTATATATATATATATATATATATATATATATATATATATATATATATATATATGTATATGTGTATATATATATTTTTTTTTTTTTTTTTAAGGCAAAACATCAAATACTGTTTTGCTGTATTGCTTTCAATATAGCACAGGGTGGATGTAATTTACAAATCACTCCTTTTTATTAGCACTTTCAATACTGTCCCAACTTTTTTGTATTTAGGGTTGTATTTAATGGTCCGGTGGTGGACATATCTATATCTATATCTATATATATGTATATTCTGTGTTTCAGTCCAATTGGAGCATGTACCTGTCCACGAGACTCCTCAATCTTCTGGTGAAGCCTCTGATGAAGAATGTCTACAGCATTAAATTCCTGTGATGTTCCACCTAAATGTGGATGAAATAAAAACCGCATTATCATTCAACAAGAATAAAGCATTCTGCATAAACGAATATTGTCTTTTACAAACTGCTTTTTACCCTCAGGCTTCTTTGTGTCTCAGATGTCCCATTCTGAACTGTTTTTCTCTGTGCTGGAGGAGCTGCAGGCTGAGTGGTCTTTGGGAATGGCTTCTTTTTGTTTGTGATATTATCTCCCTTTACTGGCTTCTGCATGTTCTTCTTATTCTTTGGAGGAACACCTTCATTTACCCCAATACCTCGGAACGGAACTGAATAAAGGGATTAATTTAACTTAAACATCAACTACTGATTTTAAGTACTGAAACTGAAATAAAAAAAAATAAAAAACATACATTTAATTACAGCTATAGATGACTATTGAGCATTCACTAATTAATGTGCAATTAACAAATCAGAACTTTACCATAGGGTCTTTTCTTTGGCTCCTGGTTTTGGGATACACATACTTTACGGGTCAACTTCTCCAAATTAATCATACTTTGTAGCAAGGCTGACCATATTTCCTATGAAAAATAAATAAATACAGATGAGTAATTACACATACAAAAAGGTACCACCATGGTCTTATGGACATACACCATGGTACTGCCACAGTACTTTTTTTTCAAAGCCCAGAAAAGCTAATTACTAAAAATAGTTCAGCAAAGTTAGCTGTGCAAACCAAGTACCTCATACCTGGCATATCACATCACTGATCACAATAAATATAAGTCCGTAGTAAATGCATTTAATAAATCTATTAATATATTATATACATTTGAACGAATATTTACCTGACACAATAAAAAATATAAAAAAGTCGAACTTTTTACGCCACCATTCCTGTGATCTGGAAACTGTAGCTGGAGAATGAAGAAGGATATAAAAGTCACATTTTTATATCACATGTACAAATAACTGAATCCGACAAAAGCCTTGAAATGTACACTAAGTAGTATAGCTCTAATAATGTTGTCCAACCTCCTACATATATAAACTTGCGCATGCGCAAGCAAGTTCACTGTCCCCGGAAATGGTTACAGTGGAAACGTTCCCCTTATATCAGAAGGCATGTTATGTAGTTGACCTAACAGCAAACTACAGCCATCATGAGCACTTTCAGATTATTGTTGATGTTCTCTAATAACACGTTCAGGGCTTTTCGAGGCAGCGTAAGTTTTCAATTTTTGCTCACTTCATAAAGCAGTTTGCCTTTGGATCTACAACTAGAATTAAACGTTTGTGTGTTTGAAATATGGCTTGCAAGTTGATGTCATGAAGTTGATTTTCTGCTCGCCCGCTTGGGAAGTGTATGCATTATCATTTATTGATCATTAAAATATGTGTGCCACATTCTTGGCAGCTCAACTGTTGATGTTTTTATTCTCTTCTCAGACTGTCATCATCTCACCCAAGAGGACATTGTTCGTCACACGACATGGTTTATTCAGACGTGAAGATGCTCAAGTGCTTCAGTGTAATTGTGTTTTATTTGACCATTTCCTATGTTGTTTATCATTGACTATATCCAATTGAATATTTTTGTGTAGAAAAACAAAACAAGAAATGTTAAAAGATCCACTTGCAAGACATAGACCAGACACAATCAGTTAGTCCATTACAATTGCATTGAAAGTTGGCACAGACTATAAAATAATCAGATGTTGTTTTCATAGGTAAACTAGGCAGATTCAGTCGTCAGTCAAGTTCCACTGTCGCTGGAACAGAGAAGAGAGAAGACTCATTTCTTAAGTGGTTTCTCTTGTTGATACCTGCCACCACCTTTTGTCTCGGGACGTGGCAGGTACAGTGTTCAGTATTGTGTGTGTCTGATGAAAGCCAGAACTAAAACAGGAGTTGCCTTTTTGTGAAAATTCTGCCATTTGATTTTGTAGTTGAAACGCAGGAAGTGGAAGTTGGAGCTGATCCGTGAACTCCAGAGCCTGACAACTTCAGAGCCTATCCCATTGCCTGTAGAGTGAGTCTTTAAACTCTGTACCTTCTCCACATTTCTGTATTATCATACTCTATAGTGTTGATGATATGCTCATATTACTAACAATATGGTGATATAATCTGTGTGAGACAGTCCAATGGAAATTAAGGAGCTGGAGTATAGGCGAGTGAAGGTTCGTGGACGTTTTGATCACTCTAAAGAGCTGTACGTCCTGCCCCGTTCCCCTGTGGATCCTGACAGAGAGGCTCGGGAGGCAGGCAGGATTTCTTCCAGCGGGGAGAGTGGTGCTAATGTTATTACACCATTCTACTGCACTGATCTGGGGTACAAACACACTCAACTTAATTTACTTAAAGAGTTCACCCAAAATGGAAAATTCTCTCATCATTTACTCATCTTTATGACATCCTAGATGCATATGACTTTCTTTCATCTGCTGAACTCAAATGAATATTTTTAGAAGAATTTCTCAGCTCGTTTGGTCCATACAATGCTAGTGAATGGGTGCCAAAATTGTGAAGCTCCAAAAATCACATAAGTCAGCATTTAAGTAATCCATACGACTCCAGTGTTTCAGTCAATGTCTTCAGAAGTGATTTGATAGGTGTGGAAGTGATGTCTGATAGGAGAAACAGAAAATGTTTTTTTTTACTATAAATTCTTCTCCCTGCTCAATTAATTCCCACTTTATAGATCCGGTGAATCAATTTGCTAGTGTACTTCTAAATGTTGACAGCATTCGTTTTCATAAGATACACGCATTTAAAAGCTGCAGTCTCTCTCTTCCACCAATACCGATCAAACAATTTTATGACTCGTTCTACACTTCAGACATTCGTCAAACTTTGTCCAATCAAATGTTTTTTTTATGAAAACGCACCCTCCCCTTACAACATCTGGCTGTGTTCTAACTCAGTAGTTTTCAACCTTTTTGACTCCAAGGCCCCCCATTGTCTGAGAAAATATTCGAAAGGCCCCCAATGTAAGCTATTAGATATTCATATTATAAGATATATCTATTATAAGATATTTCCTCAGATACTTTTACTGTAATGATGACAAAGCTTGTTTTTCAAAGTTTTTAATGTAAGAAACTACTAGCATAAATAGATCAAAACAATTAATCATAATACATTTTGATTCCAGAAATGTCTAGAACTGTATGTTCTTCATAAAAATCAAGCTGTTAAAGGTAGTTACGACTTTTTTTTTTTTTTTTTGCTTTTTCAGTATGTTGAATTATAATAATTATATAAAAGTTATAATCCATGAAATAGGGTAGTTCTGAACAGATTTTCCGATAAGAATCGCTTAAAAATTGAGTTCTGACTCAAAAATTCAGTTATCACCTTTCACCTCTCTGAAGCTCTCACAGTGGAGGGTTATTGTCTTCAAAATAAATAATTCATAGGAGTGATCATTTCTGAACAGGACATACCAACACTGGAGCTAGATGCGAGGAGTGGCTGGAGTTTATATATATATTTTTGTGCAGCCGGAGGTTTCCTGGGATGTACAGTTCTAGTAAATGTGTATTGTAATTGATAACATGGATATATTATATTTTATTCCTTTGTTTTGCATTCATCTGTGTTGCACAGCAGCTCCCGCCTTATCGTAAGCAAAGCCCATGATTTACTGTGTGCATTTGTGGGCAGGTTATGTAGTAATGTTGACAGATCATCGTTCGGTTTTCAAATAATTGGAAAAGCTGGAAAATATCTTTAATAATTCCAATAATCTTAAGTTTTCCCTGTAAGAGTGCTCTAGCTTGATCAAAATGATGGAAAGAGGTGTGTGTCTGTGTGTGGCTACAAACCAAAACCTATTGGCTAGTTTTAAAAATGGGGCGAGTCGTTCGACATGTCCCGCCCCCACTTCCTGTTTCAGTAGTAAATAAGTCAAAACAGTAACTCCAACTTCAGGGTGACTTTAACTTTCAAATTGTTCTTGTGTTTTTTGTGATTCACATTCTTCATGCATATACCCCCTACTGGGCAGGGAGAAGAATTTCTAGCAAAAAAAGAACTTAAATAATGATCCGTTTCTCACCCACATCCATCGTATAATTTTTAAAGATATGGATTAAAACACTGGAGTTGTATGGATTACTTTTATGATGCTTTTAGAAGCATACAGATTTTAGCACCCATTCACTTGCATGTTTTGGACCTACAGAGCTGAAATATTCTTCTATGAACCATAATTTGTATTCTGCAGAAGAAAGTCATACACACCTGGGATGGCATAAGTGTGAGTAAAAATTAAGAGAATTTAAAGGAAATTAGAGGGTCTAAATAATTTTGCATTAAAACATTTGCTTTTGTTTCTGTTATATGTCCAAGGATCACCATCTTGGTGAACAGAGGTTATGTCCCCAAAGATAAGATTAGACCAGAAACTAGGATGAAGGGACAGGTAATACTGTCTTTCTACACTCTCCTCAAATTCATTCATGAATTATTAATAACTATCTTTGAGTCTGACAGCCTTTGATTTAGCTGGTAAAAATTATGATAATAAACATGTGCCTTGGATTGTATTTTTCTTAGTGGTGGGTCTGATTGTTTTGGGGTTTTATTTTAATAAAAGGTGACTAAGGAAGTGGACCTAGTTGGTGTGGTGCGTTTAACAGAGCAACGGAAACCATTTGTCCCTCAAAATTACGTGGAGGCTAACAAGTGGTACTTTCGTGACCTGGAGGCCATGGCGAAGGTCACTGGCGCTGAGGAGATCTTCATTGATGCTGTGTTTGGTTAGAGCTGCTCCTAATATACTAACATTCATGTGAATATTTAGCACAAACAAATGCATAGTTTTGACCAGTGATTATGTCATAGTACTGCTAATGGGAGTTAAATTTTAATTGTTTTTATTCTTTCACTTAGACAGCACAATACCTGGTGGACCAATAGGAGGGCAGACTAGAGTGACTTTGAGGAATGAACACATGCAATATGTCATAACATGGTGTGTTAAGTATTTAATGTATTATCATTGATCTATTTTTTCATGCTTTAAAACACAGAAGATTGGATTGTTACAATTACAGTAGTTTTTTTCCTTCAATCCTTATGGAGATACAATTACACCCTTGAAAAATGTGAAAATTTTAACTAATTTTTGATCATTTAGGAACTATTTCATTCAGTTGTAAAGATGAGTTCTTAGTTGCCACTGCTAACACTAAAATTGTGCTGTCTTTATAGGTATGGACTGTGTGCTGCTACCTCCTACATGTGGTATGCAAAGTTCATCAAACGTATTGCATTGTAAAAACTACAGCACTATGCCCTTATTTATGATGTATGCTGTATAGAAAATCAAAGCTCTTATACTAAATTCAGCACTTTTTGTTATAGACTTTGATTTGTTTAATAAAGCCTTTGAGAGAGAACACAAGTAATTGTCATAAGAATTAATATAAGCATTAATGCTTGCAAATGTATAGCACATTAACGCATTATATGGATGCAGTGACACCTTCAGGTTATAATGCACAGCCTATAAAGCGAAAATATAAATTTGACCTCTAGGGCTGCATCTCTCACATGAAATGCCTGAATAACAGTAAGCTGTGCGGTTTCATGTTTTTCTAGAAGACCTAAAATGTTTCTAAAACAAAATATTTAACTCTGCATAGTCTGCATGTCCTCATCTAAGAAGCATTATTCTACTAGGAAAAGGTTTAAATTATGGAAATAGTACATCTGAAATGTTATGGCCACCTTCCAAGATCCACTTGAGTCCAAAATTTTCTTTAAGCTGAAAGCAGTCAATTTGTCATTATAAAGTGTCATGTTGACAATTGGTTTTCACTTGGATTAAAAAAATATATAAGAGTATAGTAACCTAAAATAAACATTTCAAAAAAGCAGTCAAACTCCAAGCACTTTTGTGTGGACACTTGGATTTATTAAACAAGATAGATTGCAGGAACTTAACCCAGTTTAGTGGCCAGCTCCTTGGCCTTTGCCTTCTCAAGTTTAGCAATGCGAGCAGTTGACTTAGGACCCAGAACGTTACCTCCCCAGTGACGACGGATCTGAGAAAAGAAAGAAATTATTAGTATTAGACTTATCAATTAGAGACTTGTACACAGCCTTTGACATGGACTTGTGTTAAACAGATGCTATCAATTGTGTATCAGTGTTGATAAATACTGCATCCAATAAACTGACCTCCTCATATCTGTCATTGTAGTTAGTCTTGATGGCCTCCACCAGTTTGGCAAGAGCTGCTTTGTCTTCGCTACAGATGAAAAAAAATAATAAATTAGCCACAAAACCCTAATAGGCATAACATTTTAATCAGTGCATCACTACACATCATTTTGCTCAGGGTTAAAAAGCTCATTTCAAACCACACGGTTGTTCAGGTGAAGAAATTCAGACATCATAGCCATAAGAAGTGCAGCAGAGAAAAATACAACAAAGCTTGTATGTTACTCACGGGTTGGTCTGTGTGAAGGCAACAGAAGTGCAGGTCTTTCGGTGCACAAGTCTGCCCAGTCTGGCCTTGCCTTTCACGATGCAGTATGGGACACCCATCTTGCGGCACAGAGCAGGTAAGAACACCACCAGCTACACAAAACAGATATTTATGAGTAGATCATCAATTATACATAAAGCATCTAATAAAAATTCTTGAAGAGGACCACCGAGTATTTTAAGTGGTTGTTGCTCAGTGTTAAAAAGCTCATTTTTAATCTTCAGCATGAATTCAGGTGAAGAAATTCGAAGCATCATTGCAGACAACCACAACATGATTTCAGACAGCAAGATTGGCTATGCCTCTATGCAACATCCCTGTAGAACATCAAAGGCTTAAAGAAGCTCACCTCAATGGGATCCACATCATGGGCAATAATAACCAGCTGAGCCTTTTTGCTTTCCACTAGTGTGGTCACTGTGTTCACACCTGAGAGAGAAGACGAGTGTTGACATACCACTCTGTCTACAAGTTTTTTGCATTCAAATAAATTCTGTTAATATGGTACATGCCATGTACACAATAATGTTATGGATAAGGCCAAACACCAAAATGTGATGCTGTATGCTAGCTGACTAAATAAATACAAATCAAACCAATGCCATTTTGAAAAATGTCTCCCAAGTAATTCTTCGTAACTTAAGTTTACAACTTTACTAGGCAAACGCTAGCATCCGAAAAGACTCACCTGCACGGAGGACTGGTGGCCTCTTGGTGGGCACGTCGCCCTTTCCAGCAGCCTTCTGTTCAGCACGAGCCAGCAGTCTTCGTTTCTTCTCCTGCTTGGTCTCTGGCCTGTATTTGTGGGCCAACTTAAACAGCTGTGTAGCTGCAGAAAGATAAGGTAGAAACTTCTAAAAGTCAACATAGTTTAGAAATTGTAAGTCTTTACTAATATTGAAGTAGAGTTTAAAATGACAAAGTATAACAAATTTAGACCAAGCAACAAGTGCATCAGTGATCTTGGTGGAGGTGTCTGCATCAATTATTAAGATAGCAAATATTCTTCACATCATCTGCACATCAAACACCTGAAAGGGAATTGTTGCTGTACTAACAGCCTATTTTACTCCAGAAAGTCAAAACTGTCTGACTCCATTCAACTCACCAGTCTGGCGGTCCAGAGCCTGGGTGAACTGGTTGATTGCAGGGGGAACCTTCAGACGTTTGTAGAGGATGGCCCGCTGGCGCTGCAGCCGAACATAACGTGGCCATTTCACGAATCGGGTAAGATCCCGCTTCGGCTGGATGTCTTGACCTGGAGAGGTGGTGATTGAAGTACTTTAGTTTCATTCTTACTAAAACTACACTAAAGGTAAACAACTGGCCAATTGGTTTTTCAGAAATAACAAGTGCATCAGTGATCTTGGTGGAAATTGTCAGCATTGCTGTTAAGATAGCAAATATTAATAACATCATCTGCACTTGTTCAAACATTGAAGGTGCACCCAGTAACTTTTGTCTTTGTGTCATCTTGGACTTACACTGACACCTAGCGGCTTGGAAGCAGCATCATTTAAAATCAATAGTTTTCAGTTTCAGATGCCATTGTAGAAATATATAACTCACAGTCAGCCATGATTACTTTAATCAATGAATGAAAGTGTTAAATAACAGGATGGTTACTGAGATTAAGCGAGTAGTATTCAGCGGATTGTGTGATTCTAACATGGCAGCCCCCATGTGCGGACCCTCTCCACGTAGAATAAAACGGCTTTTAAGATTACCGATATGACTTGAGTCTTCATTTGAATGTGCTCATGATTTCCAACATATTGCAAAATTACAATTCACATCTTTAGGAGTTAAACTTTGAGGAAAAATTACTGAGTGCACCTTTAAGCAGTCTTTTAGAGTCCAGCTGCTACTCACCAATGCCAAAGTTCTTAGGTCTCTTCTCAAACAGAGGGTTCACGACTTTCTTGGCCTCATGTTTCTTGGCCACTGAAGGGGCAGGTGCCACCTTCTTCCCCTTAGCCTTTTTTCCTTTAGGCTGTGGAGAAATGAAAAGAACACGTTACTCAAGTTTATCATCCACGTTGAGCAAGAAGTTCACAGTGTTGTTTCAGTGGCTCTTGCTCAGGATTAGAAAGATTTGTTCAACACAGCAGTTTCAGGTGAAGAAATTCAAGCCATCACCGCAAAAGCCAAAGAACCAATTGGTCGAGTAACACAAACTTCCAAGTTGTGTTTCTGACATGCCTTGTAGCTGCTTGAATCAATTTAGCATCATACACGCTCACGTACTGACCCAACGTCACTACATTTCCACTAAACTGGTGAATATTAATTTACTCATTTAAAGGCGGTTAAGTGTTGAGAATGTAAGCGCTATTGTATGTTCGACAAATGCCAGCAGGCCGAACTTATTCATTTTGGCCTAACAAACTAGTCAGCTAGAGTAAGCATTCGCGTTTGGAAGCCATGGAAGAGCTACTATAAATAAACGATTACAATTATAGAAATCTTTTGAAATATCACGTTTATAGCACGGACAATAATAACCATGCGCGGTTTAAGGTCTAACTGCTTCCCTCTGCACTGGTGACAGTAAGCGGTCCCTACACAGCTGGAAAAAAAGTGTTCAGTTCTTAAGTGTTAACTATTAAAATGGTCCCAATTCTTGATCAGAGGACAAGCTTAGATACTTTATTTTGCATAACCGACATTTCCACAAGTCTACATCACACCACATAAAGGATGCTTGAGGATTTTACACGAGTACAGGCTCATCAGTCAAAAACATTACACACTCACCATGTTGGATCAGACGGAAAGGAAGAAGGAAGGGGTTGTGGGTAATTAAACTGTCGCGACGTTTGTTTGGTGACGTCATATACACGCGACAGTACAAAAGCGGGAGATTCGTGTTTATGTGAGGAGTTACAAGAATGATGCTTAAAATTGGTAAGTAGTGCTCAATATATTATTAGCTCTAAGTTTTAGTAATGTAATGGGTATTTATTTTAGTGCTGTGTCACTAATAAAAAAGGAGGCCCATTATTAGTCGCTATTTTATTCCTCCTGGGATGGTTCAGCTGATCAAATGCACTTTGCTTCACTCTGTGATAACAAGGTTGATCAAGCTAACTATTCCTGGCCTCCGTTTCGTTGAGAAAAGATATAATAACAGTGTTAAGAACTGTTGTCTATTACAGAATGTTTTCCATCTCAAGTTAGTAAGAGAAGCCTTGTAATTGAGTTTACGAAAGAGAAGGTGGTGAAAATCAGAAGATATCTTTATCTTTCTATTTTATCCAAGGCTAAAGAAGTTAATCAATCAATTATGATCAATAAAATGTATGCATTAAATGTTACACACAACTAAATGAGACACTTTTAATTCAAAGGATCATGGAACATTCGTGCACATTTCTAAAAAACATGATTGGTTAACGCTGACATGTGCTGTACTTCCCTTTGATTACAAAAGTATGCATATGTATTTTTTTATAGTGAACCCCAGAGTTGAAATTGTGGTCAATAATATTGTGATTTTATCCAAATATTATATGGGTCATTGACAAATAAGTTTGTCCAAGGTGTTAAAAATAATAAGTCTATTAGTTTAAAACACTTTGTGTCCAATTTGGTTTCATGCATTTATGAAAACTTTTTTTTCTAGGATTTTCTACAAAAAAGTACAATTATTAAATGACCTTAAAAATGCCATGTGGTGTAACTATCAAGTAAAAAGTATCAAAATACCTTCTTGGCACCTTACGTGAGTGGTTAAACATTTTTAG
Organism: Myxocyprinus asiaticus; assembly: GCF_019703515.2. Classification (NCBI taxonomy): domain Eukaryota; kingdom Metazoa; phylum Chordata; class Actinopteri; order Cypriniformes; family Catostomidae; genus Myxocyprinus; species Myxocyprinus asiaticus. The sequence continues at coordinate 37,033,044 of NC_059347.1, read as the reverse complement.
TCATTAATAAAAAAATAAGAATTGAGTCAAAAATATCAAAAAGTTTTCTGAGTTACACCAAATGAATTGGAATTTAATTAATCTAAATAACTCTTGATTCTGATCCTTCAGCACTGATTTAGGTGTGATTGAAGAGCTCTGAATGAGATGGCCACACAAAGAGTCCTCCCACAAAGCAAAGAGACTCTTCTGCAGAACTACAACAAGAGACTTAAAGATGACATCAAGTCAATTCTAGACAATTTTACGGAAATAATCAAAACTGCCAAGGTATGTTGGTCTGCATTTTGCAGAGTGACCTGCATAATGGTGTGATTTAGCTATGAGATGCCGTAATCCTGTCATCTCATTGATCACAACCTGTTCAGGTGGAAGATGAGACCCAGGTTTCCAGGGCAACACAAGCTGAGCAGGACCACTATGAAATGCACGTGCGAGCTGCCAACATCGTAAGACCCTGCAGTGTCATTTTTACTTGAATCTCTATTGTCACTCAGTCTCAATCCAACTCTAAAGCAGTGCTCATTTTGAATATCTCCCATATGTTTCTGATTCAGCTTGTCAAATTTATGATGTGTAATGCTGGTTGCCCTCAGAAGCAGGATTAAAGCCCCATTCACATTGTCAGCGATTTTGTCGCTAGTCTCTGTATTTCTAGTCGCTAGTGGGCGTTCCTACTGCTGTCTCTCAAATGTTATTGGTTGGCTGCACGACTGGCCATAGCTTTAGAAATTCTGACCACAGATGAGCTGACAAGGAATCATTTGTTTTGCCTCTTATAATGAACATCCTGCAGGGGAGAGTGCTTTTATATTAAACTACAGCTGTGTTCAGTGTATCCTATCATGAGCAAGAAGCCTTTGTTTTGTCACACATTATACATTTTGAACATATACAGTGAAATAATTTTTTTCGCCTATCCCTGCCATGCTCTGAGCGCAGGGTCAGCCATGATACAGCGCCCCTGGAGCAGATAGGGTCAAGGGTCCAACAGTGGCGGTGCTGGAGCTTGAACCCCTGACCTTCTGGTCAGTAACCCAGAGTCTTAACCGCTGACCCACCACTGCCCCGGGACAAACAATCTATTAATGTTTGAATTAAACTCACTAACAATGTCGCCAGTTTCTGGTACATTATCCAATTTGATAAGAAATCAGTTTACTTGCTGCTAAAAATGAGCATTCTGAACGGGAAGGGGTTATAAACTGCAACAAAACTCAATGCAGTATGTCAGCACAAAGATCAATCTTTCAATGTATCAATCAGACTCACTCAGAATGCTGACAATTTCTGACACGGTTTTCCACGCATCACTGTTTTGTTATATCCGTGTGAGTTGTTACAGAAACATGATATAGAACCGTAATCGATGACAACAACAACAACTCCGTCTTTCCTGACTCGTCTCCATTACCTCACAGGAGACAGATGACGTGAGCTTCAATGTCTTTTCTCATTGGCTGTCGCTGCACGATATCGCTCTGCATTTGCATAAGGTTGAGCTTTTCTTAACTTTGTCATGTCTCTTGACACACCCACATCCTGTCGCCAACAGTTGCTGTTGCCGGTGTTATGAATCAACTGGGGATCATGTTTACTGGGGATGTGCACGTGCATGTGAATAATTGTACTTGCCTTCTCAGCAGATTCTATGTGAATTGTCAGTGAATAAAGAAAATTAGTTTTGCACATTATAAAAAATGCTGGTATCACAACATCTGGCCTCTTTTTGTGCATGAGCTTGAAAACATCATACCCATAGTAAAACTCTTCCAGTTCTTGAACCCTTTGGTCTACAAACACAAACTTGGGCTCGTTTGAAAGTAAAAACTTATACATTTGTTATTCAAGAGTAATTAGCCTCCCACATATCATGTTTGTGTGTTTTGCTACTGAAACACTACACAGAGTGCAAGATTTAGCAGAGAATGGACATGAATGATAACGTGTTGAATATGTAAAACCTGAACAAAGATTGAATGATCAATATTTCTTCATATTTGTACATTTTTGGACTAAAATCTCTGATGGATTTTATTTATTGGACTCTTGCAATGAAAAGCATACCTAAGTTTGGAGGATTGTGCTCATCTGTGTTTGGCTGGAAGACAATAAAGGTCAGAACTTCCAGTTTCATTTTCCGTGTTTTGATTTTCACTCTTGACACGTTTAATAAAATCTTATTGTTGTACCTTTGCAATCGTCAAAATCTCTTAAAAATATCGAATCTTGAGACCCAGATCTTTCAAATGATATATTGGATGTCAATATTAGTTTACAATTTAACCATTTAAACATGCATTAAATGTAAATAAATACGCAAGTGGGTCATTTTGACCCACCCGTCGTTAAGAGATTAAACAGAGTTGTTTCATCGATGTCTGTTCTAATGAATCTGACACAGTTTAAGAGCGATTTTAATGGTTTCACAGGCTAACATCTGGTTGCCCATGTTGACGTGGGACATTGGTTTGAATGGGAACTGGCGATTACACTTGTCAGAGCAGTAAATTGCATGTGGAACTCTTAATTTGCAACACTAAAGCATCATAGGCTGATGTGTATCAATAACATTCATGGATTTTGTAATTAAAGCTAACATTTCATGGTTTGCACATCATTTAATGGATTTATTTTGATGTGTTTTATGTTGATCTCTATTTCAAATCCCCAGCTTCACCACCTAATTTCCGTAAGAGACCGAATAACGAGAATAATTTGTTTTCTTTATAAATGAATAATGGCTTAATTAATCATGATAGTTTGAGTAACTTTCTTCTGCCATTGAAAATGAACAAAGTGATCTATTCATTAGAACTGGATCCTTAGTTCAGTGGTCAGTCGCTGGTACAGCACTCAGCGACCGGGGTTCAAATCCTGGTTCTTCAAATGCTATTGCATCTTTGCTGCAGGTTATGATGTACTTTTAATAGGTCTCCTTCAGAGTATATATCAATGGTCAGTTTGACCTTTGTACATGCTCTCCAGTCTCCACACAAAAACAAAATTGCACTTCTGAAAGATCATCTTTTGGCAGTGTCATGGGTAATCATAAATATACAACATTGTCATGCACAGAACATTTGAAAAGTAAAGGATATTATTATATCAGTTTAATTAAACTGACAGATGTTTACTGAGGAATTGAACCCGGGTCTATTCATATGGATATGATCACCAACCGCTAGACCAACCGGCTTTCTATTATTCCCAAACAATAATTTTCTTAAACTTATAAATCTATTATTATTTTTGTAATTTAAGTAATTTAAGAGTATATGCCTATTATTGACACATTTCAGACTATGATGCTTTAGTGTTGCAAATTAACAGTCCACATGCGATTTACTGCTCTTACAAGTGTAATTGCCAGTTCCCATTCAAACCAATGTCCCACGTTGACATGGGAAACCAGAAGTTACTCTGTGAAACCATTAAAATTGCTCTTAAAATTGTGTCAGATTTATTGGAAAAGACATTGATGAAACAAATGAGTTAATAATAATACCAATTTTTTTCTTATGTGCAAAACGTATTTTCTTTACTCATTGACAATTCACATTGAACGAATCTGCTGAAAAGGCAAGTAAAATTGTTCACATGCACGCGCACATCCCCAGTTAACATGATCCCCAGTTGATCCATAACACCGGAAGTTGCCAGCTCTCATTGAAAATGAATGGTCTTCTGTCGCATCCAGCGACAAAACCACTGACAATGTGAATGGGGCTTTAGACTGGTCTGTTATATTGTAATAAGGTTAAACATCTTACTTGGGAATGACAATATGCTTGAATAGTAAGAAGAAGGACAGTCACTTCAGATATAGATGAACATTGCATCAAACCAATACATGATGTTGTTTTATGCGTTTTTTTTCTTTTCTTTTCAGGTACGTGCTGGAGAGTCTCTTATGAAGCTTGTCTCAGATCTGAAGCAGTTTCTCATTCTGAATGACTTCCCATCTGTCAACGAGGCCATAAGTCTCCGCAATCAGCAGCTGCGCACGTTGCAGGAAGAATGCGACAAGAAGCTCATATCCCTGCGTGATGAGATTGCCATCGACCTGTTTGAGCTCGAGGAAGAGTATTATTCCTCCAGGTACAAGTAGCCCAGTGATCCCACAAACGTGTGCAGTACCCTTGCTTATCAACGACATAAACATGCACTCACCGTAACGCATATGTGCATCATACGAACATGCAAATAGGATGAATCATGAAGCCATTTAGATGCCTAAAGGTATTTTTACCGTGTTAAAAAAGCTTCATATTTGTTTTGTTTAGGATCAAACCTTTGGTCATTTTACTAAAATATCATGTGCTATCCATTTAGGCTTGCAGCATTTATTTTAAAAAACTGTCCCAGGTTTGTCCTCCATACACATATACACAGTCATACCATACCATTGTGCTTTAAAAAAGTGTTTATTCTTGCAGATAAGCCTTTAACTACTCACTGAGTGTATTCTTCTCTCACATAGTAAAGTCATGGAATAAAACCAATTTGACACAATTTCAGCACTTTAGGTCTGTTGATTTTATTCCACTTAACATGTTCATAACAGCAATCCAGACATATCGTTATCTGATGTATATGCTACTAATATAGTAAAAATGTCAGAACCATATTACAGTCACACCAAAGAAAAGGAAATGATCAATCCCTTTCCGTATATCTGGTATTGTACAAGAATACTCAATTGTAATTGGTGCATATTAACCATTTCCCCCAAGTGCCTTAAAAGAATGTGTTTTAAAAGTTTTACTTTTCTCTTGCAAGACATCAGGACCTGTATTCACTCTCAGTGGTAGTGTTGGTACACTAGCTGCGTTAATAGAGATTAGTACATGATAAATCAGTATTCCTATTCTGAGATTTCTGATGAATATAAGCTGTCTTTTAAGCACACCAGTGTAACCAATTATTATATGTGAAGATACATTTTTATTTGGAAATAATATGTTTGAGGAAAAATGTACATTTTAATGTTACACATTAGTGTTGGATTAAATTAACAAAATTGGTTGCAAAATTTAATGCACTTTAGAATTTGTGCTGTTGTTATTGTATAGAGAATAAATGGCTTTTTAGAAACCTATTAAATTAGCTTACTGGAAACAAGAACAATCAAAGGTTTTTGGAGTTTTACTATATCATTCATATACATGTACTAAGTTACTTTCTCTTATTATTACTCTGATTGTACTTTGTGTATACTGGCGAAATATTTAGTTCTCATTGGCATATGTATCGTTCAAAATGTAACATTTATCTTTTTTCCTAAGTGGTTTAAAATTACACTACAATGTGTTTCTTTGTGGTGACTTATTGAGTAAAATAAGTGTCGGTCACATTAGTGTCTGTTCCACATGTGTCAGTTTTTCCACAAACAGACCAACTGGTCATTTCAAATTTCATTAATAAACCAGACAGAAAAGAGAGCACTTTTAGTGTCCATTTTCATTTTTTCGCTCATCTCAAAATCAAAACATATTTTCCGCCTCTCTCTGTTTAGTGCATAGTTAAAATTTCCTGCTGCTTACAGCCTTTCAACTTAATCTATTGAGAAATTCTATCGAACTCTACACACATCTTTCAATGCACAGAAACAGCTAACAGAAGGGCAATGCAATCTGACAGACTGGTTTCTATGAACATCATGTGACCACACATTACCAATCAAGCTTCCTCTCCCTGCTTATTCTTCCTTTCCCATTTCCTTCTTAAATTGCGTGAGTTTGTGTACTTGTCCCTTTTACTGATTGGCATGTTGGACTCTGATCATGATCGAATGTGCAACACTTCACATGTATACTGCTAATGCTTTACTCATTGTTTTAGGCAGAAGTGCACAGAGGAAATGTTAGTTTGTGTGTAACGTGTGTATAACGTTTCTAGCTGTGGACAGTGGGATGGTGTTGAGTTGCCCCTTTGTGAGGCCTTTCATCAGCAGGACAGTTGGGGGTCCCTGGCAACAACCCCTGACCCCTCACCTATCAGTGCAGAGGATTCAGAGCACTTGGGTACCCAGGAGTCCATGCAACGTCACCTCAATGGCCATGGCAGCTGCACTAGTGAGCAATCATGAAAGATGGGCAGTTTCCTAAATGGACCAATTAGATTTTGCAATTTACCATCATAATAAATCCCATCCTAAACTTAACTTCAAATTTAGGGATTTGTGAATTTGATGAACCAGAATGGTTTGATTTGTCCTGCAAAAGTGACACTGAATAACTCAGACATTTCTGCAAATATTTCAAATTTGCAGCAGGATAATTTGCCTCATTCTCAAGCCATTTGGGTATTTTGAAGTGTTTGTGTCTTTGTCTGTTTATTGGCTAAAATTAACCAACTGGACTGAGTGATATTACAACTATGCATTACTGAGCCAGCCCTTAATTTTGAACATTGTCTGATAGAAAGTACAGATTTACTATATGATATAATTAAATGACTTGTGCACAAGCCATTTTACATTCTTTTATATGCTGTGTATTGGAATGTTAAAAGTAGATTTAAGTAAACAAGCTGCTCATAATTTTCAGAATTATATCTAAATGCACGTTAAATTTAACTGTATGTTACATAGATGAACGTGCACTGTATGGCTTTGCAATTTTTTCAAATATGTCAAGGAAAAGTTCTCTGTTTATGCCATTTTTTTATTTTAATGCTGTGCTATCTTACGGCTCTCTTTCTATTTAAGTTTGTTACAAACCTCAAAGCCAGAACTTTGGAGCAGTGGTACATTTTGTTGATTGAACAGTAATTGAGATAATAATAATAATCTTTTTTTATTTTTTATTATTGTACTTTGTTTTTTTGTAGAAATAAAAATGACCTTTAATAAACCTGAACCTTCTTTAAAATGCTGTGATAATTTAAGCAATTCTGATTAACTGTTCCACATCACACTGAAATAACATGAAAATGTTGCACAAAATATAATTATGAAACTGACCACAAACAATTTTAAATGGTCTTTCTAAATCAATTAATGAGTCAAATATTTGCAAAGATGACCAATGTTGTGGGAGACATTTTACTGTAAAACTTTGTATGTAGGAGAAACATTTAAGTACTGTTAAAAAAAAAATGTATGTATATATATATATATATATATTTAAATTTTTCTTTCAGTTTACAGAAAGAAAAATATATTGTCAGATTGACTTGTGTGCACATAACCGCAGAAGATTAGTATCTTTGGCTCATCTTGAATTTCTCATAGTGGTGGTAGTCATCTGTGGCCTTCTTGTAATTCAGTCTCTTACGGAAATTAGGTGGTGAAGCTGGGGATTTGAAATAGAGATCAACATAAAACACAACAAAATAAATCCATTAAATGAAGTGCAAACAGTGAAATGTTAGCTTTAATTACAAAATCCATGTCAGTAATACACCCTAAAGAGGTTCTCATTATGATCTTACTCTCTGGGGCAGGCTTTTCAGTGTCTCCTACTTGTAGTGGCCTGGCTTTGGGCTCTTCTCTGTGGCGTCTCTGGGATGCGTTTACATCCTCATGATAGCCTAAAGGAAAGAAGCAGAAGCAATTAGATTCCAAACAATTTACCTGCAATGATGATTTATAAAAGATTTACTAATTTTGGCCCCCGTTTTAAATAACCTGGATTTAATGCACTATAAAAAAATTGCATAATCTTTGTCCTCAAGGATAGAAAATCTATAAGGCCATTTTACATGCAATAAGTAGACAGCTGAATATAAACGGTGCATTAGAAGAGGTAATTTCTGGCCAGTTTTAACCTTGTATAGTGCTTTTGCTTAGTAATCTACAAACTTGAGTTAGACATAGTCTGGACTAAACAAAGGGGTGGGAGTTAGTGCTGTAACTCAAGGCTTTTACTTAAATTAGATTTGATGAATTACATTATTCATGAAAAAAAAATATCATGACTGATCCTTCTGAATATAAAACATTTCTGTTCTTGGTATACAAACTTCGCATCCTCAAATACATATTCATATCCATACACCCTTAGTTATAAGCATACTAAAGGTTAATAACAATATTAATATACCAACAGCAGAGGAATACAAGTGGCTGTTGAGCTTTAAAATAAAGCAATAAAACTAAGTGTAAAAAAATATAAAACAAGTGCTGGGTGTTCTCTTCTGGTGTATCTGAGCACATAGCGATTGTGCTGGACATGTAAGCGCAGCGTAGTTCTAGCGGGAAGACTAGCAGCTGTACATCATCGCACCATTAGCTAGGTAACTCCTAGCCAATCACATGTAAGCTATTGCTTTATAAGTTTGCTCACACATTGCTGTTTCAGTATGCTAACACGGCAACCTCCACCACCTCACCGCCACCAGTCGAGTCCCGTCCTGCACAGGGGTAGGCTCCTGGCCCCTGCCTCCTATCTCCGGCAGGACCGCCAGACGGGGCTTACGCCAAAGAGAGACATTACATTTCTGTTTTATATTCATCAAATAAATGTCATCTTAAATTTCACTCAAGTCTGCGAGTCTTCCTGATAGAAATAATTCACAGCGATGTTAGTGGGAACAAAGGAGGTGCTGTTGTCTTATTCCTCTGCTCAGCGAGCAGCTTTGCTTTGGCTTCTTCTGTGCTGATAATGTTTTGTATCTTTGCACTAATAAGAAAGGGGGAACGTGGTACATATATAGTCTAGTCAGACAGTTAATAGAGAAAAATATCTCATGTAATGAAAGACAAAATGTATATGAACAGATTATCTTTAGAATTGACTTACTCTGTCTCCAGATCCACCTCTGGAATTCCACTCAGCATCTGATTGGACAACATTTCTTCTGTCTTTTTGGCTGATCTGACACGGATGTTCTCTGGAAGCTCGTACAGGAGGTCCACTGGATTCTTCACTTACACCTTTTGCTCCTCTGCCTCAACCATGCATTTCTTTTTCTTTCATTCATTCTCAATGTACTTCATCCTAAATAAAATCACATGCAGATATAAATATGTCAAGAGTCAACAAATGATCAAAGAAATAAACAATGAAACTACGACATCAAGCAGAAAGATGAAAAATACTTGGGTGTGTGTTGAACAGGCACACATCTGTTAACCCTCCTATTGTCTTAGGGTCATTTTTGACCAAAAACAGGTAAAGAATTCATAATAACTGCCGTATAGTTTCTGGTACTGGAACCAAACCTTGCGACTTTGTCAAGGAAGACCATCAAAGCAAACAAAATAAAAAATAAAATAAATTTTTGTATATAATTAAAAGACATAATTTAAAACAAATCATTCCTTATATTTTTGGGAAAGACCCCTTGTGATCTTTCAGCTATAGACTTTCTGGATGTTATACAGCTTTTAGTAGTATCTATGAATAAAATTTGTCCCCATTCTGTTCACTAGCTCCCCCACCTGCATCACTGTGTACTGCATCTTTCCCTCTCAAACGGAGAAGGGCTGCAGACAAAGCTCAAGAATGGGGCAGGAGCTCCAAATCGCCAGCAAAGAGATAGGAAGCCCCTTACCCAAGACCCTGTCCCAATACCCCCACTTGCAGTTTTGGTCTTGCCTACTTACCCACTTGTCTTATGTATGTCTGGTGTTTGGCCACAAGTGTGCAAGTAGACGTGAAGTCTGCGAGTGTGTGTATGACTTTAGATTGCACGTTGGGACACTCGTAGACTTAACAATGTTTGTGCTGGTTGCGACAGCTGTTTTTGTATTGTCACTCAGCTGAAGACTGATTGTTTTTGGTAGTGGTGACTGTTATAGCCTACTTAAAATAATAAATAACTGAAAATTTTACCCATCTTTTCATTTATTAATACACTGGTACATACATACTGGTTGTTGGAAGTGTATTGTGCTGTAGAAAATATGTAAGTCAATTTTTTTATGTTTTTATTGTGTGAAAATAATTGTAAAAGTTAATTATTTTGATTTTCAATACTTTGCACATTAAAAACTGTTTAACTGTAAAGTTGCGTTGTCCATAATTGCTGTAAAATATGAAATATAAGCAATTTCTTTCTACTTTGTTTCTCAATACACTGCATAAAACTAAATAAAAATAAAAACGTTATTCTATAAACCTGTGTGATCCATTAATAGCTACTGATACAAACCATTTAAATGATATGCTTTGGCTTGTCATTTATATAAGACGACCAAAGACTGCTTTACACAACTAATCAGTATGTGGTTTTATACAACAAATAAAAAGCATTACAACATATATTTTAAATACATTAAGATGAGAAACCGTGGTAGTAGTTAATAATTTTTTAATTTTCAAATAACATTTACTAGACTGTATACTGTATGCCACACTGGCTGACAAATGACCAAAATCACCAGCAGTATTAGGCAAGAACAAACAAAATAATGTGATTATTGGGTGAGAAGGATAACAAAGAGGTATCTAAATATACACATAAATAATATTTTGTAATTATGATGCTGCTATTAAGTCGCTCCGAAGCAGTATTCAAGCTAGTGTGAATTTAGTGGTTAAGTGCACAGAGCTTTGGCATGGTTTTGATATGGGATAGTCTTGAACACTTCCTGTTGCGTGCATGCGCACTCAAGTGGCCAAGACTACAAGTGTGGGTATTGGGACAGGGCCTAAAACTTTCCCTAACCCTCTGTGGTGGTGTCTTGGAATTGGCGCAACCCCCTTTTAGAGTAACCTCGCCCCCTTCTGGAGAAACCATTACCCATTTTGGACCTACCTACTTGCTCAAATGGGGTACACATGCACATGTCCACACACACAGTGTTTATTTTTATTTTTTATATGATAGGGTGCAATGGGGCTAAAGCCCCCCCAATGGTAAAAGACCTATTCAATATAATTTCCCCCTAAACATTAGATGGCAGAAATATCTATTACGGCACCTTCCTAAACCCCTGTAACACTGCAACAAACTGTTTGACATTAGTGGGAAGGAATATATTTGTTGCAATGAATGTGCAAATTGGGCCCATTTTAAATGCAGGAAAAGGCAGTAGAGATTTATTTGTAGGCATGTACTAAAACTGTAACTCTAAAATGTACTCTGTTGATTTTCTATAAGCAGAATAAATCTTTAAAAATGATGCTAATCCAATTATATTCAAAAATGTTTCCCCTATCAATGTACACTTTGGGACCATGCATTTTGAATGATTTTCAATACGGGTCAAAAATGACCAAAGAAAGGTGTAGATTCTTAAGGAAATAGGAGGGCGCAAGAGTGAACAAAGCTTGCGTACACAGTCACTTACATCTTCGTCGCGTCTTTTAGTTTCAGCAGAAAACGAGGTACCAAGATGCAGGCCGTTTTCATCTGCTGTCCTTTAGTGGGGAGTACACGTCTCGGTTTCTGTCCTTCACTTTCTTCATGTCAACAACACCTCCAGTCTTCAGTTTAAATGCGTCATCCTAACGCACAAGAGAGGGAGTGGCATTATTTTACCCCATTTGTGGAATCAATTTAAGTTCATAGTAAAACCACATTTACTATAATATTGAGATATAGACAACCCTCACTGCAAGAAAAAATGTAGTGCAGGAACAGAATATAAATACACATATTATTCAGTTAAAAATTAAATGTGTGCAGCAATGTAAGACTGTCACATTGGTATAAGGATAAAAAGCATTATAGATCAGAAATGTGGCCAGCCTAACTCCATACTGTCACTTTCGTACTAGAATCTGAAGCTCCTCGTTTCATCCAGTTTGGACCTGGGAATGTTTTATTTCATTAGAACGGGGTTCAATATTTTGCCTCTGTATGAATCGGACACTTGTTTACACGCTTTTTACGGTTATTTGAATCTGTTCGGCAATCTAATACCTGACGACTTCTTTTGTCTCTTCGTCTTCCTCATTCCACAATTATATAAGAAATATCTCTTCCCTCAAGTAAATATAACACGTCTGTTTTCGAGCTCTGTCGGTAGCGAGCCCTGTTTAGAGACGGACCGTTTTCTTTTTCCCGAAACTTCCGCTGACGTCACACTTGCTTGATTAACGGCTGATCCGCGATCAGCGCTTCTGTTCTCCTTTAATCGTTCAACTGAGGTAGAGCGACTTAGGGAGGCTAAAGGCTGATCCAAGATCAGCGTCTACGATAACCAGGGGGCAAACATGAAAATAAAACAGCAACAGCAATTATTTTAAAAGAAATTACAAACCAGAACACATTGTATGTACATTTTAGTACTTTAGATGAGTAAATATTATTAAATTAGTCCGATGATAGAGACAAAAGCATTCATTGGCTCTGGTCAGAGCTGTGACGCACTCGTGCTGTATTGAGTATGGACGCTGCTTAGTCTGCTGCTGCCCACCACTGTTACAAATGTCACCGACTGGCCTAAAATTATCATTAATGCTCGTTGTTTTTGTTTCTGTCTGACAGGTGAATATCTGTTCTTATTTTTCATTCAGCTAAACCGAAGTGACACTGTTTATTTGTGTAGATAACATCATGAGCGTGTGAATAGTATCTTGTCGCCGGAGTGGAAATATGGCCTGTTTATTTTGCAAGATTGTGACGATAACAGGAGCTTTTGGGTGGTAGACGCTAACATTTAGTTTAACTGTATTGTGTTTGTATTGTACATGTATATATTAGTATATTATATTCAACTCAGATTTGCATAATGTACATCAGGGGTCTGTTTAACTGGAACGTTATTATTTATGCTTAACTGTTCGGAATGCCGTGAAAGCTACTTTACTTATGATCTTAACAATACCGATAAATGACGTAGGTTACTACTGCTGTGTATTTGTATTTTTCCACTATAACAGTGGAGTGATATAAAGTGAAATTACTGCACCCTCTCTCAATGCGCATCACAACGCTGCCAGACGCATGAAACAGCAGTTTTTGGAAGTGTCTCCAAACCTAGTGCGCTGCCTACCTAGAAAGCATTTTGAGCATCAAAGGCCCCAAAATGTTGCCTTGGTAGGTAGCTCACTAGGTTTGGAGATACAGAGCCATGATTTAATTAGCTTAATGATGACAGTTTTTCTCCTTCACACTGGTGTTGAAACTGCAATTTCATCAGAAGGTTATGCTTAACACAGCTGCTTTATGTGAACTGTGTAGGGTTGTACCAGCTTTGTTAACAAAGCATTCTTTGTGCATTTTAATCCACTTCTGCTTCTACCACTTGTTTTGCTTTCTTTTGAATAGAGTGAGGTGAAAGTCAAGATGACTGAGAGCGGGGATCTTTGCCCTCACCTGGACTCTATTGGGGAAGTTACTAAGGAGGAACTGATTCAGAAGTCAAAGGTTAGAATCGTATTACTGATAATAAAGTTTAAAATATATTTTGAGACCTGTGTATTAAATTTTTACTATGTTTCATTTTAATCAAGGGTACTTGTCAGTCATGTGGAGTAGGTGGTCCCAACCTCTGGGCATGTTTACAGGTGAGGAGCTTTTACCCCTGCTGAAATACTTTAGTATTTTTATTCTTATTTTACTTATTTATAATTATTAGTGTGTAGAGAAGTATAGTGGTTTTTCAGCATGTAGAAAGATCTAGGAAGGTAATTTGATCAGCACCGTCCAATCTCTAAGATTAACCGCACAACCTTTCTATAATGTAAAGTCTTTTTCTTTGTCCACAGTGTAACTATGTTGGCTGTGGAGAGTCATATTCAGATCACAGTACTATACATGCTCAGGTGACAAATTGCCCCTTCATTCAATGATCTGTCCATACTCAGACATTCATTCATTCTGTCTCTGATATTGTATTATCCATGTCTCATTCGCTTTTTCTCTCATTCATTCATATACAAGTGCACCTCTTTTTCTTTTCCCCAGGCCAAAAAACACAATCTGACTGTAAACCTGACCACATTCAGGGTGTGGTGTTATGTCTGTGAAAGGGAGGTGTTTCTGGAACCAAAGCCTGTTACGCCTGTATCATTAGCTCACGGCTGCAAACATCTTGAACAGGTAAAAGCATCAAAAGCAGCAGGTATTTGAAGCAATACTCCTAGAAAACTAATAGAAATGACTTATTTTCTGCCTTTAGGATCATGTAAATATTATTGTTTCAGATGAGGTTGCCTGGGTCTTCTGCATTATTAATATTAGTCTGAGGATCAAAATATTTTTTCAAGCAGGAATATTTCTTGACTGTACAATGACAATACAAGAAACGTGTTTTACACAACCACAAATCTTGTTACCATTTTGTCATCATATTTAAGGATGTTTTAACAAAAATTGTAAAGAATTTTTTTTTTTTAAACTTCTCCCAGCCAACATGTCATCCATTGAAGGCAGTGCCCATTGCTGTGGTGGATGAGGAAGGCTCAGAATCTGAGGAGGATGAGCTCAAACCTAGAGGTATAATCAAACAGACAGGAAGCTGATGTTTCAAAACCTACACATTTCCCTTTTGACAATTGCTTATTGGCTGGACTGTAACCACCATAAACATTGTGGGGGACACGTCCCCACCAAATATTCAGAATAGTGGTCAATCAATATGGGTTTTTCAATAACAGATTACTTAAAGGGATAGTTCACCCAAAAATGAAAATTCTCTCAATATTTACTCATCATCATGATATTCCAGTTGGGTATGACTTACTTTCTTCACCAGAACACATTTGAAGAAAAAATAGAAATATATCTCATCTCAGTAGGTCCTTAAAATGCAAGTGAATGGAGATTTCTCTTTTGAAGCTCCAAAAATCACAGACAGTCAGCAAAAGCATAATTGATACGACAATGATACGGTTACATCTTCTAAAGTGATATGATCACTTTTTGTGCGAAAAAGGATCAATATTGAAGTACTTTTTAACTATAATCCAATGCTTCATAAGAGGATGGTGTCCAAGCGGTCTCTCGTGTGATGTACTCGGGTTGCCATGATTCAGAGGTTACTCTCACATTCTCTACTCGGTTGAGACATCCAGGATAAGCACACAAACACACCATTGTGAGTAACGAAACAGATAAATACAAATATAAACCAAAACCAACCAAGCTACTGTACAGCGTTCCTCCTCCTCATTTGTAAACAGCGCTGCTCTTCCGACTGTGATGCACATGCGTCAGTTCTCGTGTGTTTCAAATGCCAATGCGATTATGTCATGTGTACCGCTGCCGATCGGAAGCATGATTTTGAGTTAAACAAAAATAGCTTAAATATTTTTCTTTATCGCACCAAAAGCGATCATTAATTTAGAAGACATTAATGTAACTGGTGGTGTCATATGGATGACGTTTATGCTGACTGTCTGTGATTTTTGGAGCTTCAAAAGAGAAATCTCCATTCACTTGCATTTTAAGGACCTACTGAGCTGAGATATTTTTCTTCAAATGTGTTCTAGTGAAGAAAGAAAGCCATACACACCTAGGATATTATGAGGGTGAGTATATAATGAGAGAATCTTCATTATCCCTTTAACTTTTACATTTGGTCTCCCCCAAATCAGATTCAGGTTAGCTAAAATATTTACTAAAACTTGAACGAGTTAGGGGATAAATTCAGGTTCATCTGCGGTCAGTAAAATGTACTGATTAGAGAAGTTTGAGGCTGGTGTTTCCAAAGAAAGATGTGTTACACTTAATAGTAAATTTTTCTCAGGTCTCACAGGGATGAAGAACATTGGAAACTCTTGTTACATGAATGCTGCGCTGCAGGCCCTGTCTAACTGGTGAGCTTGTTATCTCGTTCACATGAATAGATGTCATCCAGACAACACAGAATGGATATCTTTCAGTTCTCTGCCTCCTGGCTCTAAGATTGACATTTATTTTATGGTTCTCTCCCCCTTTTCTTTCTCTCTCTCTCTAGTCCTCCTTTGACTCAGTTTTTCCTGGATTGTAGTGGGTTGGTGCGTACAGTTAAGAAGCCAGCGTTGTGTAAAAGCTATCAAAAACTTATCTCTGAGCTCTGGCACAAGAAACGGTAACAAACACTGATCTGACAAACATAAACACAAGGTTAATTTAGTGAAAACATTCTAGGGAACTTTCTGAACCTGATCGTCAATTTTTCCTCTTCTATACTTTCTTTGACTCTCTGTGCAGACCAAGTTATGTTGTTCCCACAAGTCTCTTTCATGGAATCAAACTGGTGAACCCTATGTTTCGTGGCTATGCCCAACAGGTATACAGAGATTGCTATGAAACCTTTTAAGACTGTAATTATTTAGCATGCACAAGTCCATAGGCTATAGGGCTTTAGAAAGCTAAATATGCTTGAATGTATTTACTGTAGATCCAGTCACTTTTTTCACAGAAGTTGCTTCCATCAGTTTAGTTCTGATGACGAATCTGGCATGGCGGTAAAAAACAAAACAAAAAAAAACATAAATTTTTTGGTCTGGCCGTAACCCAAATGCTGTAGTTTACACTCAGTTAAAAATCAAAAGCACTCAATGCTGCTGTCTGTTACTGTCACTGTGGTTACAGGTGTTCACGGCTATCAGGAGAATAAAAAAGGGGCTTGAGTTCAGTTATTCATTCATACAGACAATGCTCGAGCTGCTGTTGAATGAACGGCACAATTGGAGTGTCACATCATACAGTTGTTAATCCCAAACACTGATCTACTATAAACGTACTATTTTCACACAAACTATACTATCACTTGAAAATGCAGTTCCACAATATAACAAGGTTTCCCCTTTATCTCTGATTTCTAGGACACTCAGGAGTTCTTGCGTTGTCTGATGGACCAGCTTCATGAGGAGCTGAAAGAGGCCCTGACCGACTACAACGTTGCGATCTTAGATGTTGACCTCGACCACTCACTTGACAGCCATAACCATAGCGATGAAGACCGAAGCCCATCTGAGGACGAATTCTTGTCGTGTGACTCTGGATCAGGAAGTGAGAGAGGGGATGGAGAGAGGGCTGGAGGAGAGGCAGAGCTGCTGATTCAAGATGAGTGTGTGGGAGTGAGGGGGAACGGAGGGATCTCGGAGAAAGAGAGGCTAAAGGAGAGAAGAGGCGAGGAGAATACAAGAGAAATGGATGAGGATGCAGATGTGGACACGACCACACAGGAGGGACAGGCAGAGAGAGAAACAGAGGCAACCACTACAGCCACTACTGTACAGATACAAGGAAATACAGGTATGATGTCTGCCATTTAATATAATATAAATGTAGAATAGAATCTTATCACATTTAATCAGTAGCATACCTAAAATCTTGGGGGCGCTTCCGTGAACCATGAGACAGTGCTGGCCATACACAAGAATTTGTATTTGGGGTAAAATAGTATCACTGATGGAGACAGACAGTGATGTTATTTTTGGCAATCCAGTTCTCTCTAACTACTTGTTTTTTCTTCATTTTGCCATTTCGGTGCTGAAATATTTTCCGTGTATCTTTCAAGATAACTGAGTTTCAGAAAGTCTACTATAGGGTAGTGATGCTGATTTATATTTTCAACCAATCAGTAAACATTTGACCATTGTCATATGAGAAGAAAGCGATTCCACAGCAAAAGTTCTATAGTGGAGCTCTGTTATATAATTATATATGTAATATTTGACTAGTGAACTCGCGCCTCTATGGGAATTGTTTATTTAATAATGTTGTGTCAAATGTGATAAGACTTTACATTGTTATACAGTAGAAGTCTCCATCTTTGATATTTACTTTAGTCACTGTAATTATGGTTAAAATCATTCCTGCAGAACACAGGAAAGCAGTTGACCTGGCAAAATCTTATATTGACGAACTACACCAGCTCAGTCATGACAACTCTCTGAAAGATTTAGCATGTTAATGTGGGTATGACATTGGTAGGATATTGGTCTTGGTGGACTAGATCTTCTACCCTGACTTGCTACTGCTAGAACATACACAGACATGCTAAGTAAGCTCTCATGCAAAGAGCTCTGTGCACTTTGCTAGTTTTTAATTCTTTTTGTATCATAAACCGGTGAGATTTGATACACCCTGCTACATAACTGTTCTTAGAAGTCAACATGTCAAAGAATTCAAAATCCTCGGGCTCTGGCGATATTGAAAGACACTTATGTGCTCAAGCTGATACCCCAGACAGGGCCACACACCAGGGACTCGGTTTGGACGGTGCAGCGGGAGAAATTCAATGCCAACAATGTCTGTAATGCTGGCAAAAGTTGTGGCGGACTTGGAGGATCTTGCGGTAATACGTCGATCGATCACTTCCATGGAGGCGAAATTCTCTGAGTTGGTTACAAGAATGTCGGATGTTGAGAGACAGATCGATAATCTGGAGTCATTGGAGAGGGAATTAGCTGCTAATCCGCTAGCGTCCAAAGCAGATTTGGAACGCATTTGGGAAAAACTGGAGGATTTGGAGAATCATCATCGATGAAACAACGTCTGCATTGTTGGAATTCCTGAGCATGAGGAAGGCAGAGATATGGTAAAATTCCTAGACGAGCTCTTCCCGAGTCTGCTCGACATAACAGGCCATAAGATGGAAATCGAGCGAGCTCACAGAGTCCCGGCTCGCAGATCTGCGGAGGGAGACCTAATTCTGGCCAAATTTCTGAGATCATCCGATAAAGATCTTGTGTTACGCGAGGCGAGTAAAGGAAAGCTTTCTTGGAAGAACCACAGCATTTTCTTTTTCCCAGACTTTGCAAATTCGACAAGAGAGAAACATGATCGATTCAAGAAATGCAAGAAACACTTACATCAACAGAAGATCACTTTTGCACTGATGTTTCTTGCCAAATTGAGAATAGATACTACATGCCCACAACAAGCATTGTCTTTCATAGAGACAATGGGATGAGTAAGCCATTTGGTGTTTCTCACGTGGCCTCCAAGTGAGCTTGACTTGCTGAACATACACTTGACTGTCTGAGGAAGCTGGGCACCATTTTGTTTCTTTTTGTGCTGGTTCCGCCTAACGGCTGGAGTCTGTTTTGTGTAGTAATCGCTTTTGCACCGAAGTTTCTGGTCAAATTGAGAATAGATACTAAGGATGTCCGCAAAATTTTTACATGCCCACAAC
Organism: Myxocyprinus asiaticus; assembly: GCF_019703515.2. Lineage (NCBI taxonomy): Eukaryota > Metazoa > Chordata > Actinopteri > Cypriniformes > Catostomidae > Myxocyprinus > Myxocyprinus asiaticus. The sequence goes on along the minus strand of NC_059347.1, from coordinate 37,014,074 downwards.
AAGCGATGTCTTTCATAAAATCAATGGACTGAGGAAGTCATGGTGTGTTTCTCACATTGCCCCCAAGTCTCGTTGAACATACACTTGACCCTCCGAGGAAGCTGGGCGCCTTTCTTGTTTCTTTTTGTGCTGGTTCCGCCTAGCGGCTGGAGATTGTTTTGTGGAATAATACTCCTTTGGGACAGTTGTGGATGAATCTGCTCATTCTTTGTGCTTATGCCTTCTATTGCCTGGAGTTTGTTTTGTGGAGTATTTTTTGCAGGACATTGGAAGGATTAGGTCATCTGCTGCACTCATTAACAGCTGGCTCACTGAACATTCGTTTGACTGTCTGAGGAAACTGAACAAAGTTTTTCTCTCTTCTTTTTGTGCTGGTTCCACCTAGCGGCTGGAGCTTGATTTGTGGATGAACATGCATCCAATACAGTTTTGTGAATGAATCTACACGTTCTTTGTGTTTATTCTGCCTATTGGCTGAGTTTGTTTTATAGATTATTTTCTGTTATGTAATTCTGTCTCACAAAATTTGTATAGAAGCAACAGACTTGAGCAGTCCGATGGCAAAGTTGTTGCGGGGGGCTCTCGTAGGTGTACATGGACTGTTTGAGTTTAGAGGGATGGACGGCGGTTGGCGCTGTTGTGTATGGGGTTAATGTGCACGTTTTTCTTTTTTCTGTTTGTTTTGTTCTGGGGGATGTTCGGGATTTGACTGTTGCACTAATGTTGGAATGTGGTCTTTATAATTTTATTTTTGACACAATCTATTTTTTCTAAAATGTCAAATGTTAATATGAGTGGATTGTCTATCTCCACGTGGAATGTGAATGGGTTGGGGCACCCCATAAAAAGAAGGAAGGTTATTTCTTTTCTTAAACGTAAGAAATATGATATAGTGTTTCGTCAAGAAACACATGTTTCCCTGCAGGAAGCTGAAAACTGTGGGAAGATATGGGGTGGACATGTTTTCTTTAGTGCTGTCTTTAGTGCTTACAATTCAAATGTCTCAAACAGATTAAAGATAAATTGGGAAGAGTCATTATTGTTTTAGCAGAAATTCAGGGGCAAAGGTTGATTTTGGCTAATATTTACGCACCTTACGCTGATGATAAGGGCTTTTTTATAGATCTTGAAGGGATGTTGCAAGCCGCTGGCACCCCTCATGATATAATATTGGGAGGAGACTTTAATCTTTTGATGGACTCAGTCCTTGATCATAGTGAAGCCAAAGTGTGTAAGCCCCCTAGAGCAACATTGACGCTTCACAGGATGTGTAAAAATCTTGGTCTTACAGATATTTGGAGACTTTTGAATCCATCTGGTAGGGACTATTCATTCTTTTCATCAGTCCATAAGATTTATTCTAGAATAGATTTTTTTATATATATCTAAGTCCCTCATTTCATTTGTTGTTGATTGCTTAATTGGAAATATTTTAGTCTCAGATCACGCCCTGGTGAGTTTAGAGGTGTTGCCACATACGGAGAAAAATAAATAATATAGTTGGCACTTTAATGTATCCTGACTTGCAACAAATGTTAAAGGCTGAAATCAATGTTTATATGGAGACCAACTGGTCCACAGTATCCTCTGTGGGTGTGGCTTGGGAGACACTTAAGGCAGTTCTTAGGGGTTGGATCATACACTCTGCCTCATTCATCAAAAAATCCAAAGCACGAGAACTTCTGGAGTTGGAAGAGAATATTAAAAGTACAGAGACAAAACTGAAGCGCCGAATGTCGTCTGATGGCCTCAGAGAATTGACCCGATTGAAATACAGATATAATACTATTTTTTTGCGGAGTTTTGGTTATTTAGGGCAAGACAGTCATATTTTGAGTCGGGGGACAAAGCAGGGAAGCTTTTGGCTTGATATATAAAGCAGACAGAGTCTTTTTCTACCATTCCCTCAGTGAAATCTGCTGGTGGTGAAATATTTACCTCGGCCATTGATATTAATAATGCCTTTAAAGAATTCTATCTTGATCTTTATAATTCCACATCTTCGTCTACTGATGAAGATATTAGAAACTTTGTGGAACCATTAGATCTCCCTAAACTGACGACTGAGCAAAAAAATTCTCTTGATTCAGGGCTCGACAATAAAGACTGCCCGATGGCCCGGGGCCAGTGTGAGAAAGATTCGGGCAAGTTGCTAGAACTGTCACTTGCCCGATCGGGCCAGTGCTGCATTTATAACATTAGTGCAAGCAAACAACAAGCGAGAGAGCACAAAAATTACACGGAGTGAACGAAGTCTTCTAACCGAGGAGTGACCACGAATATATTTATCTCGCAAAGACATGCAAATGCATAATATTCTGGATGCACCAAGGCACAGTCGCGTGCACGCACAAGATCGTGCAGACACTGAACGCAGTCTCCTAGCACTGTCCTCGCTCTTTTCCAAGTGTCTTAGCAGCAGCTATTACCAGTGTGTAGAAAACAGCAGGTAAAAAACCCACTTAATGAATTTCGTAGTGGAATTTAACATCTTGTGCAACACTTTAAGTATCCCCGCACATTCCGTGTTCACCGTGTGCGAAATCCCCACATTTTTCGTTTTTACACGTTGGAACACAAGAAATCAACAGTTTCTTTCTATAGGACTGAAAATCCATGTCTCTCCGTGCATATGTCTCATCATCATCTCTCTCAGTGCAGCGTGGACTGTTTAACATGCATGTGCTCTCGTAAAGGGACAGAGCGCTAGTTTTATTCCCACTGTAAAAAAACAAACACATTTTCTCTCATTAATTCGCCTTTAGAGATGAAGCGCCGAATGAGACGTAATAAACTTTGTTAAACGGCAGTTATACACGTATCTGGAAATCACAAGCTGCTCAGTATCCAAAATGCAAGTATACATTTAATTAGGTAATGTTTCAAAACGTAAACGTTAATTCGACATGATAATGGCGTTTGATATGAAAAGAAGCAAGATCACTAGGCTATTATTATCAGAGCTGTTCAGCTGCAGGGTGAAGATGAATATTTGAAACAGTCTACTTCATATCATCCTCATAAAACACCTGTTACATGTCTAATTTCTGGACCATACAGGTATTTTTGTTTTTGTTCTTTGTATATCAGTCAGTGTTGGTCTTGTTTGTGTTGTCTGATTTCATGTTATATACACATTGTTAATTCACAGATTACGCCTAATATCTTCCTACTGTATATTACACATCACAACTGATTTAGTAGCAAGTCTGTTCTCTCAACCAATAATCAAATCTTTAACTCAGTGAATAATCTTTGATCCTTCTTGTGAAAACACTACACATGGGCAAAAGTTGCATGACTAAACGGGTGACCGAAAACCCATCATCTCCTCCACAGAACTCTTGGCTTAAAAACACATGTGTAAATGGCAGGACGGCTGAGGTTAATATGATGTATTTATGAATTGATATCTGTAAAGCGCATATATGGGATTACATAAGGCATAAATCATATCTTGCAAATTATAAATGTGATTCAATTTTAGGGGACATTGTATTTTTTATTTTTTTCTCCCCTTTTTCTCCCCAATTTGGAATGCCCAATTCCCATGCGCTCTAAGTCCTCGTGGTGGTGTAGTGACTTGCCTCAATCTGGGTGGTGGAGGACGAATCTCAGTTGCCTCCGCGTCCGAGACCATCAATCCGTGCATTTTATCACGTGGCTTGTTGAGCGTGTTACCGTGGAGACATAGCGCATGTGGAGGCCCACGCTATTCTCCATGGCATCCAGGTACAACTCACCACACGCCCCACCGAGAGTGAACCACATTATAGTGACCACAAGGAGGTTACCCCATGTGACTCACACCTCCCTAGCAACCGGGCCAATTTGGCTGGCTGGAGTCACTCAGCACGCCCTCGATTCGAACTCGCGACTCCAGGTGTGGTAGTCAGCGTCTTTACTCGCTGAGCTACCCAGGCCCCTGGGGGACATTGTATCAAAAACATAAGCTTTGTAAAAAATATTTATCTTTGGACATATTTTTTAAAGCCATGATGGTAAAAACAGCTATTTGTCATTTTTGTGTTGGGGCCAGTGAAAATTTTGGCAGGGCCAGTAAAAATCTGAAGCACTGGCCCAACCGGGCCAGTAGAAAAAATCCTTAGCGTTGAGCCCTGTGATTCTGAGATAACCTTGGAGGAGCTTGATGAGGTAATTAAGGCCCTGCCTACAGGCAAGGCTCTGGGGCCAGATGGTTTTGCCACTGAATTTTTTAGATCTCATGCCACAGAACTGGCTCCACTTTTGTTAGAAGTTTATATGGAATCATTAAAGAATGGAAAGCTTCTGCCAACCATGACACAAGCCCGGATCAGTCTGATTCTTAAAAAGGACAAAGATCTAAGCGAGTGTAAGAGATACCATCCAGTTTCCTTGATCCAGCTAGATGTTAAAATGTCGTCAAAAATTCTGGCTAACCGATTGTAACAGGGTTCAATGGAAAGGAGGCGGCGGGAACAGGACGAAGCATCAAAGAAATGTTTTTAATAAACTTAAACACAAAGACACACAAACGTAAACGCATACAGGGCAGCTGCCTGTAGCTCTCTCTCTCTCCCAAACTGCCGCATCGTGTTGCGCTTATCCCTCACCTGGGCAGCGGCTCTACCGCTCCAGGCGGTCGGCAGCGAGCCCCTCCTCCCCTCGCGGATGGCGGCCGTTCTTCCGACCCCGCCACGTTTTGGTGGCCGATAGGGAACTCCTCCAGCTCTGGCAGCGGCCCCACCGCTCCAGGTGGCCGGCAGTGAGCCCCTCCTCCCCTTGTGGATGGTGGCCGTTCCTCCGCATCCAGGCGGCCGGTAACAACTCCTCCATCCCCCTGCGGATGGCCGCGGCTGCTCCTTTGGGGTGGATGGTAGTAGCGAGGACTCTACAACGGCGCATCCCTCCTCCTTCCCGGGCTTCAGCACCAATGTAACAGGGTTCAATGGAAAGGAGGCGGGAACCGGACGAAGAATCAAAGTAATGTTTTTAATACATTTAAACACAAAGACACACAAACGTAAACTCATACAGGGCAGCTGCCTATAGTTCTCTCTCTCCCGAACTGCTGCATCTTGTTGCACTTATCCCTCTTCTCGGCTGATTAGCACGATTGGGGGCCGGGCATGCGTAATCACGGCCCGGCCCAGCCCTCCTCCTTGTCACACCGATTAAGTAAAGTTATGACATCTCTTATACATATACATCAGGTGGAGTTCATTCGGGGCCGCAGCTCTTCTGATAACATTAGGCGTTTCATCAATATCATGGGGTCAGTGGCGAATGATTAGACTCCGGTCGCTGCCATCTCACTTGATGCCAAAAAGGTGTTTGATAAGATTTTGGAAATGTACGGGTTTGGGAATACTTTTATTGAATGGATTAAGTTACTATATAGACACCCAGTAGTGGCGGTACAAACAAATGGATTAATTTCAGATTATTTTACTTTGGATAGGGGCACCCGGCAGGGATGCACTCTTTCCCCATTATTGTTCTGTCTTGCCCTGGAACCATTATTAGCCGCGATAAGAAAGGAGGATGATTTTCCATGGGGTGATGGCGGGAGGTGTGGTGCATAAGCTTTTGCTTTACGCCGATTATATTTTATTATTCGTCTCTGACCCCACTAGATCTATGCCTTGCCTCCACAGGATTATAAATTCCTTCTCTAAATTCTGAGGTTACAGAGTCAATTGGTCTAAATCTGAAGCTTTGGCTCTGACAGCGAACTGCCCCACTGGAGGTGCCTGGCTTTTCAGACAGGCACTTTCCAGTGGCCCAAACAGGGCATTAAGTATTTGGGCATTTTATTCCCAGCTAATTTGTGTGATTTAGTTAGTTAATTTCGACCATTTAATAAAAAGGTTTTTGAGTGATGTGAGTATGTGGGTTTGATTACATTTAGCGATGATTGGGAAGGTTAATGTTATTAAAATGAATTGTATTCCAAAATTCAACTACCTGCTACAATCTCTCTCTCTCTGTAGATGTCCTCCTCTCTTATTTCAAGCAATTTGATAGCATAGTGAAGTCCTTTATTTGGAATGGTAAATATCCCAGATTACATTTCAACAAGTTACATAGGCGATTGACAATGGTGGGCTAGGCCTACACAAGATTTTGTTTTATTATTATGCATTCGGTCTCAGACATTTGGCTCATTGGTTGCTTCCACCTGAGAGAGCCCCTCCCTGGTTTTGTATTGAACAGGAAGTCCCCTATTTCGCCATGGCAAAGCCTTTCTATGAAACTAACCGGTGAAGTTAAGTCACACCCCATTATCTCACATTTGCACGTGGTTTGGACAAAAGTGTCCAGAGTGTTTAATTTGGACATTTATTTAAATGTTGCCTCAAGCATATGGCTGAACCCTAAATTATGTATTAATAAGTCCCCTTTCTGTTGGTCAGAGTGGATTGGGAGGGGGGTTACTACACTCTGTGACCTATATGAGAGTGGATTGCTGAGATGTTTTGAAAAGTTGGTTCAACATTTTAAGATTCCTAGATCCCAGTTCTTTAGGTATTTACAGCTGCACCACCTGTTCTGTACTATTTTTGGGAGTAGTTAAAGGTCATGAGGCATCGGTGTATTACTCCCTGTTAATTCAGAGTCTGGGGGATGGAGCTTCGTCTTCTCTCAAGAGATTATGGGAGAAAGATTTAAACTTGGTATTGGAGGAGGGAGTGTGAGCTAGGATTCTAAAAAAAGCATCAAGTCTACATCTAGAGATGCAAGGGTCTGTCTGATGCAATTAAAATTTTGCATCGATTCAACTGGACCCCCTCTAGATTGTAAAGGTTGGGTCTTAAAGACATACCCACCTGCTGGCGGTGCCAATCAGACGGGGACACAACACATGTTTTTTGGGGATGTGTAAAGATCCAAGAATTTTGGTTGGGGGGTTCAGAACTTTATGTGTGAGGTATTGGACACTGAATTTTCATTTAGCCCCAGACTCTGTATTCTGGGTGATGGGACAACTCTTAATATTGGGGACAGATATTTAAAAAGTTGGGTCCTATCCGGAGTCATGATTGGTAGGAAAATCATCCTCAGGGGATGGAAGTCAGCTGGGACACCTTCATTTAGTGAGTGGTGTGGGGAGATGGGCGAGGTGGCAGCGTGTGAGGTGTTTTTTTAGAAGGCTGGGGAAATGGGATTTGTTTGTCAGGAAGTGTTTTTTTATTTTATTTTTTTTTTATTTTTAGGGTTCTCGTGGGGGGGGGCTGTGGAGAGGGATTTGTAGGTTAGTTGGGTATGTGTTTTAGTGATGTTGTTTGAATGTATATCTTGTTTTTTTATTTTTTATTTTGAATTCTCTGTTGGTGACCACAGTAGTGCATGTTTGTGTCGGGTGGGGGTGTTCGGGGGGGAGGGTGTTTAATGTGAATAATTGATTCCTTTTTTTATGTTGTGTTTGTATGTTTTTATATTTGGAATCAATAAAATTGTTAATAACAAAAAAGCATAAGGTTTTGCTGCTGCTACACTATTTGACAAACACAAGACATGCTGCATCAATCATGTATGACATGTGGAACAACCCACCCCTCTCTCTCGTCATCGTTGCCCCGCCTCTTAGGGCCATCTTTCAGCCAGGCTCACAACGCGAGTGGGCTGGAGAGAGGAGAGACGCAACTTTATGAGCTTCATTGGGGCAGTGATTGATGAGGTACACATGATTTTGAATAGCCTCATCACCGCTGCCATTAAAACACAGTGCGCCAGCTTCTGTCTCATTCTGTGCACACATGGCGTCCTTCGCAGGTCCAGGAACAAAGCGGGCAGTGTCCGGCACGAATTAGATGCATCGCCGGAGGTTGGAGTGTGTGTCGCGACCGACGGGCCAGGATACTGAGCCACATTTCCCATCAAGCGATGAGGGAAGCCGGGCTGTTCTAGTGAAGCCCCCGCCCCACGTACTTCAGATCCACCAGGGGAGCGCATTGTGCCCACTGTACCCCGCCCATTATACCTGGACCTTACCTTCTTTGCACTCCCTGCCTTCACATAGCCCCATTCACCACGAGGATGCCAGATTCTACTATATTGTGGACACATAATTCCCCATGGACATTTTATTCCCCTTTTATACAAATGTTATGTTTATTATTATTTTCAATACATGCCCCTTTGAGGCCTGATGCCAAACCCACTGTGTCTGTCTCTTGCTCACCCCGCCGCAACATAAGTACAATCCCCATATAGCACATCTAGACCTGTGGAGGTGGGTTTCAAAGAAAACTCGCAGCACGCTGCAGTGTAACCTCCTTGCACACTGAGCACATTTAAATGTTAGGCAAAGAGAGAGTATGCAAGTTGATTGGCTACCCAATTACATGTCAAAGGACCCATCAGCTTATACCATGCAAGCCGATTGGCTTGACATATCACATGTGAGCGCGCTGATTGGCTAACAGATAAAAAGTTAAAAGAACCTATCAGCTTGTAGAGTTTTATGGCTCTACAAGCCATGGTCGAGGCCCCCCCACCCCTCCCCCCAAATAGCAGGGTCTGCATTTGATACTGTTCCCTGAAGAGGTCTGTATGTGTGAATGTAAATCTTTTCACCTTCTGATCCCTTTTTCTATTGCAGAGCCTGATAATGAAGCTTCCATGCACTGTCAATCTTCTCGTTCCTGTAGCCCTGTCCACAGTGTGCAGGAGCTGCACTCCAGACTCTCCAGTAGTCCACCAAGGTCCAGCCCCCTCAGAGCTGGCCCCACTTACACTTTAAAGAAAGGTTTGCTTTTCACATACTGTATAGCCAATTACATTAGCATAGATCCCTTTGGCTCAAACAAAAGTTAGTTTAAAGATTTTTTGGCTTTGCACTAAATAACCAGTACCATTGTTTGTCCTATAGCTCAGATGCACCTAGGCACCAAGAAGAAGAAGCAGTCCCGTTTCCGCAGTGTTATTTCCGATATCTTTGATGGATCCATTCTGAGTCTCGTTCAGTGTTTGACGTGCGACCGGGTGAGGGACGATGTATAGAGCTTTTCTCACTCTAGAGGGCACCAAGCATCAAATCACATGCCTTGCACTTCACAACGTATTACTACAGTGAAGTTGAAACTACAGTGTAGTCAGTCAGTGAAGGACCATCTAGTATTAAATGAGCTTCAAATTTACTTCTGGAAGAACACTTTCATATATAGAGAGACACAACAGTGGATCAAATCAAATGAAACCAAACTCCAGTGTAAGACTGCTGGAAGAGTCGTGTTGCAAAGAAAATATCTGCCTTTGTAGGTGTCGACAACAGTGGAGACCTTTCAGGACCTGTCCCTGCCTATTCCGGGTAAAGAAGATTTGGCGAAACTCCACTCCTCCATCCACCAGAATGCTCCTGTTAAAACTGGTGTCTGCACAGATGGATATGCGACCCAGGGCTGGATCTCCTACATCATGGAGTACATACGAAGGTATAGGAGAGAGATGGTGAGAATGATGGAACTGAATATGATTATGATAAACAACATATGGAGAGAGCAAAAGAGTACTTTGATTAATTTTGTTCAGTTGATGAAAAATCCACAAGTAAAATTGAAACCAATATAGAAGCACTGCAAGCAAACTTGCATGTGTGTGGTGTATGCAGGTTTGTGGTCTCCTGTATCCCCAGCTGGTTTTGGGGCCCCATGGTAATCCTGGAGGACTGCTTGGCAGCATTCTTTGCTGCAGATGAGTTGAAAGGTAAGAACATATTCAACTGTAATTATGTGTAACACAGATAAAGGGAAAATATGATAATAAACTTTTGCACCTCATCATACTGCTTGGCAACCCTTGATTGATTTTTTTCCTTGCCCAAACAGGAGACAACATGTACAGCTGTGAAAGATGTAAAAAGTAAGCTTTATAATAAAAGTTAAAATGCTACGAGTGTGATGTACATGTAAAAATGCAATAGTTACCATAATGTCGAAGCATTGTACAGTTTTCATCTCTACAATATTAAGTAGTTGTTTAAATACTGTAAGAGTAACCGATGTAGCTGTTAGGTTTAGGTCAATCATTTAGATTAAACATGAGCTCATTTACTCTGTCTTTTTCCCAGATTAAGAAACGGTGTGAAATATTGTAAAGTTCTACGTCTACCAGAAGTGAGTGCCCTCCTCCAGTTTTATCTGCTCATTACTTGCTTTTTGTCAGTACAACTGGCGTTAAGAGTTGGTTTGTGTTCTCTGCAGATTTTGTGCATTCACCTGAAGCGTTTCAGACATGAAGTCATGTACTCGTATAAGATAAATAGCCATGTGTCATTCCCATTGGAGGGTTTGGATCTCAAGCCCTTTTTGGCTAAGGAGAGCCCATCTCAGATTACTACCTATGACCTGCTGTCTGTCATCTGTCACCACGGCACTGTGGGCAGTAAGTTTCTTCTATGTAATATTGTGAAATATAGCAGGAGCTTTAAAATGAGAGAGATGGGCTGGCTTCTGTTCATCTCTGGCACATACTCAACTTTTTGTAGTCAGCGAGGTCCCATAAGGAACAAAAGCCACATCGTTTTGCCTTGGGTCTTATTTTTAAAATGTTTTTTTTTTTTTTTTCTGTTTGACAGGTGGTCACTACATAGCATACTGTCAAAATGTGATTAATGGACAGTGGTACGAGTTTGACGATCAGTATGTAACAGAGGTGCACGAGACCGTAGTGCAGAATGCTGAAGCCTACGTCCTCTTCTACAGGTACACATAATACATTTAGTGCCATTTTGTTGACCTTGTAATGTTAATGGTGCATTTAGGAATTTTTTGTACTCTTTAATGCTCAATAAATTATTTTATTATGTTGGCTTTTCAGCCTGGCTCAGCTAATTCACATGTGCGTTCTCGAGTTGACTGACAGGCAATATCTGTATCTAAAAGATGATTGTCTCTTTTACCTGTAAGGCGGGACTTCCTTTTCTACATCTGTTGGCCATTTCAGATTCTCCCATTCATTTAAATACCAGTGGTCTGTCTCTGGCTAAATAGTCTCTGATTCCATTCATGTCAGTGGTCAAAAAAAAAAAATCTGTTTTCCCTTCTTGGTGGCTGTCATGTTAAGATCCCATGACCATTCATGACTTGCAATTGACTGAGTTACTACTACTACTAATAATAAGAAAGAGTATGTTTACTTTATAAAGCCTTGATATTTTTCAGTGTTTATAGGTTCTGTAAGTGATTTATTTTAATGAAATGATGCATCTTTTATTTGTTAGATATCACTAAAATAAGTGCCATGAAATATCACACCTGTCTCTGCAACAGCCCCAGACCGGGTAAACACTAATTTTTGTTAAGTAAATTTTTACCTTTACTAAACAAACATTAAAGTACATCAAAGCAAACCAAGCACACAAAACAGTCTTACAACAAACACAATATACATATTAAAGACAACATAACAACAGAGTCCGAGTCAACATCATAGTCCAGAGTGATGGTATGGATCAGCATGTGGTCACCAGTGAAAAGATAAAATGCCCTACAAACAGTGGCTGCTGGAAACAAACAGAGCAATGATAAAGACAAATGCCAGGATCTCAAGTGTCAAGAATGAACACATCGGCACCAGCTAACATGCTACAAATGTGCCCAAGACACATTCACCCCATAGATACAGTTGACAAGGAGGCCCCACCCACCTGTGTTAAACACTTTTCTTAAAGAAATACACTCTAAAATGTTTCTTTGTGTTTGTTTATGCTTGTATTTTAAATGCAGCAAAAAAATACAGATCTGATTTTTTTGACCAGCCAGTTGAATAAAAGAATTCTAACAGAGGACAAGCAATTTAATAAGAGGCGTATTGTGAAATCACACATCTAAATATGTGCATGTCTGCAGAAGTCTTTACTTTGTAAATTTAATGTATAACTATGGTAACCAAGATTTGTTTTCCACAACACTTAACCATGGCCCCTGTACATGATGCATTGCAGACTGTGGGCGTTTTCCAAACAGTTTTCCAATTACTGCCTACCCCGTCTTTCTGGAGAGGAAGTCTGCGACAGCCATCTGTGCCCCCGGTCTGTGGACCACCTTGAACTTAAATGGCTGGAGTGCCAGATACCAACAGGTCATCCGAGTGTTGGCATCCTTCATGCAGGGGAGCCATTGGAGCAGCCGTGGTCTGAACAGAGGGTGAACGCTCATCCCAACAAATAGTAGCAGAGTGAGGACCGACCACTTGATGACCAAACACTCCTCTATGGTGCTGTACGTCGTTTCTCTCATAGAGAGCTTTCAACTCTCCACACGGGACCAGAATGACTGATTGGCTTTTAGGCTCACCTCCGAAACGAGCTCCTCCCTTTCCGGAACTACCGTCGGCAAGGATATGGGGACCGCCTCTCTCCGTGGTTTTAGGAGGTTGAGATGGTAAATTTGACGAGCCCCGCCCCTATCCATACGCACTACCTCATAGTTGACTTCCCCAACCCACCATGTGACCTCAAAGGGCCCTCGCCACTTCGCAAGTAATTTCGAGCTCGATGTGGGCAGCAATACAAGTACTTCTGTCTCCCTGTTCAAACTCCCGTAGCTGAGCTCCCCTGTTATACAGCCAGGACTGACGTTCTTGCACTGTAGCAAATTCTCCTGTGATAGACGCCACAGTGTTTGGAGTTTTGCTCTCAGGTCATGAACGTATTCAATTTCATTTTTGTTTTGTGAAGGTCCCTCCTCCCAGTTTTCCTTTATGACGTCTAACACACTACAAGGCTTACGCCCATATAATAATTCAAATGGGGAAAACCCCGTGGAGGCTTGCGGGACCTCTCGCACTGCAAATAACGGGTTCGAACCACCTATCCCAATTCCGAGCATCTTCGTGCACAAACTTGCGAATCATATTTTTTAAGGTTTTATTAAATCGTTCGACCAAGCCATCCGTTTGTGGATGGTACACGCTTGTCCAAATCGATTTAATACTTAATAATTCGTACAGCTCGCGTAGTGTACGTGACATGAAAGTAGTGCCCCCCGTCAGCGAATTGCACACCCCACACCATCCCACTGTATTGCAGGACCCATCGACACACAACCCTTTTAACAATTCGTGAAAAGCCGTTCAATTAGTGCCCACAATTAGTGGATGGGTGAGGTGGGAACTAACCACAGCCTCAGTGTTATGCTTTTGACCCTGAAATAGAATAGTGACGGTCACAGCAGGATAAATGTAAATATCCCCGTGCATACACCTCACCTTCACCCGATTATTTGTATTCAGTGCTCCATTTTGAACCAAACATTGATGAATAGAGGTTGGTTACGACCTGAATCCACCAAGGCTTGGTATGTACCCCCCTAATATTCACGGGTATTTGGTACATCCCAGCTCGATCAGGAGTGGCCCATGGAGTGCCAGGGACCCAGATCAACGTCCTCACCTCCATCACCGTGCACTGTTCGTGGACATGACGCTCCCCGCAACTCCAACAGAGCGGCCCGAACCTCACGCCCACACCGGTGGCAGCAGCTTCCCCCACCTGAGAGGAAGAACGGGTAGAGCCTGGGGAGAGAGAGACAGGAGGGTTAATACACCCCTGAGGCCGGGGAACATGATAGGTCGGAAGGAAGGAGGGGGAGGGATCACGGGGAGAGAGAGAGTGGGGTGCGCCAGCCCCCGAGTATGCCGCTAAATGGTTCTCTGCCAACTGTACTGCTTCATCCAGTGACACAGGGCGGTGGCACTGGACCCACTCCACCAATCCTTTCGGTAGTTGGGAGTTGAATTGCTCCAGCACCACGAGATCGATGACATGCCTGACGTCACTGGGCTCCTCAGCCAGCACCCACCACTGGCAGTCTTCACGGAGCTGTTGAGCAAAGGCAAACAGGCGGCCGACTTCGCTCGGCGTCAAGGATCTGAACTGCGGCCAACCCGCTGCAGGATGGCTTTCTTCAGCTCAGGGTACCTCAGGAGGTTGTCGACCTGGAGCTGTTAGGTCACATGTTGGCCCTCCCCGGTCAGCAGCGGGAAGAGGTGGACTGCCCATTGTGCCCGCAGCCATTCCAGGGCTTGGGCCGTGCACTCGAAGAGGTCCAGAAAGGCCTCCGGATAGTCTTGCGCCCCCATCTTCGCAAGCAACGCGACTGCTGCTGGGGTCGCGGCATGCGCCCCCTCCTGAGGCACCAAGCTCCTCAACGCCCGTCGGTCCTCCTCTTGGCCTTCAAGGAGCACCTCAAAGTGCTGTTGCTGCTCCACCCGCATATCCATGAGGGCCTGATGTTGGGCCTGGTGGATGCTGCCAAGGGATTGGAAGACTTCCTCCAGTGGCGAAGATGACTCCATAGCAGCATACCATAGCACCAGTGTAACAAAGTTCTTAGTTTTCGTGACAAGGGTGGAAGCGGGAGACGGCGAGATCCAGCTCAAAAGGGCTTTATTTCCCACAGCTTCACAGACTGTATATATATTCCACTTTTCAGTGGGCACACTCAAATTAATGCTTTTCAGCAATACAAATCGCACTCTGGAACACTCTGCTCTTTGCAGCTCTCTCTCTCCCCTCTCTGTGGACTGGGCCATCTTTTGTCTCCCCCGAATCTCACTGTGCACATAGAAACAGTAATTAGTAACAATTCATCTCAGGTGGATGTCCTCAGTGCTTTCTCTCTCCCCAGACGGGCGCTCGACCACACCCTCACCTCCACACATACAAATATAATGCACCTGTAAATGGTTTTAATTTGCGTTTTCATGGCATATGTCATTTTGTCATTGTAGTATTATTGTCTTTCTCAGGAAGAGCAGTGAAGAGTCAGTGAGGGAGAGACAGAAGGTTGTAGCTCTGGCTAATTTAAAGGAGCCCAGTCTCCTGCAGTTCTACATCTCCAGAGAATGGCTCAATAAGTTCAACACATTCACTGAGCCTGGGCCCATCACCAACCACACTTTCCTCTGTCAACATGGAGGTATGAATATACATGAATTTTTAGATAGTCATCTAAAATCCTCCAACACTCTTTCAGATAAAGTGGGGTTAATTACAGTGGGCTTCAATTACATGTCCAAACTATAAATTAACCTTTATCCCTGCAAAATCAATGTTCCATTTCAGTTTGTGATAGATTTATTTTAAAATCTTTTTTCAGATACTGTGGCAGTAAAAACTTAATTCATGTTTTTACATTATACAGGAATCCCTCCTACTAAGTACCACTATGTGGATGATCTGGTTGTGATCCTGCCTCAGAATGTGTGGGAATATCTTTATAACAGGTGAGTCGTACATAGGAATGCACATATCTGTGACCTTTAGAAAGTCCTTAGGACATTCATCACCTTAGTGGAACATAGGATGTTTGATTTGTTAAGGAGGCCTTTCTTACAGATTAAGTTGGAAAATAATTTGTTTCAAAATAGAACTGACAAATAGTCCAACCTGAACTAACAAAATGTGTGATGGAGTTCTGTTGGTTATGAGGTATCTGTCAGGCTTAAGGAACTCCAGCACCAGGAGCTCCAGTAATGTAAACATTGCTGAGTTACGTGTTTGCTTCTCTCCACTGGCCATGCTTTGAAGATTTCTTCATGTCTTGAAACATTTTCACAGGTTTGGGGGAGGCCCAGCCGTAAATCACTTATACTTGTGTGCCATCTGCCAAGTAGAGATCGAGACTTTAGCCAAACGGCGGAAACTGGAAATAGACACCTTCATCAAGGTTAACAAATTAGAGTTTGCTTGAGTGTTTAATAATATGTTGCATTCTTGTAGCCAACTAGAACTGCTGTTGAGCCTAATTATTACACATCACCACAACACTCAACTTAAAAACTGCATGGAATCACAGATGGTGAGGCAGCTTTTATTTGAAAACCTGTCTTCTTCTTGGTTATCCAGGATCCACTCAGATTTACTGCATGTTTAGGGCGCATGGTGGTGTGGAAATGTCTGCTTGGTGCACATAAAGCCAGAGAACTGATGAAACACAGACTTCATACAGGACAGATCAAGATCATGATCTGCCCTGAAATCTTGTCAAAAGTGCATTATCTTGAGATATGCATCACCTGTTTTGAAACAGACATGCTTTAAAGCTTGAAAAAGAAGTCAAGCTGTCGAGTTGGTTTTCAAGGATTGTGTTGGAGTGAAAAACAACATATAATTGAGAATTCCAAACAGTTATACTAATGTAATCTAGTGTTGCTACATTTAGATGATTGGGGGAGTCTAAGGTTGATATTGGTCATATCTCTATATTTCTCTCTCTCCATCTTTAGTTAAATAAGGAGTTTCAGGCTGAGGAAGCTCCTACGGTCATCCTGTGTATCAGTATGCAGTGGTTCAGGGAATGGGAGAACTTTGTCAAGGGCAAAGAAAACGGTACACCCTCATGCATGTCCACACATTGATTAATCTGAGCACTCTTCAACAAACCTTAAACATATGATGCTTCTTATTTTTATAATTTGGAAAATATTCAGCAAAAAGAATAATGTAGCTCTGGAACATTTTTGTTCACTGATCTGAGAGAGAAATTTAAATGCCTGTTCATATATTGTGGAGCCATTTTGACACATTTGATTTGTATTTGAACAATATTGATACTTCTTTAAAATGTACTAAAAATCGACTATGTGTAATTTGTTCAATGTTAGAATAATCCCTGTCATGTGCAGGGGATAAATTGGGATTTCTGAGGTGGGGGAATGCTAAAATCAGGAGATTTAGCAAAAATAAATAAATAAATAAAGTTTTAATAAAATACAAGGGTGTCTAAATATGGATTTATTGATAGTCCTGTATGGTATATAATTCACAGAAGAAGATTTTTCTTTCAAATGAATAAATTTGATTGGGATTCTGTTTTACTAGGATAATGATTTGTCTCTCATTATGTATGTACAGTGTCATTCAATTTAATCGAGTTTAAAATGAGTCTAAAAGAGTTTAAAATGGCGTGAAGAAGCATTTTCACTACTGAATCCCACATTTGCTTGATTTATTTCAAAGGAAAAATACACAACATTAAAATAAATGCAGAATCAACCAAAATGGAGTACACATAAATATACAAATAACAGTGAAACCTTTTAATCGCTACTGCATATCAATGGATCAAAGAAACGGTTGAGCATTTGATTCCATATTACGCAATTTCTTTGAAATAGAGATCGGACCACGGCGCAATACAGAAGCGGAACGTGCATCTATATACGGGGGCACACGGTCTCGTGCTGTTCTTGAGTATACTGCCTCTAACAACTGACTAGAGCGAAGCATAATGAACTTGAAATATTTTAGAGCAAGGACAATCGAAGGTGCCGGAGTGCCATTCTGGACCATAACAGCCCAGTTTAACCCCTGGTCATGTGTAAGCATCCCAACCAGCAAGACAGTAAACTTGGCTCAACCAATGCCGTGAGTTTTGGCGGGACTGTTGGTTTGTATGAACAATGAAAATCTGTTTTAAAACAGTCATTATTTTTACAGTTCCATTTGGTCCTGCTTGTGGCACAGAAATTACACATTAGACTACACAATGAAATTATATAATGGTTTAATGCTTTGGCCTCTAATATTAAGTGTGGCAGCAATGTTCTCAGACTACGGAGTAAAAGACTTTGCTGAAGTTTGTTGAAAACAAACTCTCTCTACACCCCAAAAACACTCAATGCCTGTCATCTTTACACATAGTAACACTCTGCACTCACACACACCTTTGTGTGTGTAAACTTTAAAGATTTGTCAGCTCTGCCTTGACCACCCTCTGTATTTCTAAGGAAACATTAATATTTTCCTTGTCTTTCTCTCTCTTTCTCTATCTTTCTGCTGGTCCAGAGCCTCCAGGACCCATTGACAACAGCAAGATTGCAGTAATGAAAGGCGGACATATCCAGCTTAAACAGGGTATGGGCTGTGTGTGCATGCCTGTCTCCAAAATGATATGTACTTATCCGTGACTCATGTCAGTCAAAATTTTTCTGACTCGTATGTTTGTGTGTTTGTATATGGTTGTATCTGTGTTGGTTTTGTAGGAGCAGACTACGGGCAGATATCTGAGGAAACGTGGCAGTACTTGTTAAGTATTTATGGTGGTGGGCCAGAGATTGCTGTGCGCCAAACTATCAGCCCCCCAGGCACTGACACACATGGAGAGAGGAAGATAGAGGCAGAGACCAGAGCTCTCTGAATTGGTAAAACACACATATTTACACTTTTATATTTGCAGTGAATGTATATAACACTGAAAAGGCTGAACATATACATTTCACATACTGCATGTGCTCACAGGCACACACAGGAAATGTGGGTGGGTGAGAAATGCACTTAATACCAGACATATTTCATCAGCATATTTGTTCTAGTCAGTGCATGGTACAGACGGTATGATGCAGACTGGCTGCATCAGTCACTAACCACATACATCAGTGTTTCTCAACTAGTTTTGCTTCAGGACCCAGATTTTACACTGGATATCCATTTGGTGACTCAACACATACCAAATTTGTTTATTGTATTAAAGAAAACAAAAATGTCCACAAAATCAAACATTCAATGTATAACTTGTTTTAATTTTGCCAAAACACGAATATCGCTTTTCCACCATCGGGCTGAACGTTCTGAGCACTGTAAGTAACAGTTCCAATAATATTTCCACTCTTGCACAATTTGTCTTTTACAAGGACATCAGAATGCCATTTATTGGCATAAAGCTGCTCAAAGGCTCAAGTATACCTTGTTTTTTTCTGCGAGCTGGATTGTCTTACACACGGTTGAGCGTTCAGCCTTTCAAAGTATACTCTTTTGAACGCGAGTGAATACGGACGCATTCGACGCCTGAGTACTACGACTGCTTTATGATACTCTTTTACAAGTCAACGGTTGGCGCATGTGCCAAATATGCGCAGACGAGGACTGTTCTTGTGTCCAGAAAAACTTGGCCGCACACAAACAGTTTGCGCAGACTGTGCTAATGACAAAATTTGCGCCATGCATATTGTGCGTGATCCTGTCTGGAACACGGAAAACTGAAGTGTACTTTGGCTTTAAGATACGAAAGCGATGTTTGCATTTGCCTGCACTGTGTAGACTGCGGACACTTCACCCCTGTATATGTGCAGCTTTGTTAGTAAGCTGCTTTCTCCACAGCAATGCTATTTCCACACTATGGTTCTGTAAATAACAAACATGGCATCTGAGGTCTACTTCGCTCTTTTTTTTCTTCTCTGCTGCTTCGCTTTATTTCCAGATATTCCAGAGTTCTTGATGTGTTTGTTTCCTTACCTTTCCATTGGAAACTGCAGCGGAATTGTGCTGCATTAGTGAGGTTTCTCTCTTATGTCAAACTCCAGGATTCCCCCAATGTACTTAAGCACAAATGCGGACGTGAGGGACAGTACTCGATATTTTAGGTGTGTATAAATTGGTATATTATTATCTAATTCCCTCATTAGGGAATTAGACAACTCTGGTCACGTTCTGTGTTTTGCTCTAAAGATTCAGTTGCGGGAGTAGTGCTGCCACTGAATAGCGCTTTAAGAAACATTGTCAGAGTATTTTAGGATGGTAGTCCGTCTGAATCGGCGGGAGATTGCATGTTCGGGAAGCGTTAACGAAAGCGAAAGTCATGAGAATAATACAGTTTTTTTTAGTTTTTTTACAAGGCATACAATATCCAGTTGTTATTAATAGATTTTTGTCTCTTAATTATTTTCCTGTTTTTTTTTACTTTTCTGTAGGTGATGATGACCCACGTGTTGATGACCATTTCACACCACGCTTGCATTTCTGTCTCATAAGCACTTTGTGAGCATTTCTGTGGATCTATTATCTGTGACTGACAGAGCTATCATAGTGTAGGAAAGGGTCCTATTTATTAAGTGAAAAGTATATTATTAGAAACGTACAACATGAAACATATTTATTCTATTCACGTACAAGTTAGGGTGTGCATTGGTGATATGCTTCTTTTGTTTGTCTGTGGAAGTAAGGGCAGTGATGTAAGCGTAATTTCTCAGTACATTACATCTTTGGTAGTGCAAATGAAATAAAGTGAAATACATCATGCACTATAAGCAGGACACAAGCTGTATGTCACTCTAAACCTTCATTAAAGCTCTTTGCTGACTTCTGTGTAGGCAAAATAAGGCTTGAAATTGGTATCTGCATGTTCAAAGAAGCTTTCTCACTATTCATGTTCTTTAGAAGCACTATCAGATGGAGATGCTTTGAAATTGCAGAAAAGGTATATGCTGCTACATTTCAGAAGTTTGGAATAGCAACAAGATATGGTGTCATATGAGGCTTTGCATTTTCATGTGCATAGTAAAGAATTTCTTGAATCTAATGCCTGTTCTAATGTTATTTCACTTGTTTTATCACTGTAACAATTTTATGATGACCCATTTTTAGATTTGGATGTTAAAAGTTAAAGAGGTGTTACTTACAATCAATATTAAATTCTGTTTTAAAGCATTTTGAAATCCTCTGAACTAAAATGAATAGCTCTGTCCCAATCATAGGAAGTGAATCCTCAGTGCAACAGGGTTGCGTAAACTGCAATGTTTCAGATCATCAGTATTAAATAGTTTTCAGATCATTCAACATTTCATCATATTGTCAGAAACAAAACTGCTTGGATGCATAGTGTGTTGCATCATTAAATGCTGAAATGTTTTAATGATTCCCCATTTGATGATTATATAACTGGTTGCATACAACACCACATCCCCAAGTGAAACAAACTAAACTACTTTTCTAAGGGAATGTGCAATGAGGTAGATCAGGTGTGTTAGGAGTGCTAAAGGAATAGCATTAAAATGTCTGTTTTTGAACATATTCTTTGTACATAATAACATGTAACAGTTTTATTTATGAATGTCGTCTTTTCACATCAACAAAAGGACAAAATTGTGCAGAATTGTGAGTTGTGTATAGGATAACGTGATGACTAGGTTTGAACAATGAAAGGCCTGTTACATATTTTGTTGTAGGAACTTAAAATTCCAAGGTTATTCTTGGCGGAATGTCTTTTTCATTTAAGTGATTTAAATCTTCTTAATTGTTAAGATGTGTCTGATTTGAGAAATTTAAATAAAGCCTGTTCTTTATCTACTGTTTGCTACTTTATTTATTTGTTTACTTACTTTCTGTGCCTCTTATGAACATCTTTTTTTGCATACTAAATCCCTATCTACAATAAAATCTTTGCTGTTCCTGTGTTTTTTGTTTTGTTTTTTGCTGTTCCTTTGGTTTCTTTATTTTTGTTTTTATCCTAAGCTATTTCCATGTATCCATCACTTATTGATACAAATTGTGTCTTTAAATGTTCAATGATCCATATATAGTTCTTGGAGCCCTAGGCACTCTTTAAACATGCTGAGGAATGGCTACTCAGTGTTAACTTGATGCTCTGAGCACCGTTCATCTCATCTTAATCACCACTCCCCACATCCCCCAACCCCCACCCCTCTTCTTTTTCATCCTTTCTTTGTCCTTAGACAGCCCTCTGGAATATTGCTTCCTTCAACTGTCCTGTATGGACCAAATCATCTCATAGGAAGGTGAGTATATATTTCACAGAGACCACTAACAGTGGTGATGTCTTTTTAAGTCCTCATTCTGTCTGCAGTCTGAAGAATAGAGAGCAGAGGAAGAGGAGAAAAGGATGCAGAGAGCTAAGTGCCTGTTTTGTCTCCCTTCGAAGAAAGGATTGTAATTTTCCATTGATTCATCTGAAGTGAGTCGTCATTCCTCTGTTTCTACGCAATTGCTGCATCTGGCTTTCTTTATCTGAAGGGCTGTTTTGTGTGTCACATAGACAATAATATCATGCTGGCGTGGTCCACTGTAAACATTAGCATGTGTGGTACTAGCTGGACTACAGAAACATCTGCCAGATGTTTTGTTCAGCTCGATGGATAAACATTACTTTATTGAAGCTTAATGTTCCAAGTTGTTCTTTTCAACTGATTAGTGTTTTTTATTAATATTATTATTATTATTATTGTTATAAAAAAAAATTAAATGAACTGATAGTATGCATGTGGATAAACGCATACCAATGTATCACATTTTTAAATGTCTTTTTTTTTTTTTTTTTTTTTTTTAAGAATAATGATATGACATTCATGGCATAAATAAGGTTAACAATTTATGCCACCAAATACAGAGGTGAAAAAAAATAATGTATTCACTGTCAACATATAAACATTGTAGAATCTGATTACCAAGAAAATCTTTATTAACACTCACAGAGGTGCAAAATGTATCCTAAATATTCAGAGAGGTCTAATCTTGGTGGAAGTGCAAATCTTCAAAAATGAGCAGATTTCAAAAATATAATCTTTCATGAAACTCAATTTTTATTCATGATGAGAGGCTTGATTGCTAAGTGTTCTATACAGATTCAGTGTTTGTGATGAAGACACTATTTGTCATGTTTCAAAATTTCATTTACGGAATTATACCAAATTTGTTTTATTGCTAAAATGTCCTAATCTTGTTTTTTATTTAGTTGCTCATTTTCATGCTTAATGTAACCTCAATTGAAAAAAATAGATCAACATTTTGCCTTGAGGAAATTACTTACTAGGTGAGTCTACGGTCACCGTGTACTTTAATGATAAAATCCTTAAATGTATGCCTTGATTAGAGTGATTACTTTAAGTAATTTTAGACACAAAGACAGTAGCCAGAGGCTATAACAATAAGCTCAGAACAATTTTGTCTTCTAGTGCAACATTAAATCTAGCATGAGGTAATAACCTCATGGCTGTAAAATACATTTTTAATATATCTTGTTCTTAACACATCAGTGTATGCCGAGGTTATGCAGTACTGTCAGCCCATCACAGCTCTAGTGCTTTAAATGATCAAACTGCTTTACGGTCTATGCCCCAATTATTTAGATGGAGATTTACAGTATATAGAACATAATGAAAAAATCATACTGTAATGTGAAAGGATTGGATGGAAAATATGACAACTCTATCCTCGCAATGAAATACAAAATTAAAGTGGGGTTGTGTCAGAATAAATGGTTAAGGATGAATCGTACTAAAAGTATCCTGTAAAATGCACATTCCATAATTGCTATGTGTCGTGTGAAGTTTCATCTTGAAAGCATGTGGCTTTAATAAATAGGACTAAAAGACAGTGTTTGAATGCATTTGTTTTAGCAGTACCATCAACTTACCAGTTTTGGCAACAGCTGATTGTGCTCCAAAAATCAAAATGAGAGTTTTATATCTTTTAGTTTGTGTCTCTTATCTTTGAGGCCATCTATGTTAGTGTACTTCTAAAAGTTTGCCACAATTTACTTTTAGTAAATATACCAACCAG
The DNA here is from genome assembly GCF_019703515.2 of Myxocyprinus asiaticus. Classification (NCBI taxonomy): domain Eukaryota; kingdom Metazoa; phylum Chordata; class Actinopteri; order Cypriniformes; family Catostomidae; genus Myxocyprinus; species Myxocyprinus asiaticus. The sequence goes on along the minus strand of NC_059347.1, from coordinate 36,990,793 downwards.
GTTTCATGACAAGTCATAATAAAAGTACAAGGTGGCCAAATTTTAAGAAATCATATAAGTTGACTAATACAAAAACGTACGAATTTTACTCCCATAGAGAAAACTAAACTAACCAATGAACTATGTTATTGCGATCTTTCCTAAATGTAACCCCAAACCTAAACGTCATCATAAAGTTTAACTCCATACCCAAACCCTAAACCTAACCATGATTTTAATTGGAAAATTAAACTTTAATGTACCAAGAAAGAAAACATCAGAGTTTTAGCCAAGGGAAGCATATTGCAGGTTAATGGCATACATCGGTAATCTGTATTGCATACAAAAATATAGAATGAGAAAACAAATTTATTCACAGACGTTTCCTTTCTTAAAATAAAGTCTTGGATAAGAGACTAGCTTAAAACTGATGTATCAATTTGATATTCTGTTTGTTGATGATTGGTGTTCTCTATGGGAATGAAAGTCATAACTTTTCATACAAGCCAAGTCATACAATATCTTTCGATTTCATTATCTTGTAGAAATTATTACGAGTTGTAATGAGATACACATTTACAATTTACAGTCTTTTTTCTTCTGGGAAAATGGACCAAAAATGTTAATGAGAATGTCTCTCCCCCTGTTGCCACCTGCAACAGACTAATAAGTACCAAATCATGGTTCATGCTGTGACAAGAAAGCCTCTGTCAAACTCAGAGTTCAGTCCCCAACATTGCAAACGATGATAGTCAGCACTCAGCATAATCTGACAGGGCACAAAGGAGGGTATTTTGGGTATGAATTATCTCTAAAGACTTTAGTGTCAGAAGACTTAATACAACCCTTCATGTTTCTTTCCCCAGGCTGGACAATAGCTTCAGTGACGTGTACGGGCCATTGATACTGCAGGGAAAATGATCAGGGCCACACCTAGGATTTACAGGGTGGGAGGACATCACTTCAACGAGCTTTGCCTATGGCAAAATGGGAGCTTTGTTAGTTTCAGATATTCTATTTGTTGATAAATGAATGTGAGTTCAAAGGGAGGAAAAAACAGAGTTGTGGTAGAGATTACTTTGCAACAAACTAGTATATCTGATATTCTAATGCATCAATGACACTAAGAGACTGACTTCATATGACTGGCCGTGTTCCAAGACTTATATTTAAGAAGGAACTTTAAGAGGATACTCTTTTACTCTTTCTGAAGAGGATATAAATGTTTACAGCACTTCAGTCAGAAGTGTGAAGCTACAGTCAAATTGAGTTGTGAGGTGACCTTGTAACCTCTAAACTTTCAGTAATTCCATGGCTTTCTTCAGTCTTGCACAGATCCATTTGTGGTCTGCGACTCACATGCTATACTTTGATTCTTAATTCCATTTTCTTTTCTCATCTTAATGCATCACTCTCCCTTTCCCCCATTTTCTATTCTTTCAATTTTAAGCTTCTACTCCACCTAATTGTCAGTACCTCCAGGCGAGGAATTGAACAAAACATTCCAATGCTTTCTCACGCTCTCATCTCTTTCCTTATAGCTCACACAGCCAAGCACAAAGTTTGCCATTATATGTTGTGTCCCACAGTAAAAAAGAAAATCGCAGTGATTAATGAGTATGACATGGCTAAGCTTCTGATAGTCAGTGAATGCTTCAGATGTGACAGCTGGTGCTTGAATGAGTAAATGGCTGCCTGTTTATGATCATTTGTCTACAGAGACATGTCTTATATTGTATTGTACAGGTGTTAATAGATACAATACAATACTTATATAGGTGTCTCTGATTCAGGTATGATCTTAGAAGGGGAACTGTAGGTTTTTGGTGTGTCATGTTTGTCTGTTGCCCTTACCATGGTGGAGTCAGTAGAGATTTAGAGAGTGCCTGGCTGAAGATTTCAAGTTTTTTATACAAAACAGAAAATCAACTGACCACATAATCGATATAATATACAGCAATGGGTTGTGCCATTTGCACACAGTTGATAGATATGTGGAGTGTGTCTGGGTCACAAAGAGCCCAGACATCAATGGACATGTCCAATTTACAGCAGGACTACTACAGACTGTCAGGCCTCCACTATACGTCCTCTTTCTCTGATGCTGAGGACTGCTGCGATGACATCACAAGCTCCTCCTCCTCAGACTGTCTCGGAATAGACTGTTAATGTTTGGTTTGGTTTTAGAATGTTGCAGGTTACTGACAAATATTGCCATTGTTCTCTTTGGCTCCAAATTGTGTAAAAGGACGAGATTTATTTTGTTTCTGCTCAATATGGGCGACAGCCCACATTGCCAGGGAATAAAGACATGCATATAATAATATAGCAGTGGAAACTGGACCTTAATCATTTAACTGTATAATGATGATGAAAATGATCAATACCATTCAGTTAGAAGTATAAATGTACATTCTACACACACACACGCATACACATGTACGTATTGTTTCTCTTGGGAGGAACAAGCCCATTCCCAATGGAAGTTTTGATAAAATTATGATGTGTTCTGATATTGAGTACTCTGGTATGACTAAATACCTCCTGAAAGAAATAAAACTGCAAATACATGATTCTTCAGTTATTTTTCCTATGGCATCCTGCAAGAAAATGTTTTTAAAGAGCTGATGAAATAGTATTGCTTCAGCCGTTGTGGAGTCTAGTCTCATGAGACCACATGAGTTTAATAGTAATTAATTCACATGTTAAGCCATTAATAATGTAATTAACAACTGGAGCACATCAAGACGTGTGTTGCTGAAGTTATTTGATTTCAGCACTGAAATGAAAGCATTTCAGATAAACAAATTAATCAGTTTGCAGTTTTAATGTTTTTGCATTCTATTTGCCAAAGACCACTTCTGTGACAAAGAACACTGCTTGACTCAGAGGATTTTAAGGTTGTTTTAAGATCACCACCATAATGATCACCGTTCACATATTTTGCAAGGGATAGTTACTGTTATACAGAACATCCACTTACAGAATTACTGTAATCCACACAAATAAATGCATAATTTGAAACTAAATGACTGTGATTTGTTACGCTGTATGCGGAAAGGTAAGGTAACAGGTGCATAGAGGGGAATTTTATTTAAAGTACTAGTATTGCAGCATCTAATTAAAGATTATACAGCAAGTGTTGTGACAAAAGAAATTTGTCATTTTTGATTTTTTTTTCTTCTTTATATATTCTGCATATACAGTATATCCTTCTTTATTCTTCCTTTTGCATATATTCGAATTCTGCATTGCATTCCGTTATAATACTAAATGTGCACAGATGTACAGAGTCAAGGGAATTAGCTAAATTGTTACATTCTCTGATGATGCTTCTGTCCAATTCTTAAATAATTATGGGCTCCAGGCTCCAGAAAAAATAAAAATACATTTATTTGTATAAATTTTAGATGTATGATTACAAACTTTTAATGAAGTGTGCAAATATTGATTTATTGATTTAACTTTTTTTTTTATCCCCTTTTCTCCCCAATTTGGAATGCCCAATTCCCACTACTTAGTAGGTCCTTGTGGTGGTGTGGTTACTCACCTCACTCCACACATCTTATCATTCTCGCTGTGCATGACACCACGGAGACTCACAGCATGTGGAAACTCATGCTACTCTCCGTGATCTACGCACAACTTACCACACATCCCATTGAGAGTGAGAACCACTAATCGTGACCACGAGGAGGTTACCCCATGTGACTCTACCCTCCCAGGCTGGAGTCACTCAGCACACCCTGGATTCGAACTCGCGACTCCAGTCAGCGTCAATACTTGCTGATCTACCCAGGCCCCGCTGATTTAACTTTTTTTTAAATTATAAAATAATTTATTATATTATCTAATTCCAGTGCTGCAATTAAATTACTTGTTTAATTTAATTTTTACAAATAGAATTGATTCTCCTATCTATATTATTTTATCCAGTCTATGCTACCTGTCCCGCCTCAAACAGAACATAACATTCATAGGGGCGGTGGTGGCTCAGCAGTTAAGGCTCTGGGTTACTGACCAGAAGGTCAGGGGTTCCCGCCAAGATGCCACTGTTGGGCCCTTGAGCAAGGCCCTTGACCCTATCTGCTCCAGGGGTGCTGTATCATGGCTGACCCTGCACTCTGACCCCAGCTTAGCTGGGATATGTGAAAAAAAGAATTTCACTGTATATATGCAAAAATGTATAATGTGTGACAATTATAAAGGCTTTCTTCTTCAAATTCCAAGCCTGTGGGGGAAGGCTGTCACTATTGGATGTAATTATTTTAATATGGAAAGTTTACAGTTTGCTTTGACACATCAGACTACACTAGCAAGTTTGTTTTATTCTATAGTTCTAAGCTTGAGAAATCCTTTTTTTTTTCTCCTTAATTGTCCTATTTATATTTACTCCTTTGTACTTTCATTTTTATTAATACTTAAGTATTCCAATTGAAATTTGGCGAACGTTCTAGAGTTAATGTGCTGTGATTTTGAGTTGAAAAATAGTTCTCCATTGTGTGTAACCTTATCCTCATATGCGACATGTTTCATCATCACATGGGGAGGGAAACGTCAGTGAACGTCTGGACTTTAGTGAAAGTTTCTTGCCAGGTACTGATTGGAAATAGGATGGACCAAGCGGTCTAGGCTTCGCATATAAAACTGAACATTTACACGTCTCCTTCATACTGCATATACACAGACTGCGCTATAGTTTGTCAAGATGCTTGAAAACGATGTATGGATGTGCTTCGTCTTCTACAGCACGCTGTTAATTTTAAAGATGTACGTCATTGCCATCATCACGGGGCAAGTGAGACTTCGGAAAAAAGTAAGTTATGGCACTTTTTATGGGGTTATCATGCTAATATTGCATGAACTTTGAAAGTTAGATCCCACCTAATGCTAGCGAGTCGACGCGCACTCCCATTAAAATCACCGCCAGACATCATCCAATTATTACAATGGGAGATTGATGTTTGACGCGTCGCGCGAACAGTTTTTTTCTTCTGAAGTGTTATTTCTTTTTATAATTGAAATCACATTAGTATATACGTCGGGGCCGTTCACACCGAACGCGTACTTGCGTTAAAACAAGTGTCTCAAGACGCGTTTGAACAGTTGGTTCCAACTTGAAACGACGTCTAAAAAACGCTGCGCAAAAGACGCGGCGCATCGCTCAGAGACAGCGGTCTAGCTAGCACATGTTTACATGTGAAAACAACTAGAACACAGCGCAGACGCAAAACGTGTTCGGTGTGAACGGCCCCTTTATGTTCACTCCAGTGCTGCAACTTTAGATTAATTTATGGAAAAATGAAGTAAGTTGACTAAAGGTGTGTTTTAATAAAAATGACTTGATATTTAGCTGTAAGTGCTGTTAAACAGAAATATAACGTTATGTATTTGGACAGGCGTTCGCGAATCCCGAGGATGCAGTTAGACACGGAGGTGTGCAGTATTGCCGCATCGATCCTTACGTGGAGCGCTGTAGGAGGTAATAAATTGAACACAACAGTATACCATGTATTCAAACTTGTATGTAATTATGTGTATTAATGCTGCCAATTTGTGTGGATTGGTCTAGTCTGGGTGCTTAATTAGACAATAAATATGGATTTCCATTTTCTTTTTTACATGTTGCTACACATGTTGCATGCTAGGCGACTATTAATTAAGCAGTTGTAGTCTAATAGTAACAATAATGTGTAGCCTAATTACAAGCAGCTCCACAAAATAATAAACAATAATTGCATTATTGGCTATTTGCTAGTGTACATACTGTATAGTGTTTTCCATGTATCTTTAAAAATTGCAGTTCCCTTTAATTCTGCTCACATGGGTTCAATTTTCAGACAAGCATATTTGGTCAAAAATGTGTTTCTTGTCTATAAAAACATTGTGTGCTTGTTTCGGTCTGTTTTGCTTCAGTCATGCTCCTCCTGGCCCCACTGATGAGAAAAATATGCAGGATATCTGGTAGATTTGGTTTTTCTTCAGTTACAAGACTTTTATATTAATTTCACACTTAATCTATAACTCTTCAGATGACGAGTTTGTCTCTGTGACAGTGTTCACAGGTCCAGTTGGAGGCATCATGTTTAATCTATGATGGATTGCTAGGATTAAAGGGGACCTATTATGCAAGATTCACTTTTACATGGTGTTTGAACATAAATGTGAGTCGGCAGTGTGTGTACACATCCACCCTACAATGTTAAAAGTCCACCCACTCCTCTTTCTTATATTTCTATTAATCAAAAACAGTGTCTCAAAATGACTGGTTTTCGTATCCGCTCTAAAGTGACGTCACTTTAGAGCAAGCCACGCCCACGACTGGTAACGGACTCCACCCTATTATCATAGATCCTCCCCTGAGTGATCGACACACAGTCCGCCATTTTTTTCCGCGCTGGAGCAGCTACAGTGAGAAGAATAATGTCTCAACCTCTTAAGCGTCATAGGTATTCTGTTGTTGGCTGTAAAAGTAAACATAAGGGTCTTCATGTACGCAGCAGCTCATTTGCATTTAAAGAGAGACACATGAAAACAGCGTGTTTTTGATTCCACCCAAAAAGAGGCATTTACAACATGGTATAATAAATGATCCGTGGGGTATTTTGAGCTGAAACTTCACAGACACATTCTGGGGAAACCTGAGACTTATATTACATCTTGTAAAAAAGGGGCATAATAGGTCTCCTTTAAATCATTTTATCTGCAGATTGTTCAAATTGGCAGACAGCTTTTAGTGTGGTCAAACTCAATAGCAAAAAGATACATGGAAATGACAAAAAAAACTAGTGAAGATGGTCAGTCTAGCAAAACTATTCGATAAACAAGTTGTCAAACAGCCCAGCTCTTTTTTCTTCTTTTTATTTATTTATTTTATATATATATATATATATATATATATATATATATATATATATATATATATATATATATATATTTTTTATTTATTATTATTATTATTATTGCCCATTTGTATTTTTTATGTTAGAGGTTATGAAGTCTACCCTTTTGACCTTGTGCTCAGTCAGCATGCCTGTTTGATAGACTTCAGTGTTTCTACAAATAGTCTCTTTTCAGTGTGTGTGAGAGTATGAAATAAAGAATGAGACTACATATTCTAACAATCCTTTTAGACTTGGCCTCTTGTTTGGAAGCATTCATTGCTTTAAGCTGCAGGGTTTTACATTAATGTTTTTGTTCAGCAGCATCAGTAACTAATCTTCAGGAAACTCCTCTGGCCCGCCTAGTCCCTTCCAGCCTAATTCAGCCTTGCAAACTCAAATTATGATAAAGATGTTATTTCAGCAGACTGCCCAGAAATCACTCAATGTCCATAACCAGTGGAAAGTCTTATTTTCTGTAAATGGAGCAGGCATTTACTGACTTAAATCTTGTGGACCTGTGAGGGGGATCTGGTGGTTAGCAGATGTGATAGTGTAGGTTACCAGGAGCAAGTCCTGACAAGACCATTATTTGGCCTTTAATTACAATGCATTTATAAGAGTGTTTCAGTACATGCCCCACAGCAAACTTACAATTGAAAGTGTAAAGTAATAGGAAGAGGTTGTGAAAATAGAACAAAGGGTTTGGAGGGTGTATGTTCCTGTTAGGATTATCAACTTTATATTCATGTTCATGTGTCAACACGGACAAAAATGGGTTTTATGAACAAAATGGCATATATATGTGTAAAGACATATATTGAAAAAAAGGAATAAACCAATTTACCCTGAGAGGCTTTAATAAACCAGCTGAAACAACAATGTGATAAAAGATGAATTAACAGTTTTTTATTAGTACCATTATAAATCTCTTTAAAAACATTCAGCCTCCTTGTAGTATTACCTAACTCTACACTGTTCGAACCTAACTATTGGCTGTTCAAGCTTGACAAGTAACTTTCCATTTTTATATAGAATTAAAAAGGTGAGTGGCCACAGGTGTGCATATATTAGCTTCAAAAGAGACTCATCATTTTATCAGATTTTAGAGCAGGAACTAAAATAAAGGAAATGCTAAATGACAGAAGTGAGAGGGTTAAAGTTATTTCCTCTAATGAAAGGGAATAGCAGCAGGAAATGGCTTATTATGGCTTATATGGAAAGTCCTTGATGTTTTAAAGAGATGAGGGAGAAGCTGTGTAATGCAGGATTTCCAAACACGATGACCAAGCTGCTACGTCACTGCTGTGCTAAGATAGTAACGGGAAATGTGAGATGACTAGCAATCTGTTCATGTGCAATGAATGTCAACATTATGACCTATTATGATGTTTTTAAAGGGGGAACAGGAAGTAGATAACCTACTACTTTTTATTTCTATGATCTATTGAAAGAACAGTCACTTCTGTGATGCATTGTGCGTGTGCTTTGTGTGAGTGATTCAGGGTGAAACACAGTTTACTGTGTAAGATTGTGAAATGTTGGCAACTTTCACTGTCCAGGCATGCTGCCATTAGACTGAGCCAGACAGTTTATAGCTCAAGTCCTGATCAAAGCCAGATGTTGTGTGTACATTCCGCACAAAAAAAAAAAAAGTACTTCTGAAAAGTACTTTTCCATATATATTTCTGTGGTTCTGGGACATTCAGAATGCCTGAACAAGCTGTAAAATCAGATACAACATTTTCAGATAATAATATTAAAGTGATAGTTCACCCAAAAATGAAAAATTCTGTCATTTACTCACCTTCATATTGTCCCAAATATGTATGACTTTCTTCTGCAGAACACAAAAGGACATGTTAGGCAGAATGTCAGTCTCGGTCACCATTCATTTTCATTGGATGGAAAAAAGATGCAATGAAAGTGAATGGTAACTTAGACTAACATACTGTTTAACATCTTTTCTGTGCTCCACTGAAGAAAGGCATACAGGTTTGGAAAAACATTTTCATATTTGAGTGAATAATACCTTTAAAGGTGCACTCAGTAATTTTTTTTAATATGTCATCATGGGCTTACACTGACACCTAGGGGTGTAGATGTGGCATAATTCAAACACAGTAGATTTCAGTTCCCTGTCAAAAGCTACACTTAAAACTGCGCTTGATTCAGCGCTTATGGGAACGTCTTTAGGAGTGACCAGCTGTGAATATGTGTGCAACACGTCAATGAAATTGACTAGAACCTTTATAGCCTCTGTTGGTGACATCACCAGAATGCGCCAGTACCTGGCAACCTGGCAGCGTGGAAGCTACTGATGAGTATTTCTATGTGTGTCCTAAAGACAGTAGAAAAGGGCTACAGAATTCAATTTGTATGCCATCCTCCGCGTTTCAACGGCATGGTCCCCACTACCGTGAAACTGGAACAAGCACATTTACTGTCACAAGAGCTGCAATCTCTTCTGGTCAAAGGGGCCATAGAACATGTTCCCCTTCCAGAGAGAGAGTCATTTTACACCCAAGAAGGATGGGGGATTGCATCTGATTTTAGATCTTCAAGGCTTGAACCGCTCAGTCAAGGCGCTCAAGTCCAAGATGCTAACTGTCAAGACGATCGTGTCACAAATTCAACATCGCGATTGGTTAGTCACAATCGATCTCATGGACGCATACTTTCATATAGAAATACTGCCACAACACAGGAAGTTCCTGAGGTTTGCTTTTGGGGGTGAAGCTTACCAATATCGGGTTCTTCCATTCGGCCTAGCCTTATCACCTCGCACATACACAAAGTGCATGGATGCAGCACTGGCTCCATTGCGACTCCAGGGCATCCGCATTTTGAATTACATAGACGACTGGCTGATACTAGCACAATCGCAAGAACTGGCATTACAGCACAGAAATGTCGTCTTAGCTCATCTAGTTTCTCTGGGGTTGAGACTCAACGACAAGAAAAGTGTTCTTTCTCCTGCCCAGAGAACAACATATTTAGGGATCGTATGGAATTCGATCACGATGCGGGCACAGCTGTCTCCCACTCGAGTCGAGACCATTCAGAATACCCTGAGCAAAGTCAGGCTAGGCAAAGATCGTACTGTTCTTCAGTATCAACGAATGTTAGGTCTCATGGCATCTGTGTCCTCTGTGATCCCTATGGGCCTTTTGCATATGAGACCGTTTCAGTTGTGGCTCAAAGCCAGGGGATTTCATCCAAGGGCCAATCCCCGAAGGCAGATAAGGGTTACGCGCCGCGGGCTACGTTCCTCACCTTGGGTCCCACTCTAGGTGCGTCTTGCTGTCGCAGATTGCTAACGACAGACGCCTCCCTGTCGGGCTGGGGAGAGGTCTTAAGTGGTCGTCCAGCTCAAGGGGATTGGGAGGGTCATCAGCTCGATTGCACATCAACTGTCTCGTGTTGATGTCTGTATTTCTGGCCCTGAAGTACTTCCTCCAGCATCTGAGAGGCTGCCATGTCCTGGTGCGTGTGGACAACACAGCAGCAGTCTCTGACATAAATCACCAGGGAGGTCTGCGGTCACGCCAGCTAAACAGACTAGCGTGGCAGATTTTTCTTTGGGCCCAGGGTAAGCTCCTGTCACTCAAAGTATCTTCAGTATATCCCTGGATGCCTGAATGTGGGAGCGGATTTACTGTCCAGACAGAAAATACCGACGAGAGAATGGAAACTCCACCCCGAGGTAGTGAAACAAATCTGGTTAAGATTTTACGAAGCAGAGGTGGACCTCTTCGCCTCCCAACAGATAGCGCAATGTCCCCTCTACTTCTCTCTGAGTCACCCAGCCCCCCTGGGTCTGGATGCAATGGCGCATACATGGCCCAAAATGCGCCTGTATGCGTTTCCTCTGGTTTCTCTGCTCCTGGGAGTTCTAGCCAGAGTTCATTAACAAGGATCTTGCCTCTTACTGATAGCGCCACATTGGCCGAACATAGTATGGTTCTCGGAGATAATATCTCTCCTCGACGGCTCGCCTTGGGCGATACCGGAGAGGAGGGACCTTCTGTCTCAAGCACAGGGTCAATATTTCATCCTCGGCCCGAGCTGTGGAACCTTCATGTTTGGCCCCTGAAGGGTACCAACTGAGGGATACTGGGTTTTCACCTGAAGTTATTGAGACCATTCTGAGTGCTAGGGCTCCTTCCACTAGAAAAAGTTATGCCAATAAATGGGGTGTCTTTGAAAGGTGGTGCACTGCACATAATGCAGATCCAGTTAACTGCCAGATTGCTTCAGTTCTGGACTTCCTGCAGGAGAAATTATCAGTAGGCACATGCCCCGCCACTCTCAGGGTTTATGTGGCCGCTCTGTCAGCTTGCCACGCCTTGATTGATGGGGTGCCACTGGGGAAACATCCTTTGCTCGCTCACTTTGTTCATGGGGCCATGCGACTGAGGCCTCCCGTTAGAACCAGGATCCCTTCATGGGACTTAGCTATAGTCCTTGAGGGTCTGGTTGAGACCCCCTTTGAACCTCTAGAGTCGGTGTCTGACAAGCTCCTGACTCTAAAGATGTTTTTTCTTATGGCTATCACTTCTTTAAAAAGAATTGGAGATTTGCAGGCTCTGTCTGTCTTGCCATCCTGCTTAGACTTTGCCCCAGGAATGGCGAAAGTGATATTGCGTCCTCATCCTGACTACCTGCCTAAGGTTCCTTTCTCGACCGTACATCCGGTCACTCTTGAGGCATTCTGTCCTCCGCCGTTCACAATGCCGGATCAGGAGAAACTTCACAGACTGTGTCCAGTCCGTGCTCTTCAGGCCTACGTCCACCGTACTAGCCGGTGGTGTAAGTCAGGGCAATTATTCGTTTGTCATGGGGGCTGTAACGGGGGCGGCTGCCACAAAACAGACAATGTCACATTGGGTGAGGGATGCTATTGCCCTTGCCTATGAGGTGCGCGGTCAAGCTTCGCCAGTAGGCATCAGGGCTCATTCTTCCAGGGGGAGGTCGCTTCTTCTAAAGCTTTGGTGGTAGGAGCCCCTCTGCAGCATGTTTGTAATGCAGCAGGCTGGTCCTCTCCGCACACATTCATAAGATTTTATAGTTTGGATGTTCATGCCACTCCGGGCTCTCACGTCCTTGAGTCAACATCACAAGCTCATGTCTGAGACTTTTCGCGTTCTTGTGAGCACACACTACACAACCATAAGGGGTCCAGACACCCACAGTGCGGTGGTGTGGGTATTCCCGTTCCCATAAGCGCTGAATCAAGCACAGCATTAAGTGTAGCTTTTGACAGGGAATGTCTCGGGTTACTTGAATGTAACCCTTGTTCCCTGAAAAAGCGGAACGAGATGCTGCGCTTCATTGCCACACTGAGGATGTCCCAGGACTGCTCTTCAGACAAATATACCTGACGTTGCTCCTGTGGCATATCTATTATAGCCCCTGGTACTGGCGCATTCTGATGATGTCACCAACAGAGGCTATAAAGGTTCTAGTCAATTTCATTGACGTGTTGCACACATATTCACAGCTGGTCACTCCTAAAGACGTTCCCATAAGCGCTGAATCAAGCGCAGCATCTCGTTCCGCTTGTTCAGGGAACAAGGGTTACAGTCAAGTAACCCGAGACGTTACTGATGCCAATGTAGAAATTCACTATTCACATGATCAGCCTTGATTAATTTAATTTATGAGTAAATGTATACAATAGCAGGGCGGTTGCTGAGCTTAGGCGATGTGATTCTAACATGGCAGCCTCCATGAGCGGACCCTCCCCATGTAGATTAAAATAGCTTTTGTAATGTTACTGATATGACTGGAGTCTTCGTCTTATGTAAGTGCTCACAATTTTGTACATATGTTCCAAAATTACAACTAATTTCTTTAAAAGTAAAACGTTTTAAATTACTGAGGGCACCTTTAAAATGGCGGAAGCAGACGCTGACACAAAGGAGAAGGTGGTAATGGTGAGGAATGTGGTTTAAACTTGCACTGGGAAAACACTTGGAAACAATCTTGTGTTAAGAAAAAACACTCATCATGAGACACACGTAAACAAGCATGGTCATGCAATGCGGCCATAATTCATAGTTTTATGCCTTCATCTTCCCAAATGCTCTTGAAATTATGGCAGCAAAAGATATAGTTTGTTTGTGATACATTCCTCAGTTCAAAACCTGGCAGCAGGTAATGAGTATAATTGTTCTCCTTCCTCTAAGAAATGCTGTTTTTATGCAATCATTTTTTTAAATGAACACCTGCATCTGCATTCCTTTTTAAAGATGCACAAAGTGATTTTTTCCTCACACCTATTTTTAAGATTTTAAACTTTTATGAATTTTATTTAGTTAAAGATTAGGCAATTCAATTTGATGGAATTTTGTTATGAAATTTAAATGTGTAAATCTTAAAAATAGGCTAAAACATTTTTAGAGTGAATTTGAATAAGTTGTAGCCCTAAAATAAATGAATAGTACTTGAAAAATATGTTTACAAATATGTACACATGATATGAAGACTCCATTTATATCAGTGGTGTAATAAAAGCTGTTTTATTTTACATGGAGCTGGTTGTCTTATAAGTTGCTGACATGTTGAGATCACATGCCCAGCCAAATACTTCTCATTTTATCTCTGTAATCCCCATATTATCAGACACTTTCACTTACAGAATAAATGAATCATCGCTGACTACAAATACCACATTTCCACAATGGTATCTTGGCCAAAACCTATTGCTTTTGTGTGCTGCAGTGCTGCATCCACACCACTAAGCATCAGTATTAGTTCTGACATCTACAGTGTATCAGCCAGCACAACATTACCAAAATTACTGAATGCAACATTAATATAGATGATAAACATGATTTTGTGTGTTTGACTGCACTAACTTTGCACTGTTTGTGTGTGATTCATTTTTTTTCAGAGCACATCGCAATGACATGGAGAACATTTTCCCCTTTTTTTTTCTAGGGGCCGTATATTCCATGACTGGCCCCTCATATTCAGTAGCACAAATTCACTTTCTGGTCTTCTTCCTGGGTCGAGTTCTTCACAGTGTGGCATACCTGTTATCATTTAAAGCACCAACACGTTCATTTGCCTATGTCATCGCTCAGGTGCCTTGTGTTTCCATGGCAATACAGATTCTCATGGATGTAGCCTCATTTGCATAACGCTGAACAATATGGAGTTATGTGACCGGTCATGACTTTTCAGCTGTTATAATTGTGATGCAGGATGCTGCTTTGATGACTTTTTCATCCTTCTCATCAACTGTATGAATTTACTTTTCATTCTGAGATCAGACTCATGCTTTATGACTGACAATGTGTAGCTCTGCTCTTAAAGCTGAAGTATGTAAATTTTTCAGTGTGGAAATACCTTCTCCTAACCCAGCTTAATATGCAGACAACTATAAATAAGCCATTCATAGGTTAATTTTCTCAAAAACTGTAAGCACTGACTTTCTGTGGCACTTTGAAAATTGACCCGCCCCTACAACGCTACTCAACCAATGACATGAGTTGGGGTGTTTGTTTGATGAACGGCAGATGGGGGGTGTATTCAGAAAGTCATTTGGTGCCGCTTGTGGCACAGAAATTACATACTTAAGCTTTAAAAACAGTTTGTACTGGTATTTTGCTGCAATAATGCAGTGTCTAAATACGATATGTTATCATGCAGATGAAGGGTATTTAATGGCACCTTATTGTGTTTTTGTATTGTTTTTTACAATGAGGTTTGCATTTACTCTTGTCATATTTATATATTTGCTACAATAGGCCTCATTCTCCATGAATGGTCATAAAGTCCTGCAGAATTCATACCTCTAGTCTATAGAACAGCCATTATTTACAGTGCAATGCAGTGACCAGCATCTTTTCACTTTCCTACTGAAATGTTTACACAAGCAATAACTGTTGAGGTCAGTTCGTAGTCTACATGACTGCTCAGCAATAGCTTTCCAAACTTGTAAAGATTCCTCTGTTGTTACAGCATGTGAGCCCTGCAAAGTCCAGGCCTTTCTAAATTATCATAGCGTTAAACAAATGCTGCTGCACAAACACTGCCTTTCCTCTTTGTCTGCCAGGCTTTGGGTTCATGGCATTTTGAACACAGCCTCCAATTCACAGCCGAGTGCTATTGCCCTGTCCTCAAGAACACTACTTACACAACAGAATGCTTGAATACATTTCTATTAGGTAATTTGGTAATTCATCACACTGCACTCTTTAAATTTATGTTAAATGTTCTGTTTTTTAAAAAGATATAACTTATTCACATTTATAATATTGTATCTTGTGTG
Organism: Myxocyprinus asiaticus; assembly: GCF_019703515.2. Classification (NCBI taxonomy): domain Eukaryota; kingdom Metazoa; phylum Chordata; class Actinopteri; order Cypriniformes; family Catostomidae; genus Myxocyprinus; species Myxocyprinus asiaticus. Next base: position 36,975,652 of record NC_059347.1, on the reverse strand, counting down.
TTTTAATGTCTAAGTCACTAAAGACATGTTGAGAAAGCAATAGTTTTTTTTTTTAATAATAAATGCATAAAGAAATGTTGTGTGTGTGTGTGTTTGTACAGTATACAAAACAAGTGAGAGAAAGAGAGAGCAAGTGAAGGAGATTGATAGGTATTGCTGCCTCAATTTTATCAGAGCAGACACCATTATTATTTTACTGTGCAAAAAGGAAAGCAAAAAGAATGGCAGGAAAAGACAAGAGGCACAGAGAGAGAGATGTGTGACAGAGAGAGAATGCAAAAGAGAGAGGAATGTTATTACCTCATAAATCAGACCTCTAAAACTGATACTATACCCCAGACGTGTAATCTCAGTCTTCATTTTTTCTGCATTGGAGGGTTTTTGTTTTTGTTTTTGTTTTTTTGAAAATCGCATTTTCCACAAAAATATGTGAAAGTGCAACAGAAATGATCTCAGTAAGCAGCATGAATGGAAGTGTGTAGATTTGAGTTGCATGCAAATCTAAAGACTGGTACGTGTCTGAAATATGCCCTTGCTTGACAATTTCCTTTACAGTAAACATTGTGCTTTGGAAAAGTGTCATGACTACTTACAACTATGTGCAATAGTGTTTTCTGCAAAGTGTTTTTAAATGTAACAGATTACATGCATGTTTATTGTACATTTGTTTCGTGTAAAGTATAAGCTAATAATTGCCGTCTTTGTGCTTTGATTTAATAGTACATCATTTAACAGGGTGGGGGGTGCTGGCTCTGGAGCACCTATGGCATTTGAGATGTTACCACAGGTTGACCGGTGCATAACATAACAAATAGACTTTCTCTGGAAAATGTCAGAGTTTAACCTAAGTTCATTTGAAGTTTGTGTTTATTTGCCCAATAGAATTGCAAGACACAGGTCATGGTACAGTATCTGAACATGCTGGCAATAGTGAGGGGATGACCCACCTTATGAAGAATAAAAAGCTAATAACTGTTTCTAGGCCACTGATTTAACTAAAGTCTTCATCTTATGTTTGTGAATCTAATTTTAAGTGAAGTGTTTAAACGTTTCTTAAGAGTATTTTCAGCTTTTTAAAATGTGCATGTTTATAATAACATGGGGACAGAGCAAAAAAGCAGAATCTCTGCCTTTAATTATGCCAGATAAATTATGGATACAACAGAGACAACTATAAGTAGGTTGAAATTTTAAACACTGTGTGTCTGTGGTGGTTTCAAACTTTGCTCTGTTTGTTTTAGCAACCCATCCAGCCCAACACAGCAACACTAACTCAACCAATAGTGTGAGTTTAGGGTAGGATTATCTGTTTGTTCAACCAATGGTAGACACAGATGGTGTTTACCAAAACTATGTTTGAAATTATGTTCTGTCAGAGTATGTACTGCATTTGATGAAGGATGCACTTCTCGGCTGGTAAAACAGTACGTTGTTTAGGTATGCAGGTGAGTAGTAAGAATAGATCACAGACATACTTCATCCGGGAATGTGGGAATTGTCCCATGACCCGGGACAGTTTAAGTACCATTTCAGCACAATGAACAACTTTCTTGGTATAGCAGTTACATTTAAAGCTTGAGCTCCTCAACTCATGGTCTTTTTTTTTTTTTTTTTAGTACAGCATTTGAACAAGAACATCTACTTAGTTCCCATGGGATTATGGGATAGTAAAGTGTCCAGTTAATCCACAATTCAGAATCTCATCAAAAACAGTATGTCATCCGGGTAATTTTCACTTACTCTTTTATGAATATAAGGATTCAGACATATGCTGCACTCCATTCAAAGTCGGATGTGGAATATTCTGCCTTGATATCTCGATCTCAAACAATTAAGGCATTCCATTGCCCGAAGCTCGGAGGATGACGCATAAACAAACAAGACTGCAATCCTTCCGTTATCTTGGCGGGTGTTCAGGTTGTCACAAGGGATGTCTCCTAGCAATGTTGTGCCATGGGATGTTTTTAGCATACTATATAGTAGGGAAGTAAGTGTACAGGGTCGTGTCAAGAAGGTAACCATCCGGATGCCGGAGGTCTTTCGAGAGTCGCATCCGATGTTCACACTCTGTGTTTATGCTCATCTGGAATCCCACAGAAACCCTACTCCTGCCCCTAGACCTAATCCTAACCCTAACACTAAATCTAAAGGCCTGGGTCTACTTCATTTTTGTGTGTTCCAAATTGGATCACGCCCGGCCGACCATGTTGCCTTTCAAAGTATACTCTTTTGACCCCGAGCGAATACGAACACGTTTGATCATGTGCACAGACTGGAAAATATGGGTCACACGTGGATGGTCCACGTAGACTTTGCTGATGAAGAAATTTGCGTCTTGCCTACTGTGACAACGCCAACAACCGAAGTATTCTTTGGCCTTAAACCCAACCTTAGTAACAGCAAATGAGACTCTCACGAGACTTTGGCATTCAGCTGGTTATAGCACACAGCCTGTATTCAGACACAGCCCAAGTATATATGTGTGCATTCCCGCAAGATGGAAAGGAACACCAACTACACACCCACTTTAAGTAGCTCACAAGCTAACTGGTTTGCCTACTAGCTTTGCATACTGCTAGCCGGCTGTGCAGGTTGTAGTCCAAAAACCGGAAAGATAATTAGCATTTTCAAGCCATGGGTTCCCTCAGGCTGACAGTTTTGGATTTATGAGTAAAATATGGTCTGTGGTAAACATTACTTGAAGATATTTTGACCTTTTGTTCTACAACATAAATTACACACAGTCATACACCAAACATGAATTTTGAAGCTGCCGTGTTTTTAAAAATGTATGTTGCTAACAAGTTGCTAGATAAGGACCACAACCTTTTTTTTTTCTTCTTCTTCATGTACAGTCACATGCGTGTGGTAGTCCTTAGTTAGTAACTTTTTAACTTCAGTAGCCATATCACCCTGTAGCTCAAGACTGAAGGTTGCCCACTGAAGCTAAGCATGGTTGAGCCTGGTCAGTAACTGGATGGGACACATTCTGGGGAAAACTAAGGATGCTGCTGGAAAAAGTGTTAGTGAGTCCAGCAGGGGGTGCTCACCCTGCGGTCTGTGTGGGTTTCAACTAATGATGAGGATTTTCTAAACCTAATGTTAAACATGCCTGCCATCTACTGATTAGGTTGAAACAAGGCACTCTAAAATACCTGTTAAAACACAAACTACATGGTTAAATTTCATAAATATTTATTTCATATCAATGAACAATATTAACTACATCAGTGGTCTACAGCACTTTTTCAAATAAATGCTATAATAATAATAATAATAATAATAGTAATAATAATGATAATAATAAGGATACTAATAATTTTGAGGCCACATCTGAAACACAAACATTAACAAGTCATACTTGGCATTAAAAACAATGGCAATACAATATTTTAAGACACTTGGTGTTTTTTTAATTTTTTTATTCATTTTTGTTTAATTCCGATATCACAGAGTTTCTGCAACAGTCTAAACAATTAATACAAATATAGATACAAAACCACTGAGAAAACAGTTAGAAGAGTGAACAGAGGCAGGGGGAAGACAATAGACAGGTTGCAAAGGGGAAAAACAAAACAAAACAGGAACAAAAATTCAGTCAGTTTCTGGCTCACCCATTTTCCTGTTAAGAACAACAAATAGCAAATAAATAATATTTAAAACTTTTCATTTACAAAAATATGCCCACGTTTTCCCTTTTTACTCCAGGTTGCTACTAGTGTTGCATGGCTCACATTAAGATGAAGAAATGTTTTAAGAAGGTGAGAGAGGCGGGCATGCATTCAGCTAAGCAGTTTATCTGTATCTAATACTTTCTCATTCTCCTTTCCTTGTACTGTTCCTGAGGCTCTTGTGTATGTTCTGGTGTCACACCTTTGCTGACATTCATTCAACATCTCTGAGTTTAAACTGTAAACAGTAGAATAAAGTTTCTCATTCTCATATTTACCCAGAATCTGAGATTTAATCTAAGTGACCCTGACTTGAATTCCTGGAGGGTTCTTTCAGTTTGTACCAAACGTACCAAATTCATGATTCTAAATTCTAAACTACTAATCCATCAAATCCCTTTACCTTGTAGTGGGATTGAAGGGAGGCATGCAGGTGATCCAGAGCCCTTTTCAAGAAGCAACAGCACTTTAAGAACACATTTAACTGTGTCAGGCTGAATGTGGGTGTTCATGGATCATGTCTCATACTGTGAGCTGCGGTAAACCGCTATAGATAGAAGAGATAGTGTTTGCTTCTGCCTCATGAGATATGCAGACCATGGTCAGTCAGGTAGAGTGCGCTAGTGGTTGAAGGGTGCAATACAAAATGGCACTTGTGGGAGAATTCTGCCCTTTCTGCCAAGGGATTGATTGCACATCAGGGTTTAAAAGCATGGTGAGGGTGGAGGCATGTTAGACCATAACATTGATGTGCACAAGAAGTGTTTTATTTGTCCATAATACAATATCTAGAAAGGTATATTTTACATACAGTACTGTGAAAAAATATTTGCCGATTTCTTCTGTTTTTGTGTATATTTCATACTAAATTGTTTCAAAAATCTAACATAAAACAAAGGCAATCTGAGTAAACCCAAAATACAGTTTTTAAATGATAATGTTATTTATTGAAGCAAAAAAATGATCCAATACCAACTGGGCCTGTGTGAAAAAGTATTTGCCCCTTACTAAATCCCCAAATCTACGAAACTGCATTCATAATGGGGTTCAGCCGGACTAGACACACCCAGGCCTGATTACTGTCAGCCCTGTTCAATCAAATCAACACCTAAATAGAACTTTTTCAGCAGCATGAATTTGGCTAAAAGGTCTCATCCAGTAGCACATTAAGCCAAGGTCGAAATAAATTCTAGAAATGATGAGGAAAATGGTGACTGAAATACATCAGTCTGTGAAGGGTTACAAAGCTATTTCAAAGGCTCTGGGACGCCAAAGAACCACAGTGAGAGCCATTAACTCCAAATGGAGAAAGCTTGGCACAGTAGTGAAACTTCCCAGAAGTGGCTAACCTTCCAAAATTCCTCCTAGAACACAGTGACAACTCATCCAGGAAGTCACAAAAAAGCAAAGGACAACATCCAAGGAACTGCAGGCCTCTCTCGCATCATTAAAGGTCACTTTATCAGAAAGACACTGACCAAAAATGCCATACGTGGTAGAGTAGTGAGGCGAAAACCACGGCTAAAGAACATTAAGGCTCATCTGATTTTTGCCAAAACACACCTTGATGATTCTCAGACTTTTTGGGAGAATGTTCTGTGGACTGATGAGTCAAAAGCGGAACTGTTTAGACGGCAGGTGTCCCGTTACATCTGGCGTAAATCAAACACAGAATTCCAAAAAAAGAACATCATATATACAATCAAGTATGGTTGTGGTAGTGTGATGGTGTGGGGATGCTTTACTGCTTCAGGGCCATGGCGACTTGCAATAATTGAGGGAAACTGGAATTTAGCTCTCTACCACAAAATGCTAAGGAGAACATCTGATCATCAGTCCGTGAGATGAAGCTCAAGCGCAACTGGATTATGCAGCAAGACAATGATCCAAAGCATAGGAGAAAGTCCACCTCTGAATGGCTCAAAAGAAGCTAAATTAAAGTTTTGGAGTGGTCTAGTCAAAGTCCTGACTTGAACCTGATTGAGATGCTGTGGCAGGAACTTAAACGGGCAGTTCATGCTCAAAAACCCTCCAATGTGGCTGAACTAAAGCAGTACTGCAAAGAAGAGTGGGCCAGAATTCCACCACAGTGTTGTGAAAGAATGATCTCCAATTATCGGAAGTGACTGGTTGCAGTTGTAGCTGCTAAAGGTGGCACAACCAGCTATTAAGTTTAAGGGGGCAGTTAGTTTTTCACATGGGTGATATAGGTGTTGGATAACTTTTTTGCTTCAATAAAAAATATACCTATTTGAAAGCTGTATTTTGTGTTTACTCAGGTTGTCTTTGTTTTATGTTATATCTTGTTTGAAGACCTAAAACAATTTAGTGTGAAAAATACACACAAATAGAAGAAATCAGCATGGGGCAAATAAATTTTCACAGCACTGTATATATTTATATGTGTGTTTACATTTGTATTTTCATGTGCACACCCGGTCTGAGATGCATATAGAATTTTGTACAACTTTGAAATAATCACACAATTTACAAATCACAAACATAGAAAACATTTAAAACACAAAAGAAGGAATTCAAAAATATGTTTCATTGTTTTCAGGTGCATCAATCTTACATTCAGGTCTTGAGGTGAAAATAATGTTTGCCTTGACTTTGAACTATGGTTCAAACCTTTCAAGCCCAAAATTTGAAGTATCCTATTTTTCCTTCATATGGCTACAAGTATGCCTTAAAAAAATACAAATGTTCCCTAAGCTGTTGTCCGATCTGTTTGTTAGCAATCTAAAGAAATTAAATCAAACATTATTCAGGGAGGTGTCAACATTTGTCAAAAGACCACCTGATTTTCAAGTTCTCTTTTATTGAGTAAACGCTGGGCCATACACACACATTCATACATGCATACATCTTCAAGGAGTGAATTTTGACATCACCACACTGTAAACTCCTTCAGGTGTAAAGCTCTGGGATTCATTTACACACTGCATACACTTCAGGTGAGTAGGCAGACTGAGGAAAGACACACAAATTCAACATAGCGTGATAAAAAGATGATTCAAAAAAGTAAAAGCTAGGAGGATGTGTGATAAGGTGAGAGGTGCACTGTGATTCAAGAACAGTGTTTGTCATCACTTTAGGTCCAAAACATCCTCCTCAAAAGAAGTGGAGAAGGTAAAAGGGCTGGCCATGGGTGGGCTCTCATCTCGCGGCTCCACCTCAGAGCCAGATGAGCAAAGCAGGTGGACGTCAGTTTCTCCATCTACAGACTCCATGCCCACTCTGATTTGAGATATCTCATGGTAAATATAAATAACCGGTATGCTCGCAAGTAACATGCAGACATAACCTCCCTCCCACAAATACACACTTACTGTTCAGTAGTAGCGCTCCCCGTTGTTCGTTTCTGCTCGTCCTCCTTGGTTTTCTTGCTCAATCTTCTCTGTTTCACTGAATTACTGTCTGCCTTACAGCTGGGTTCCTCAGTCAAACCTACAAGAGGAACAAAGCATCACGGTGTGAAAAATTAAGGGCAATAATTGGAATTAATTTTCAGTGGTATTTTTTACTTTAATGAGGGCATATTTTTTTAAAAACATACAACATGTCCATTTTTTTCAAATATGGTCACTATGGTGTCAGAAAACTAGAGCTGTCGATTTAATGCATTAATTAAGTGAGATTAATGCAAATATTCATTCACAAAACCTGTTTGTAAATTCCATAGTAAAAAAATGTCCTACTTCCTGCCATCAGAACAATTCAAGCTTGATGTACCACCTTGATGTTTTTGTAAATCTGTGGCAGTAGGGAGCAGTTAGGGCAACTCCAGCAGTACAAGTAATGCGCCTCGTCAAACTAATGAGAGCAGGCAGCATAGACCCTTCCAGAGATGACGCGCTCTTGAGCCCAAAGATAGTCGAACAGAGCACAACAGAATGCAGGCATCCCGAGATGCATTTTTCAATGTTTCAAAATATGTATAACTTGACACAGCAACTTAAAAACACAGCGCTTATGATTGGAGATGCTGAAAACTAGCGCGACATGACGCAACCAAAGTGAGAATACAAAACCTTCAAAAGCATCTAATGCATGAGTACATAGACCAACAATTAAAAATAGTGCTGATGGAAGAAGGCCAAAAAGGCATATGATAATAAAACAAAAAATATTTTGACATTTAAAGCTTTTTTTTTTATTGTCTAAATGCTTTACTTGTCTGCTGCCACAATATATATAGATATACACACACTACCGGTCAAAAGTTTTGAAACACTTGACTGAAATGTTTCTCATGATCTTAAAAATCTTTTGATCTGAAGGCGTATGCTTCAATGTTTGAAATAAGTTTTGTAGACAAAAATATAATTGTGCCACCATATTAATTTATTTCATTATAAATCTAAAATGTAATTAAAAAAAAAGTTTTTGAAATGGATGACTTGGTCCAAATAATAAAGAAAAGCAGCCAATAAGTGCCCAACATATAGATGGGAACTCCTTCAATACTGTTGAAAAAGCATCCCAGGGTGATACCTCAAGAAGTTAGTTGAGAAAATGTCAAGAGTACATGTCTGCAAATTCTAGGTAAAGGACTACTTTGAAGATGCTAAAATATAACATAGTTTTGATTTATTTTGGATTTTGTTTAGTCACAACATAATTCCCAGAGTTCCATTTATGTTATTCCAAAGTTTTGATGACTTTACTATTATTCTAAAATGAAAAAAAATAAATATATATATAATTTTAATTATTATATACAAATTATCTTCTATTTGGGGGCCTCTCAGTCAAGGACAGATTACAAACTGAGAGGCCCATGGGCCAGTATACCATGACTCTAATTACGTGACTACGTTCACCTTTATATGCTACAGGACGCTTGGCAGATTTGGTTGGATTTTTCAAATAGACAGAAGAAACATTTGGAGCAATGTCTTTCACAGCCAATTATTTGTACTTTTTAATTATGAACTGATCCAAAATCATGTGTTATTAACAGGGATGTGCACGGCGCCTGTATTCAAATACCAAAATCCCTATTCGGTTATTCTGCACGGTCTTCAACCCAGTCTGAATCCAAAGGTACCTGTCAACCCTTCAGGTTTTGCGCCTAGTTCGGGTCAGTTTTTCAAGGAGGCTATCCACCTTTTTCCTGGAGGTCTTACTAGGGAAACAAATGTGGGTGGGACTTCCGCCGGAAGTTGTTCTACAGCATTCCCTAGCTCTGGCTGCAGTCATTTTAGACCCTGTTTACAGCTGGTAATAAGACGTGTTTCGGATGATCCGATCGCAAATGGTCAGCACTAAATGTAGTTGTAAACAGGGTGCAAAATGTTTTGTGATTGGATCACAAAAAACACATACAGAGGTAGTCATATACCACAGTGCATTTGAGATTTAAAATGGCGTCCTGATGTCCTAGACAGCAGCGAAGCACCGCCTCTCACCAGTCAATCACCCACCAAACAAAAATTTGTGTTTAAACTTACGTGCAGATTTAAAAGAAAATAACTGTCCAATCAGAAAACTTGAAAAAGGGATTATATACAAAAGTATGAGAACATCACAGCTCTTCCTCAGTGTGTGATTTGAACATGCAGGGTGACAAGTACAAGCACGCACATCTGAAGCTGAACTAACACAGGTACTCCACTAAAACAACCGATAATTTTGCTCAAAATGTAGCGTTTGTGCTTAGATTAAATCTCAACTGCATCTGGGAGAAACAGCGCATCAGTTTTGTTTGCGCTTTCTTTGTCTTTACATTTTGCAGTGTATTATCGTTCAGTAACATACTGGTATAGTGACTGATGTATATCCATACAAAATCATACACGCTCTCCTCAAAATCTCAACACCGCAACAAAAGAACATCGTAACAACAGCGTTTACTTGACAATAGAAGTAATGCCCATTTTTCTCACTAAGCATCACAGGACTTAGGAAAAAGGTGGATAGGGCGAGTTATGGGTTGTTTTTCAATTGTTTTTCTATGTAAACATGCACTGGACGTACGTCTTTGATGGTTGCGCCACAACTCACTTTTTTCAGCATACCGTGCAGGACCGTCGCATATTTTTAGACACTGTTAAATTTAAAAGAACTTCAATATTTCTAAACACATCTTGAGACACCTGTGTTCTGTTTCACCATTTTTTTATGCTGCATCAAGCTTTGTCACAAATCGACATTCTGATGAAGTTCAGGTGGCAGAGAGGACTTAATGTGACTGTTACATGATTCCAGATTGTTTTTCACCTGGCAAAGTTTCAGCGCTTGATAAACGGTGAGCCTTTGCTCTGGTGTGCAGACCATAATTACAATAAAAAAAACACAAAAACACAAAAGTTAAATGGTGAATCATTTAAAAATCAAAGCATCCCAAAGAGGTCTATAGGCTAAACCATAAAGTGAACCTGCCCGGGCAGAATTACATGTTTTTCATTAATTAAGAATAGGCCTACTATGTTGCAGGCAGTGACGGAGATTATTTTTGTTTGACTTTAATGTGATTTTATCATTTGAAGATCTATATGTTGTGCTATTTAGGCTCATAGCTCATTGTGCACTGTATTCCCTGCTAATCTGAGTTTGTGTTTGACGCATCCATGGCAATAAGCGTTCTTTATTCTCGAATCCCAAATCCCGACAAATAACAGAATAACTGTTAGTGAACTCCCGTGGTTAACCAAATATTACAAATGTTACCATGCACTTATTTAGCATCTTTTGCTTTTTCATTATACATTAAATGCATGCCGGACTTTTTTATTTTAAAGTCCTCCATACTTTTGCACAAATTCTGTCACTTATATGAATTTAAACTATCAGCTTTGTACACAGCCAGGGTAAACTGCACCTTATCTTTGTGTTTGGAAGCATTTTGTAAATCAGACACTGTTCTCTTCAAATAAACATGCTGCACCTGTGAGACGCAGATTCCCTGAGCGTGCACTGTAGTCCAGCACGCATTTGGCCGAACAAATTATATTTCATACAAGACTGACATTTATTTGGATTTATAATAGATATCTCAAAATAAATAAATAAATAATTGGTTTAGAGCTCGAGGCCCCTTGGGTTCCCTGGGCAATGGCCCACTCGTCCCTGTGGTTAATCCGTCCCTGCTCTCAGTAAATATTGATATATGCAATTAATTGTGATTTATTAATTGGCACATGTATTTAATATGATGAAAAATTTTAATATATTGACAGCCCTACTAAAAACATAACTAGACAGGCCTAGAACAGAGTATTTTCAAATATAATACTGATTTACTTTATTTACTTAATTTTATATAATATACTACAAGGCCATAATTTACCCCACATTTTAAATATCGGAGGCATTTTTGTGACTTTTGGTGGCAAAAAAAATGTATTATATTAATTATCTATTAAATTAATAGAATTTAAACAATTCTACCATTTTTTCCCTGGTTAAATTCTAACACTTATGTATACAGATATACAGAAAGAAACCCCCTTTATACCTGCAACCACTGAATATGAAGACGGTGTTAATAAAAGGAACCTGCAGGGGTGCAATAGAGCTTTCAATATTCCGCCCAGGCCATTCTTGTATGTGTGTGTGTGTGAGAGAGAGAGAGAGAGAGAGAGAGAGAGAGAGATTATTGTATAGTGTGTATTGTTATTATAGTTTTATTTTAATTTATTCATTACCTGACACCTTATTTTAATTCAATTTTTATTGTTATTTGTTACTGTTTTATTATTATTATTTGTCTTGTCATTATCTGTTTTGTGTATTAATGCTTTGGCAATATTATATGTAAACACAATCATGCTAATAAAGTATTTTAAATTGAAATTGAGAGAGAGAGAGAGAGAGAGAGAGAGAGAGAGAGAGAGAGAGAGAGAGAGAGAGAGAGAGACTGCCAGACTGCCAGTATAATCTAGCAGAATATCTCCACACTGTAAGAGATCCAAAACAGAGATGGATCCTCACCAAATACAGGCTCAGTGATCACAGTCTGGCTATAGAAAAAGGCAGACACAGACAAACATGGCTTCCAAAGGAAGAACAAGTCTGTGCTCATTGTGACACTGGTGAGGTCGAGACAGAGACACACTTTCTCCTTCACTGTGAGAAATTTACAGAGGTGAGAGAGAAATACTTTGAAAAACTCTCAAACCTCATGCCACAGTTTTCCAGTTCAGCAGAAACAGATCAAATGCAGGTGTTACTGGCGGAGGACAATCATGCATCAGTTGCAGCAAAATTCCTTTTTGAAATGCACACACTCAGAAACCAATTACTGCTTTAATGTACTTCAGTCACAGTATTTTTATTTTCTTATGTTCATAATGTCTTGTTAAATGCTTATTTTATTTTTTATTGTATAGTGTGTATTGTTATTATAGTTTTTATTTTATTCATTACCTGGCACCTTATTTTAATTCTATTTTTATTGTTATTTGTTACTGTTTTATTATTATTATTTGTCTTGTCATTATCTGTTTTGTGTATTAATGCTTTGGCAATATTGTATGTAAACACAATCATGCCAATAAAGTACTTTAAATTGAAATTGAAATTGAGAGAGAGAGAGAGAGAGAGAGAGAGAGAGAGATAGTATGTAGGGTGTGAAGTGTGGCAGTCTCATAGATCTAGCAGCTTATCTAATGTGTGATCAGGATGTCTCACTCCAACCCTTCATAATGTAAAAATGTGTCTCATCTCAATTTGACTACAGAACGAGCATTATAACTGATTAGATATATTGTTGCAGTGCAAAAACCTTTCTTTTAAGTCTATATGATTTTTTTTTTTTTTTTACTTATTTGTATTTATTAGATTTGTTTCTCTTATGTGAATTTGATAACAATTAGGGCTGCAACTAATGATTATTTTGATAATTTATTAATCTAACAATTATTAGAACAATTATTCGACTATTCTGCGATTATTGAAGCGATTAATCATTAGCTATTAACCGATTATTCAGCTTGTGCCCTGACTTAAAAGGTTGTATTAAACATGCTTACTAACAATAAGAAACATACAGTGACACATATATTATGATTCAATAAGTCACTAGCCATCACGTTATAATCTAGCTGCACGCTCAAGGGATGAGCATCCCCGGTGTGCATCAGCCGGATGCAGTTTCAACCTCTCCCCCTTAGATCGGTACACTTCGTGCAACTCATAGAAGAGGCGCTGACCGCACAGAGAAATGCCAGTTTTGATGTTTGTAGTTATTTACATGATCTGCTTCTGTATTATTTGAACTTTAATAAAGCTATAACGCATTAAATATAACTGCATTAAAGATGTAACGCCGGGGTGTTTCTTTTAAAGATGCTCGACACACAAGTTTTGCTTAAGAATCCACTTATTCCACAACAAGAGTGCTTCTGTATTTACTTTTTTTTTTTTTTTTTTGCATTATAATTCCTTCATACTTTGTGATCTACATCATCTGAAGCTGTTTGGAAAGTTTAGAGCAGGGGTCTTCAACCATTTTCAGACCAAGGACCCCTTGGTGTGTAGAGAGATGGAGCCGGGACCCCCGTTACATATTGTATAAAATTGAGTGTTGCGTTTTATGCCTATAAAAACATGAATGGTAGGCTACAATATTATTGTATGTACTTCATGATGTTTACATTGCAAAGCCATTGAAATAATCATGAAATGCTGCCCTGCTTAAAAGACCAACTAAAACCAGCATAAACTGGTTGGCTGGTTTTAGCTGGCCTTAGCTGGTCAGGCTGATCTTAGCTGGTCAGGCTGGTCAAGGTGGTCTTAGTTGGTCAGGCTGGTCTTAGCTGGTCTCCCAGCCTAACCAGCTAAAAAGTGTTCAAACCCCCTCTGAAACCTGCTAACTGACCAGCCTGGCTAGGCTTAAATCAACCAGTTTAAGCTGGTTTTAGCTGAACTTTTCAGCAGGGATGTACAGCAGGGGTCTGCAACATTTTTGTCATGAAGTGACATTTTTAAATTCCCCTATAAATCCCTGTGCCAACCCTCCTCCAAAAAGAAATAAAAAGACATACAGATAGATAGACAGACAGACAGAAAAACAGAAAGACCCTGTCCATGCAGAATTAAACAACTTTTATAAGGTTACTAAAATTGAGGCTTCATCTCATGTGAGTGATCAATTTTATACATATATTTTAAAATGACTGTTGATTTCATTGAGTAAACATTTGTAATGAGGAAAACAATGATTGAGTGCACCTTTAATTATGATGTCTGTCGCGCATTGAGCAGCTCGTGATGAGCGGTGGGCGCGTGAAGGGTTTGTCCGGCTGCGCACTTCCACTGACTAGCGCTGTTTAGTCACAATAAGATTTGGCATGCTGCTGCAAAGGACTTCAACATGTCGATAATTCATACTCCTGTCTCTCGCTGTCGCTCACGTGCGAGTGAGTGATTATTACAAGTGCCACCAACGTGGATCAAACAATAATTTGCGGACCCCCATTGAAGACCCTTGGTTTAGAGAGCATCTGGACTGTGAGATGTGTAATTCTTCCTCTCCTCAGTCAGGCTCGAGCTGCAGTGCTGCTCTCGTGTGTCATCATTAGAGTTTAATTTGATCTCATGTTATGTTAAATGAGATCAAACGACTATTCGACAATTAAACTTTTTGTCAACAATTTTTTTATTGTCCATGTTGTCGATAACGTCGACTAATTGTTTCAGCCCTAATAACAATTATTTATAATTGTTTACAATTAATTAATTACTAAATTAATTACAGGGATCCCTCTCCTTTTGACCAAAGAATTTCAATAACTTTTCCATTATTTTTCCAATTGTTGGTGATTTTCAGTTGTTGAAGGACTTCAAAAATAATTTTTATAAAGAGAAATATTTTAGACTGGAGCATAAATAGAAAAATGTATATTCACTATAGAAATTTCCATCACTTTTCCAGTTGTTCATGATTACTGGATAAGGAATTCTTTTTTTTTTATTTATTTAACAGAGATTGCACTAGCAAAGCAATCTCTAACCAATTAAATATTTTAGAGCTGTGCATAGTTGAATGCAGTTTGCATCCCCCTTGCAAAATCTGCAAGATGTTCATCATTAATTTTTTTATTGATCATAAAAATTTTATTTTTATTTTTTAGTACTGCTCTGATGAGGCTATTTGACATAACAAATATTTACATATATTCCACAAGAAGAAATTATAACTGAATTTATACAAATTATCCTGTTTAAAAGTTTGCATCCCCTTGGTTCTTTAGATGGTGTGTTGCTTCCTTGATAATCAATGACTGTTTGTGTCTTTTGTGATAGTTGTGTATGAGTCCCTGCTTTGTCCAGAGTAGTTCTGTTCTTAATAAAAATCCTCCAGGTACTGAATTTTGTTTGTTTTCCCAGCATCTTCTGCAAATTTGAGTTCTTCCCAACAGTGGATATTTGATAACTGACATCCAGCTCTTGACACTTAGGACAATTGAGGGGACTCGTACACAACTATTACAAAATGTGCAAACATTAATTGACGCTCAAGAAGGCAACACACTACACTGAGACCCAAGGAAACTTTTATACAGGATGATTTGTGTAAATTGTTATTATTTTGTCTTGTGGAATATACAGTATGTGTAAATAGCTGTTATGCAGCTTCTAAAGGGCAGTACTAAATAAAAAAAAATTATATTATCTTTTATCTATTTAAAAACTCTGCAACAGGGTGTGTAAAATGAGAAGTCAAAAGGGGGATACAAACTTATTTTCATTTCAAAATATTTTTTATAGAAATTTCCACGACTGTTCCATAATGGGTTTTTTTTTTTTTTTTTGTAAGGTTTTTTATTTATTTTTTCTACTACTTTTCCAGATGTGGATATCACAATTTCAAAATTCTGTTATATTTCCAGGTTTTCCATGACCGTTGTAGCCCTTTAAATAAAAAATACAACAGTGCTGTGCCACTTGCAGCTCTAATGTACTACCCTAAAACCATGTCTCCAACAGTACTTATGCTGTAGCAGCTTTCTAGCAGTACATTTCCTCCCAGCCTCCCACTGAGTCAAGCATAGGTAATGATAGCTTTCAGTTCAAGACCACACAAACACTTACCCAGCAGTTCTTTGCGTGTGCGGCTGGCGATCTCTTTGATCTCCATGCGAGACAGTGAGAGAGAAGGTGCACTTGTGATCATGGGAGCAGGCGCTATGACACTGGGGGCAGGTGCTGTGAGTACTTTATTGACCAATGGAGACTTGAGCGGTCTCTCGATGCTCCGTCCAACGAGGTTACTCAATGGGATCTTATAGATGTGTTTTGAGGGAGTTTCACCTTTAAGAGAAAAAAAGAATGGTTGGAAAGGGGCAGAAAAGAAGAGAAAAGACTAAAGAATGAGAGGTTAGAATCAACTGTAACTGCTTCAGCGTTAATGTCCAGAACTGTTGTTAGGCACATTGGTATCTACTTGGCATTCTGTTAGAATGTGGCGGACAACATAGTCTGACAACACAGCCTAACATGCACTTACACATTCCCTTGTTTTTAAACACACACACGTTGGTGCAGCTATCATTATGAGGACTCTCCATAGACATAATGATTTTTATACTGTACGAACTATAGATTCTATCTCCTAAACCTAACCCTACCCCTAAACCTAACCCTCACAAAAAACTTTCTGCATTTTTACATTTTCAATAAAACATTGTTTAGTTTGTTTTTGTAAGCGATTTGAATTATGGGGACACTAGAAATATCCTCATAAACCACATTTATAGCATAATACCCTTGTAATTACCAGTTTGTAACCTAAAAAGTCCTCGTAAACCTCTTAAACCTGCCCCCCCCCCCCCCCCACACACACACACACACGTCTATATTACTAACAGGGGACTGTCGCTGTACACTGACCAAGAGTGGATCAGTGTTTCTGGTCATTTTGAAGAAACAAAAATGACATACAACATTTTCTTTTAAGGTCTTTTTTTCATAATATAACCGGAAATTTGCATTTTTTTAAAAATTTTCAAAACATGCCAAGAGGGGACCAGCAACCCTGTCCGATGTCTGCCTATCCAAAGGGGACCTCCATAGCCTGCAATGGAACTGTATGTGTAAATACAAAGTGAATTGGCACCAAGTCCATTGGCACCATAATGTAACTTAAATGTAAACATTAATGTTTACACATCTCACCATTGCATAAATATTCTGAAAGCAACCCCAAACACTAAATAAATTAGTTTTACCTGCAAATATTTTCTTGGCTTGACTCTAATACTAATTATATATAAATAAATACAATTATCAAAAAATGTAGCATCAGATACTATTTATATATATATATATATGTATATGAATATGTGTGTGTAACTATATTACAAAGTTGCCAATATAAAGCAATTTCTGATTCTAATTCTGAAGTGTCTTTGTTTATCATTCAACATTAGGGGCACTCATATTTTTCAGCATTGTCATTACATTCAGAGAGTGTAGTCAGTGTTAAAAGACATTCATTTCACATAATTTAATTGAGCCAACTGATATTTTTCAATGCAGCAAAACAACATTAGTGTTTTAACCTCCAAAATCTTTACAGTGTATTTTTGAAGGCAAGAACTGGTGTTTTAGTGTTATTATGAACATTGTCATTACATTCAGAGATGTGAAATATTGCTAAATGTAAAAACAACCAAACAGGTGTCGCGCTCTATCATATAACAGGGGACCAAAGTCATTTTGTTTGTCCACATAAGGTAAACTTAGACTGTACATGCTAAATGAGCAGTTTAAGCAGCAATAGGTATGGGCATTAATAGAGATTTCACTATAAACACCTGGACACTGGTCCCCTGTTATATGGTAGAGTGCGACACCTGTTTGGTTGTTTTGACATTTAACAATATTTCACATTCTGTCTATCTCTGAATGTAATGACAATGTTCATAATGACACTAAAATGTCAGTTCTTGCCATCAAAATAAAATAGCGAAAAAACGCATAACTACAGCATGTTGAATGAAATCAAGTAAAGTTTATTTAAAGTCCACACACACTCCTAAACTGAAGGTTTGTCACTTGCTCTTGCTGCACTCCTGACAACGGAAATGGTTTTCCAGATGATAAACCATCAAGTTTATCACATAGAAAATCTCATAAACTCACTAAAAGAGCCCCCCCTGCAGTAGTGCAGACTTTCCACCCTCAGTGATGAGTGCCTAAATGTAAACAACAACAACAATAACAATAATACCATTATAAAAGAAGACAGTTAGCTTCATTGATCTCCTCTGGCAGGTCATTCAACAAATGAGAGGCCCAAACAGAAAAGGCGTTGTCACCTAAATAGTTTGGATATATGTTTCTAACAACAGCTGTGGTCAATAATTTCAATGTTATGGCACACTGAGGCTCCATTTACATGGACTACCAATGTTATGGCACACTAAGGCGCCATTTACATGGATTACCAATGTTATGGCACATTGAGGCTCCATTTACATGGACTACCAATGTTATGGCACACTGAGGCCATTTACATGGACTACCAATGTTATGGCACTTTTATGACTCAACATTGATTCTCCATAATGCAAGCTCCCAGTATTGTAACATTCAAAATTGAAACTCCATAACGCAAGCTCCCAGTATTGTGACATTCAACATCGATACTCCTTAATGCAGGCTCCCAGCATTTCTAGGCTTAATACTGTTGACACAAATTTCTCTTGATAGAAATTATTCTGCTGTGCACAAAGTATTTTACTGCTTTCCAGCCTCTTTCATTATCCTTTAGAATCTTGTTTTCAATTAAGAATCTTTCACAGTCCACTTTTCCAGGGATTTTCATTTCCTTTAGGAGGTGTTTGATGATTTTCCTCTCTGACTCTGATCAAGGCTTTCTGGATTTTCCTATTAAAATAAATTAAGAAATTAAGTAATTAAAATTAAGTGAATAAATGAATGAATGAACAAAATGTAATTTCAATAATATCGATTTTTCATAGCTGAAGACCACAGTCAATTCTTCAAATAAATGTCAAGATGTTCCATGTAGATAATATTCTTTATGATTAATGGAATAACACACCTTTTTGATTTAAAGGCAGTGGTGATTTACTGAAGCATCCAATTGCCTCTCTTGAGTCTTTCTTGAGGTGGCAGCCCTTTTTCAGAATGATCATCCTCTGTCATCCTCTTTTTAGACTGAACATTCTCTGCTTGTTTTCTCAACTCAGTAGATGTGATATTTTCTGGATGTTTAGCCCCACAGATTTCTGCATATCGCTTTAAGCTGTCACAACCACGGATGCTCTCCTGTGATCCATAAAAAGGACAAGCAAATATGTAGGGATTGCTAGGGGAAATCCCAACGTCTTCTCTAGTTTTAATCAGAAGTTCCACAGATTCCTTGACATTTGCTGATAATAGTACTGGTACTTTGCGACCCCTTTTCCCCCATACCTCTACTCTGGTGAGATTCTCACAGAGGTGATAGGCTCTCCAGAATTTCATCCTGCATCATGTGTTTGTTTCTCTGCAGGTATGTTTTGAATTCCATCCTAGAAACTTCACTTTCACGACACCGAATGAATAATATCAGATGTGCCAGAGTCACCTGAGAGAGATCATTCCATGACCTTTGTGATGGATGGTCAATGAGTTTTTTTTGTTGGCCTCCTCAAGGCACTTTAAGTGATCCTGGAGCTTCTTGATGTCTTCTGCTAGAGGCAGCATTTGTGGGCCATTCCATTTTTTTCTGGTACAAGGTTTTCAGTGCATTGGATGAAACATGGATATTCCATTCCAGTTCACTTAATTTACTGAACTGCTCTGCTCTTCCCTTTAAGGCATCATCCTCTTGACGTAAAGCCTCTCCCTGCAAAATATATGACACTTTCACTAGGGAATAGCGCAGTTTTAGTGCTGTTGAGGGAACTAAGAAATGGTTTGTTGAGTTATCAAATCCAGTCATCTTTTTTACAGCCTCAAGCACTGTGTTGAACTTTGCTGGGTTGATCAAGTCCTTCAAAGCAACAATGTCTTTGTCAATAGTTCTTGTTACTAGAAGAAGTCTGGCAAGTTCTCTCATCTTATTTCTAATGTCTGCCTGGTGCCGTAGAACTTCTCCATTTTTGAGGAACATTCTCTCATCCAGTGACAGAATCAGCAGGTCAGATTTTACCACTTGAGTTACAGCATCATATGTCATGTCTTCAATAAAATGTTTAAGTCCACTGGAAACTTCGGAGTCCATGGGCAACAACAGGGAACAACTTGCCTGAACTTTTCGTTTCACTGGCATATTGTCTTTCACTTGTAATTTGCAACGCTTGTGATGTCTCCAGAGGTCTGTTTTGACATACATAGCAAAGCAAAACTTGCAAGGCAGATAGTCCATTGCTGTTGACACATAAGTTGTTTGCCTTTTTGGTATGATCTCTCATTTACCAGAGGATACGACTGAACTGTTATGGTGGTAGTTTCCCATGTTCCTTATTTTGGTTAATAAAAGATTATGCATGGTTGAGCCTTGCCTTTGTGCCAGTGCCTTTGCAGCTTCAACTTTTTCAGAGTGTTTCTCCTCGCATGTCTTGCAATTTTTGCATAAGGCTTCTCACAGTAAAGACAGTAATTCTTCTTGTCATAGATGCATTGATGTGCAGTGTTTGAGGACATTTTCACTTTGATATTATGTAGTTGAGAGCTACAGCCATTGGCACTTTCATCCATTTCCATCCAAGTCTTCATAAGTGGTTTTACTTGGATGCCTTTTTCTTCTGCTACTTCTCCTTCAGCTTTTTTTGTTTCGCCTTCTTCTTCTTCTTCTGACATTTTCAGGGAAAGGGAAACCTGTTGTTCTGTGTTGTTCTGAAATACAGAAACACAACTTAAATGAATTTGCAAATAATAACAATGTTATAAATTCAGCGTTTCCCCATATATTAATAGGCTATGCATTATTCATCACCCCATGTCATGTAATTAAACCCCTAATTACCATTTCACACTCTTCAGTGTGAGAAGATGAATCCATCATGTCACTGCAAACACTTTCTGGCTGATCACTGTAAGTACTCTCTAGGATGTCCATCTCATCTGGTGTTTGGGGACAGCAATTAGCTGTATGGGTTCTGTCTTGTAAACCAATAACAGTGTATGAATCCAAGTAACAAATCCCTGATTTAAGGTCTGCTTTTTTTCTGACCTGTGTTAAACCTCTCTAGAGCCTGCTGTTTATCTTACCATTGTGTTTTATAATTACTGTTGTCATTTGAGTCTTAAACTGTTTATAAATCAAAATGAACATTAAACTGCCTAAATAGATGATTAAGTACTTACTTCATTTCCATTCTCATTGCTGTATTCTGTAGTTCCAGTGTAATCAGACTGGTGTGTGAAACCTGAAAATGCACAACAATTGTCCATCTTTCTTCACATTGAAGAGTGAAGTTACCCATTCTGACATTTTGAGATAGCCCAACTGGATCCTTGGAGTAGGGTGTAGTTGTCTGATATGGGTGTTGCCCATCCATCAAGATGTAATGCTGCTACCTACAATATAGAAGATTTATTTAAAACAATGTCCAGTAACGGTCACCTAACTAAAATGTACAGAATGAATAAAGATGATTGTAATAATGATAAAATCCCGTTGTGCTCATATAAAAGCTGCTCTGAATATTGACATGCAGGACAACTGAACATATAACAGAACAAGTGTATGCATTTTTGGCAGAACTGATTATATCTTTTCTTTTGAGAAATCATAGTGGTCACAGACTAAAATATTATAATTGTGTAACCTGTTAACTTGCACCCCCTTTTGAACCCAAACCCAAGAAATGTCATACCCAAATTAAATTGATATAGTTCATGAAGTCTTTGGACTAGAAGCATAGTTGTAGTCTCATTTCAAAGAAGACACTTAGCAATTTGTTGTCATAAAATCAGAATTAATTACAATCATAAATAAAAATACTGTCACAGTCTGTCTCTCTCACGTTCTTCAAGGATTCTTATTTTGAAGTTTTCCTCCAGACTACATCTCCCATGTTTCACTGCCCTCATCACTTCCATCTGTTTATAATTATCCTCACCTGTATTCCATTCCCTCATTAGTTCCTTTTGTATAAATATCCTCTTGTTTTGACCATTCTTTTGTCAGTCCTTGAAGTGTTACGTTTAATGGTTTGTTGTGAAGTTTATCATTATTGTTTTGTTCCACTCCAGCATTTGTTATTAAAGGATTTAAAGTATTTAATCCTGCGTCTCCTCTCTCTCCTCTCTTTCACTCCTAGTACCCAACGTTACAGAAGGACTGACCTACAAAGAATACTGATTCACTTACCTGCTCTTCCAAACGTCCTCCTCTACTCCAGTGATCCCACTAATCCTCCTCTCCCAGAAAACCAGACCCCGACGGGCACAACACATTGAGCATGGAGCTAATAGGTGTTTTCATGGAACTGTTCAGGCAGGAACTTCCCCTCTTGAAATATTCCACCAAGTTCTGCCAACTCGCTGCAACAACCACCATATCGGATATGTACCTCAAGTCCATTTACGGTATGGGTTTAAACTATCACCGAACAACAGCGCTTCCGGAGGCGGAGAATCTCTCCCTTGCGGATTATATCCTTGCCACACTGAACATCCATCACCCCTCACTATCTTCCATTACCACGGTTACTCCTCTCCCATCTTGCTCTACGCCTTCCATGGCTCCTTGCTCTATGCCTTCCACGGCTCATCCTTCCAAGTCTGCCACGGTCAACGAGCCAGCGCCTATGCCTGCCACGGTCAACGAGCCAGTGCCTGTAGCCTCGACCGTCCCAGTGCCAGTGCCTGTTGCATTGACCGACCCTGAGCCAGCTATCGCCAAGTTAATAGACCTGGACTTGCTCCCCGCCCTAGTTCCCACCCAGACTACCCTTTATCCTCTGCTGGTTCCAGCCAGCTTAATGGACACTCTGGTTCCGTCCAGTACCCTGGCCCTTCCTCCTCCGCTGGCTCCACTCAAGACTCCTCCTCCTCCTGGTCAGCCGGTTCCCCCCAAGTCACCGGCTCGACCATCGACCCCTGAGAATTCACAGGCAAGGGGATCTGTCGACCATCCGACTCTGCCTTGGCCCTCCGATCCCTCATGAACACCTTGGTTCTACGTCCCCTCGTCTCCACCGTGGGCCGTCAGCCTATCAACGTCACCGGGGTCCCTCGTCACTCCAGCTCCACCATGGTCCGTCGGTCACCTTGCTCTGCCTTTGGCTCCACTAGGGACCTCCTCCCCTCCAGCTCCGCCTTGGTCCTCAGTCCCACCGGCTCCGCCTCAGTCCTCCGATCCCCCAGCTCCACCTCGGACCTCCAAGCCTTCAGCGCTGCCTCTGTCCTCCGAACCCCCGGCTCAACCATGGTCCTTCGAGCCTTTGGCTATGCTCCGGGCACTAAGATTCCCAGTTCCGCCCCTCGAGCTTTCCACGGCTCCACCTTCCATGGCTCCACCCCTCAAGCCTCTCATGGCTCCGCCTTCCACGGCTCTGCCTGCCTTCGTTGAGCCTCTCCTAGCTCCACGCTCAGACTCTTCCACGGCTCTGCCCACTCCCCCGGAGTCTCCTCCTCCAGCAGTTCCACCTCTTGACCTAGTCCTTGCCCTGTGGCTGCCTCCCAGGCCTCCAGACCCAGTCCCAGTCCTGTGGCCACCTCCAGGCCCCTGGATCCATTCCCAGCCCTGAAGCCACCCCCCAGGGCCCTGGACTGTCCTCCTTGGATCCTTCACCTTCTGCGTCACCCTGCCCTCCTCATCCATCTTTGGGCGCCAGAAGTCGCCCTTAATGTCACAGTCTGTCTCCCTCACGTTCTTCAAGGACTCTTATTTTGAAGTATTCCAGACTACATCTCCCATGTTTCACTGCCCTCATCACTTCCATCTGTTTCTTATCCTCACCTGTATTCCATTCCCTCATTAGTTCCTTTTGTATAAATATCCTCTTGTTTTGCCCATTCATTTGTCAGTCCTTGAAGTGTTAATGGTTTGTTGTGAAGTTTATCGTTATTGTTTTGTTCCACTCCAGCATTTGTTATTAAAGGATTTAAAGTATTTACTCCTGCGTCTCCTCTCTCTCCCTCTTCCACTCCACCAAACCAACGTTACAAATATTATATAGGCTTAAGTGTATTGTAAAGCGCTCAATGCTCACATCGATTCATTTTGGCTAAAAATAGAAATAAATATTACTCCTCTCTAAAGAAATGTGACGTAAACATATGAGAATCCATCTATATTTCTCCAAATGTGCACGCTTTTGAACTAAATGCCCTGAGGGACGTTGTTCAGTCAAGCGCGTTCATGGCAACCGGATAGCATTTTTTTCTAAATGGATGCGGCTGAGGCTCATACTTCATATTAAAGGTATCCATTTTGCATAACTCCTGGCACATTAAGAAATTAAATTAGTCACTATGAGATCATTATAGTAAAACAGAGGTCAAATATTTAAGCTTAAGTCTTAAACCTTTTAAATAATGTATAGTTTGCCAAGTTAATTACATTATTTTACATTAAAACTAACAGTAAGTTGATCTAGTGCAAATAAAGAACACTTCAGTGCGCCGGCATCCTCCCGCGGATTAACAGGTTTTTAACTTGACATTTTCAACCCTGACTAACCTGGATATCTGATTCTTTCTTGTACTTGTATTATGCATGCCTCCAACATCTTCATAACTTGACCAAGAAAAAGATCCAGCCATTTGAGAGAGCAATGTTGTTTGTGCCAGATCCAGTTTTCTGCTTGCTCCAAAGTCTGCGATATACAGTTTATTGTTGATATCTGTAGAAAAGTAAAAATGCTCATAAAAATATGTAGCACTTAAAATGACATCCACATTATCATATCATCATGTGTTTTAAATGGACATTTTTGCTTGTAAATGCATATTACAGGATAATCATGGCTATGGCTAATCCACAGACTGCTCTTACCAAACAAAATGTTTTCAGGCTTCAGGTCTCTGTGCAAAATTCCACATGAATGCAGTTCCTAAAGTCCTTGCAGTAACTCCTGGCAGATCTCCAGTCTTCGATGCTCTGTCAGGCTTTTTGTTTCAGGAAAATCCTTGTTTTCAAGGACTGTATTTGTTTTGTTTCTGACATATAGGCCTATCACTATTGCCCAGAACTACTATTTCACAAATCTACCTACAATAAACCTACTTTCAGCTGTGGCATGCAATATTCCTTTATTCCAATATTCAGACTGTATTCACAAAGAAGGGAGACAAAATAGGCAAAGTAAGTGTCTTCCAACACTGCAATGGGTTGCAAAAGATGTTCTGCTTGTAAATTTTTTGAACTCAGGAAATGAGCCATTTCCATTTCATTTTTGGAAATATGTTTGGCAACTCGTTTCACTGCGAATTTGCAGTTGTGAAAGAGTCCTGGGAAAATCTCAGCAGCATTGCATCCATTTGCAATCTTCATTTCTGTGTTTATAATAAGGTCATCAATTTTCATCACACCAGGCTTTAAGTCAAGGTTTTCAAATGAATTCTTCCATCATGATTCCTGTAAAATTCATAAAAGAATTATGCCAATACATATTTATTTGTCAAATTTTGTTATACAGTGTATTCCTTAGTAAATTCAGATGAAGAAACAAACCTCTATATATATTTACCATATTTTCCTTTATCTCTCTGCATGTGGAAGTAATGGTTTTCTGAAACAAATTACATTAAAAGCATGACGTCAATATCTTAAGTATGGAGGCATTATTTTATCATTAACAATTTAATTAACTTTTTGCACAACAATATTGGTGAGGATAAGAGGGTTTTACTAACAGACTGAATACAAATAAAAAAATACAAATAATAATAATAATTATAAATTAATTTTATAATGTTAGCATTTACATAATATCATAATATAAATTTAGAATGTGCAACTTACCTCTTCAGCCTTGAATGAAAAAAAGTGAGATGACAAATGGCTTAGTAGACTTTTTTCTTATGTAGTATCTTGTAGGTAGATATAAACTAGATTAACAGGAAGATAACTCTCCAATGTAGGAAACAATCTTGGAGAAGCTTTTTGTCTTCCAAAGTTGTGGTCTTCCAAATGGCAAAAAAAGACTTCAATGAAGATTCTGTGAGGAACCCAGAATATATATATATATATACACACACACAACCCTGCCCAGCTATCTGGACATTAATTGGGCCTTCGGATAAGCCACAATTAGCCACCATTACTGTTGGTACAGTAATGCAAATTTCTCTGGGATTAAAATCAAACAGACACTTCAAAATAAGGGTAATGGGTTTGTTTTAAATTTGGTTCCAGTTGTAAACATTTAAATTGGATCAGGGAAAATTCCTTTTCCTCACTTAGTATGGCATACATTATAATTACTCACTTTTGTCTGTACGTATTTTGAATAGGACATGGAACACAAACCTATAACAGTGGCAGATAAAACATGATAAATATTGATAAAGAAAAACTTAAGTCAAAATGTTCTCAAACAATGGGATGGTGTAGCATTTTAAGAAGGGAAGTGAGATTAAATTTATTTGCTATTTCATTGTAAAATACAATGAGAAATTAATTTGCATTTGCAGATTTTGTTCCCTTTTCCTCAATAATGGTCAATAACTTAAAGATGTATATTTACATTTTCTATCAGTATTTCAAAGTTAACATGCTGCATTCTGACCTGGGGAACAAGAAAAGATTAAATGACGAGGATGTAGACAGGAAAAGTCATTTCCACAATGTAAAAAAAACTTTCTGCACATTTCATGTAAATCAAATTATTATTATGTTATAGGGACGTAATATATTAACCAAGAAAGACTGAATCTGTAGATAAATGTAAACGTTTTTGTGATTTTTATCAACAAAAAAACAAAAAAAACACTCCTGTTGACTTGCATGTCTTTACAGGGCAGTCTTGCCTGGTCCAATATGGCAAACATGTTGATGTATTACAGCAACAGGGCAAAGCGGCTAATGAGGCATCTATG
Source organism: Myxocyprinus asiaticus (assembly GCF_019703515.2). Taxonomy (NCBI): domain Eukaryota; kingdom Metazoa; phylum Chordata; class Actinopteri; order Cypriniformes; family Catostomidae; genus Myxocyprinus; species Myxocyprinus asiaticus. Next base: position 36,949,025 of record NC_059347.1, on the reverse strand, counting down.
TATTTTTGGGTCTAAGGTTAAGCTGTCTCACAGTCTGGCCTGAATGTGTCTGTGACACTGTGACACACTGTCATTTGAAGCCTTCCTACATAGAAATGCAAATTGCCTGTGGGGGTAGTGCAGCTGACTTCAGAAAGTTCTGTCCACACACATTTCAGTATTGGGATCAGAGGGCCACTCGCTCAAACCAGAATGTGTTGTGTTGGTTCGAGAATCTGTGAAATAAGCAATAGGTCTAAGGTTATGGAGTTCAAATATTGTTTTAATGAAGTTACGCAACTTATACATAAATGCACAGTAAACATTTAAGTTAAGAACGAAGAAGGAGAAGAAACTGAAAGCGAGTGTGGAGAAACTGAGTTATCAAAGATTCACTTTGTGATATACTCACAGCGAAGTTATTTTTCGTTCTTGCTTAGGGGTAAAAAGAAGTTTGAAATACCGTTGCAGCGATATACGGTTAGTGAACATCCTGACGCCGCCCACACTGCTGAGAGCGGCGTTTAGATGAATATGTAAATATGTGATGCGCGCTTTCCTCTCAATAACAAAATAAACACAACAGTGGTGAGAACTCAGCAGTTAAGAAAGCATCTGATCATAGAGATGTGGATATGTTTGCACCAGCTCTGCAATTCGGCACTCCAGTCAAGCCACGTCACATTTATTTATACCACTTTATACAATATATTGCTTTAAAGCCACAAATATCATAACTGTTATTTATAGGGCTACTGTAATTGAGACATTTATTCAAGAAATTCTTTACAAACAGAAAGACATATAGTAGAGAAATTTCATATCGGAGAGGTAATTGAACAAACTTCGTTTTACCGGTGAGCGTGAACGGTACATAAGTGGAGCGTTCGCTTGGGCCGTGAGCGATTGAGTAGAGCGCACTGGCATAGAGCGGAATATTGTGCGGAACATCACACCGCTCACATGCTCTGATTGGGATGGTATATTTATGAATAAAATGCCATAGGAAAACATGTCTTTTACCATATCCACAAGCCTAAACCTTTAAAAAAGTAAAATCCTTATGTTCATATGTATACCATTACCATCAACTACCAGTATGTAATCAAAAAATTAAGAATAAAGTTAGGATCTGTGAAGCAAATGAGTGCCAGCTCTTTTCACATCACTAGTTAAATGTAAGCAATTTTTAAGGGTTTTTTCAATTATTTACAATGATTATTTGCTTTTCTGTCTTAATTCTGTCTGTGACTGTTTCACTGCTGGTAAATCTGCTATGTGTACTGAAGCATTTGATGTGTTAACATCTGGTCTGGCTAGATAAAAACAGGTTGTAAGGGTGTTCAACTGCAGGCACCTGTGATTATCATATGTAAAGGCAAATTTACCTTGCTTGAAAGTAAATCGTTAACCACCCATTCCAAAAGAATAGTTTTAAGCACCATGTCAATGAGAGGAAATTACTGCCTTTTGTAACTACAAAGACTCAATCCACACTGATTGATTTGTAGCATACGTATAACAATGAAGCAAAGATAATTTTTTGTTCTTTCACAAATACTATGCTGTGTAGTATCAACTAAACAATGTAAGCTTTTAAATACCAAGCATTTTATGTTATTCATGGTGCTTTAATGAGCAGGGCAGTGAGTTGGTTATTTAGTGGTTTCATTATTTTACAAGAATACTGTTATTGCCACACACTTCATACATCTGAGGGATATTCATCCACCAGAAATTGCACAGTATGTGGTAATTTGTGAATTCCTCTTATAGGAATATTGTATGCCACAGCTGAAAGTAGGTTTATTGTTAGGTAGATTTGTGAAGTAGTAGTTGTGGGCAATTGTGTTAGGCCTATATGTCAGAAACAAAACAAACATGATTGAGCCGTACTGGACTGGCCAGACCAACATTTTATTGGTAAGATTACACAGGCATTGATAGGACTTGTAAGTTTTTACTTTACTCAAATATTTGTAATCTTTCCTCCAGACTTGACTGTTTAGACCCAAATACTAACACCGTGTCCAAACCAGACCCTGCAACATGTGTGTGGCATGGGGGGCGTGGTCATGTGTCGGTCTGCGGGAGAGAGAGAGAGCGGTAAGGCTCGTCACCTGGTTCATAATTATCTCTAAATAAATGAAAGCACTCTAGCAAATCAACCACACTCTCGGTTCAGGGCTATCGTGCTTTCTGGTCACTCTCTATCTCTGATGCTCTGGCATGCCTTTTCAAGTCTCTCTCCGCCATCACTATAATGAGAATCTAGTGTTAGAGATAATTATGAACCAGGTGACGAGCCTTACTGCTCTCTCTTTCCCGCAGACCGACACATGACCACGCCCCCATGCCACATGCCCCCACCGCTGACTCAGGGCGGGGCAACATCCGGCCTGCCTACTCCCCCCCCATTTCTGGAGAGAAAGTCAGCCACAACCAACTGCACCCCCGGTCTGTGGACCACCTTAAATTTAAAGGGCTGGAGAGCCAGGTACCAACGGGTGATCCACGCGTTTCCTTCATGCAGTGGAGCCACTGCAGAGGAGCGTGATCGGAACAGAGGGTGAAGGCTCGCCCCTGCAGGTAGTAGCGGAGGGTCAGAACAGCTCACTTAATCGCAAGACACTCCTTCTCGATGGTACTATAGTTTGTCTCCCTGAAGGAGAGCTTGCGACTAATAAATAGCACTGGCCATTCCTCCCCTCCCACCTCCTGCGAGAGCACTGCGCCCAGCCCCCTGTCAGATGCATCAGTCTGCAAAATAAAGGGGAGAGAGAAATCAGGTGCATGTAGAAGTGGCCACCCACACAGTGCGGACTTTACCTTAGGGAAGACCTGTTGGCATGACTCTGTCCACTTGACCGGATCGGGAGCCCCCTTTTTAGTAAGGTAAGTCAGCGGGCTGGTGACATCAGAATAACTAGGCACAAACATTCGGTAGTATCCAGCCAGCCCCAAAAACTGCCTTACCCCCTTTTTTGTCTTGGGCGCCGGGCAGGCTGAGATCGCTGTGGTTTTGTCAACCTGTGGACGCACCTGCCTGTGACCCAAGTGGAACCCCAGATACCTAACTTCCACCCGCCCAATTGCGCACTTCTTCAGGTTGGCCGTGAGTCCCGCCTATCTCAGCGCTCTCAGGACCGCCCTCAGATGTTGCATATGTCACTGCCAATCATTACTGTAAATTATGATGTCATCTAGATATGCGGCGACATATGCCGTGTGCGATCTGAGAACCTTGTCCATAAGGCGCTGAAACGTGGCTGGGGCTCCGAACAAACCGAACGGAAGAGTCACAAATTGGTGTGATCCGAACGGTGTGGAAAAAGCCATCTTTTCTTGGGACAATGGCGTTAAAGGGATCTGCCAATAACCCTAATTGAGCCCCACCCAACCGATCAAGTAACTCATCAATTCGTGGCATTGGATAAGCATCAAATTTGGACACCGCGTTCACTTTCCGGTAGTCAACACAGAGGCGGATCGAGCCGTCACTCTTCGGTACCAAAACTACCGGGCTGGCCCAATCGCTGTGCGACTCTTGTATTACGCCCATTTCAAGCATTGCCTCTAATTCTTCCTGAATAATCTTTTTCTTGTGTTCAGGAAGACAATAGGGGCGGGTACGAACCACCAACCCCGGGGTGGTCTCAATGTGGTGCTCTATGAGGTTTGTGCGACCGGGTAGGGGTGAAAACACGTCTGCGAACTCCGCTTGCAACCTGGAAATATCTGTAAGCTGCGACAGCGAGAGGTGGTCTCTGCAAGGTGCTGGGGTGAATGAACTTGATTTGGGAAATACCTCCGGACCGAGCTCCGCCCCCTCCGGAACTACCGTCGCCAAGGCTACAGGTACCGCCTCCCTCCATGGTTTGAGGAGGTTGAGGTGGTAGGTTTGATGTGCCCCTTTCCTATCTGTTCGCCTAATCTCATAATCGAGATCTCCGACTCGTCGTGTGACCTCAAAGGGTCCTTGCCACTTGGCGAGTAATTTGGAGCTCGAGGTGGGCAGCAAATCAACCACTCTCTCGATTCAGGGCTGTCGTGCTTTCTGGTCACTCTCTCTCTCTCTGATGCTCTTGTGTGCCTTTTCAAGTTTCCCATCCGCCATCACTATAATGAGAGACAGGTGTTAGAGATAATTATGAACCAGGTGACGAGCCTTACCGCTCTCTCTCTCCCGCAGCCCGACACATGACCACGCCCCCCATGCCACAATGTGATAAAAGGTATCTTTGCCACTTTGATCCACTTTTGTTCTAACAAGCCACAATGCATGACAGGACATTCTGTCGATTGCTTGGTTTCCATTTCTGCGCTGTCACGCTGCGTAGTCCCATCTGCTGTGAACACACACACACCGATTCACAATGGAGGAGAGGTGACAGACATACTGACTTCTCTCTGATTCCCATGTGGAGCTCGGTGAAATAACAACAAGAGTACCACGTGAACATCAACAGTAACTGTTCTGATTTCTGATTTTATTAGTCATATAAGTGTAGGAAATGTATAGGAATTATGCACTGTGTCACACAGCCATGTCGCGTTTAGTGTGGACAGACAAGTTGCTTGTCACTCGAATCGTATTCTGGTTAAGCAGGCTTCACACTAGGCAAATTTTTCAACTATTTTCAGGTGTGAGCTTCATTAACATAATGGCCAGCCAGGCAGAGATGAAGCACATTAGCATCTATCAGCGGGAGGTTATGAATCACTTGACCGTCGGGACTCCCTGCTGAGTTAATGGTTTCAGCAATGGGAAAAAGATTCCAATATGACAGAAAAAAAAATTCTGTCATGGGTGGGGGGTGGGTGCTCTTGGGTTTTCTTCAAGTGACCAATGAGCTTCTTTTTTCACAAATGCTGATTGTAATCCATAGTGATTCTGTCACCAAGCATTTTTCCTGCATTTTTCCACACTAAAATGACAAATGAAATCAGAAAGCAGAGACAAAACAGTCTGTTTTCTTGAACTATTTCTTTACTTACTGAAAGATGCACATGGACAAAATCGCTCTACGGCAAGCCTCGAGGGGATAAATACACAGTCACACACTTTCACAAGATACTCCATGAATCACACCCTAAATCACTCTTTACCATTGTTTATGCTCACACGGTACTCCTGTTGTTATTTCGGTGAGCTCCACGTGACAGGAAATCAGAGAGAGAGAGAGAGTTGTGGTGAGTCGTTATGTTTGTCACCCCTCCACCATTCTTAATCGGTAAGTGTGTCATAACCGAAAATCTCAGCAAAACAGTATGCATGTGTGATTCCCTCTGCCAAAATCAAGTTGTTTTGAGTCTGCTAGTGTGACGCCGGATTTAGCAGACGGTGTACAACTCTGTCTTGCAAAACAATGACTTCAACTTTATATAGACTACTAATAGTATGTTTGAGAAAATCATTCCCTTTGAAACCCAGAAACTAGGACAAGCATGTGGAAAGGGCAGGTGTTTAAAGGGGGTGGCACTTAATCAGTCTGACAAAATCAGTTTCAATCAGTCCAACAAGAGACCATGCTGGCTTACTGCCTATGTTATGGAACAAGCCAACTTCTTATGAAAATCTCTTGTTATAATGGTTTTTGGGACTGTTATTGATGCAATGAGAGGACAGGAGGAGTGGAGGGACTTCTTTTGTGGAGAAGTAGAGGGACTTAAACTACTCCATACACAGATTTCCACAATAAAGGATGCTCCCCTTTAAGTGAGGTTAGAATAATTAGACAATGGAAATCAAACACAGGATTATTTTGTTATGAAACCATGCACATATCTGGACTACACTGAAAGTATTCCACGGACATCTTTGCACCATGGGACAACACGATACAATAAAACAATTTGTTAAGTGCAAATCAAAAATAACATGTAAAATAAATGCATTAGATACATATTGTTATTTTAAACTGAACATTACATAATTATGAATAATTAAATTATGTGTTATAGGAAAGTGTCAGTCTATTTCCCATGGTGCAGAAATGGCAGCCACAGATGATTGGCTTGTTGTTTAAAAACACCAGAGTGTTGATTTGTGACAGCCCCTCTTCAGGCTGTCTGTTTGGACAAAAGTGCTAGACTCTAGAGGGCTGTCCAAACCGCATGTGTGTCTGCGTGTGTTTGAAGAGGGGCTCTGACAAAAGTATCCATGGTGACACTGTGATCTGTAACTCATACTGCAGCAAATGTGTCCCATTTCCCTAAAGCATCTGTTTAGCCAGTCTGTCTCTACTGTATGTCTCTGTCCCACCTCTCTACCTCATTCAGTGGTTTATCTCTCTTGTTTGGCAGCGGCCACTTAATGCCACCATTTCTCTCTGTCTCTCATTGTTTTTCTGAGATTGCAAGAAGGAATGGACACATTATGTTAACTGCACATTTCACTCCACACTGTCTGCATGCATCTGTTAATTAATTAAAAGACAGGATGAGTCTCCGTGGTAACGTGCATTAGTGAGACAGCATGGGAAATGTAGGCAACAGAAGTCCCTGCAGTACCTTCAGAGTCTTTAGACATGTAGAGGGATAGCTTGGTGCCGTAGGGGATCCGAATACAATCTGGATGGAAAAGAGCATTACATCAACCCAACCCACACACAGGTTAAAAGACAAATACACCCAACGTCAATACACAAGGACAGACAGATGGCTCACACATATCCCAAAAGAGACAAAAGCTTAAAGACCATAGTTCACACAAAAATGAAAATGAATTCATTTACTCACCCTCATATCGTTTCAAACCTGTATGATTTTCTTCTGTCGACTACAAAAGGAGATGTTTAATAGAATACCAAGGCTGCCCTTTTCCATATAATGACAATAAATGGGGACTGGGGCTGTTCGAGCTCCAAAAATGACAATTAAACAACATGAAATAGAAACAGATGTTTTCCATTCCACTTCCACTCTATTTTACAAGCCTACTGAAGCCAAATTATTTTTTACTCTTGATCACGCTTGCATTCAATTAAAAACACATAAATGCGAAACATATTTATTGGATATCAATGTAATCTAAACGCAATCCAGCCACCATATCTGCATTCACAGATCGATGTCACACAAACCCCACCCACTATCATTATCCCCGCTCTACTCTCCAAGGGCTAATGGCATGCTAATGATTATCTGGTTGTTTCTCCCATTTTTAAGTGTTCTTCTGTTGCCATCTTGGCCCTTTAGTTGAAATTTTTTATCTCTTGTATCCTTGTGTAAATGCTGACTGACAATCAATTGAACCTTGAACTTACACCACTAGCATTGTGTACTTTGTTAAAGTACATAAAGCAGTCAGGAATAGTGAGCATCAGTATGTAAGCTTGCTTTCATATCTTGTGTGTAGTTTGATAGCGTAGGTTCATATTTAATAAATATTTTGATATTTTTAACTGTTTGACCGAAGACTAAATAATTACTTGATTTAAATGTCTTTAGTTCTTGGCTTGTGTAAGCATTAACAGTGCGCATCGCATATTGATGATGATATCACATGATATGTGGGTAACATCAGATATTATATAAGTTTATCTTGCTACTTATCTTCTCATTACACTTTGTGAAATATTATCCAACATTTCTATTTACACTTGTATGTTTTTTGAGGTCAGAATGTTTCTAAATTCTTATATTTATCTTTTATCTTATTGGTACCAGGGAAACACGTAATGCTTTGTTTACGTGTTTCCAGTCAGCATGGTGGCGGGGGCGTATTAATGACGTAATTGAATACTACTGCGTGGGGAAAAGAGATCCGATCAGTTATCCGAACACAGAAGCTAGTTGATGTGGGCAATAGTGAAACTGTGTTCTGATTAAGTGATGATCAGATCTGCTTGATCGGATCACGGTGATCGCATGTTAATGCCAAGTGTACATGGGGCCTTTTATTATTAATCAAAAAATAGAGGCCAAGATATTCTTCAAACAAACAACCTTTTGTGTTCTACTGAGGAAAGAAATTCATGCAGGTTTGGAACAACATGAGGTAAACATGAGTAAATGATGACAGGATTTTCTTTTTTGAGGGAACAAACTCTTAAATTGGAAGGAAAAGCAATAAAACATATACATGGAGGCAATAAGTGACACTCTCAAATCCTGAACACATATACCCACAGGAAGGCTTCCATATTATTCTATGGGAATTAAATTCATGACATAAATGTGCCTTAGTGTAGGACAAGGAAAATCCAATACAAGTTCCATCATGAAGTACAGCAGCCTACCATCTCCAAGTGGTGAAGGGAAGACAGGCATTTCATAGCTGGTGGGAGTCTGAGGGGAACTCTGGGAGCTAGAGTCTCTGGAGCTACAGTTAGACGCAGAGTTTATAGGTGCAGATGAGATGAAATAGATATCAGACTACAGAGAAAAAGAGTGAAAAGAGTGACAAATGTGACAAGAATGATTGGGTTGTACAATACAATTATCATAAAGAAAGATGCTTTATATAAAAGAAAAAGTAATTCTCTCTAATAATCAAAAACAGACTTAAATCAAAACAGCCTCTGATACAGACAATACAAGGAGAACATATTAGCAACAACACAAGATTTGAGTCCACTAGAGAAAATGCTTATTTTTCCAGTATTTTCTGATTTAATACAAAGATTTTTCAAAAAGACATGATCTGAGATTGCTCCAAAAAGCATCTTGAAATTTGACCTTTTCTACAAAGGAGTTAACATGGCCAGTGTCTCAAGTTTGCTTAAATGTGATTAGTAACCTAGAAATAGTGCGTCTTGTGCATATTTCTTCTTAATGTTTTGTCATAGCTCTGTTTTTACATTTTCAAAGTCCTAAAACTTTGTATATTTCTAGGTTTAAAAGCAATCATTAAAAATGTTTCATACTTTGGACCCAGACTGTAAAGTTTAATCACTATTGTTTTGAGAATGTTAATACTTTACTCTATTTGAGGTTATATTTGTTTATGCCTTAATATTTGTGGCCAGAAAACCTACTCTGGATGAAGTCAGTTGTAGTTCTGGAACAACAGCTGTATATACTAAGTTGCCATTAACAACTAGCCGGATCTCTATGGAATCAGTGGTGAAGGCCAAGATATAGGGGAACGCACAAACTGTAACACAGGAAAGACATCTTAATTATTTGCAGTAATGACGAAAATAAAGAAATTTCAGTGACAAACATTGTCTGGGATGCAACTACTCCCAGTACTGACCAATAGCATTGGGCATTTGGTTCCAGCTGAAATGGAATTCTGAGGAGTTGGGCTGAATCATGGGTGTGGCTCCATTAAATGGACACACCTTCTTATAGACACAAATATCTATTAATACAGAAGTACAGTGTTAGAGGATCAGACTACAGAGAAATACACATTCACAATAATCATGGATATTTTGATAGACACTAACTGTTGTAGCAAAGTAAAAGTCCAGCCTCTCCATCTTCATACACATCTATGGCAGCGACAAAATTCACCTGAGACAAGTGAAGCATCCACATCAATATTAAACAATCTTGTTACCAATCAAAAACTGAAAATGAAAATGGTCAAATAATGCATCAGTAATGCATTGGTATACAAAATGGACATGAGAAATTGTATGCAATATAAACATTTTGTCCTCTGTATTTAGGTCTTGGATTGTAATGTATTGTGTATATGAATGTGTATGTTTGTTTTCCAGCGGTTATTTCTCACCCGGTTGGCATCTACATGGTGTAGTCTATAGGCGTCTCCTGTGCTCTCATTGATCAAGTCAAACTGATGTTTGTAGGCCACACATATCATGTGATCATTCTCTCCTGTTGGGCCATCAACCAATGCCATGACCACCGGGGAGTCACACAAGCAAATCTCCTAAGACAGGGGACAGCACACATAATAAGTCCCTAAAAGTAGCTTTTTATAACTCTAAAAATGCAAAAAGTTTACTATTAGGGGCAGGGGTACACCTTCTTATATAAAGGTAATTATACTTAATCTAACTGTACGCCAAAGCCTTACACCGTGTCCTAACCAGATGTGATGAGAAAAAGCACAAGTAATGAAAGATATCAGATCCATACAAATAAAAAAAAAAATAAAAAATATTTCCTAAACGATCATGATGGGCAACAAGTTGTTTTGTCAATTCCTTTGTTTCTATTCCTCTAGAAAGCCCCACCCACAGTGAAATCTCACTGATCTAAAATCCTGCTCCATATAAAACATAAAATATTGTATGATTGGCTGTTACTGTGCCGTGTCACAATGCATTTTCGCTTTCAGCGTGGACAGGCAAATTGATTGTTGATGTAAACTTATCACATTGCATCTGGTTAAAACATGGTATAAGGCTTTGGCTTACAGTTAGATTAAGTATAATTACCTTTATATAAAAACAACAGAAGTCCATGGGATGTTCTCATTTAGATAGCTAAGTGAATGTGTAAGTGTGTGTGTGATTGATCCATCTCCTACCCGTATGTATTGAAACTCCTCCACAGGTGAGTCACAAGTTCCTGTCACCGTAGCGATAGAGCTGAGGCATTCGAGGCGTGACTGTTTCCTGGTGATGAGAAGGAGCTTGTTTCTTATCGCTGCAACAATTCTAAGCTCCACCCCATGATGTGTGTTTATGGAGTAAAGATAGCAGCCTGAGGAGACAAAATTCTGTTACTTTCTAATGTCACAAAGGTAGGCAATGTATCTCCGGAGTTCCCACTCTTTTCAAGGCACAATTTTCCAGGACATATTCAGGACATTTTATGTGCCACACAGTTGTAACATTTAAGCAAAAATACATGAGAGGTCATTAAAATTGTGGTTATTGGAGGGCTATTTTCTTTATAATTTCTTTTTAATAATTTAATAATATATATATTTTTAAATTCCATATTCAACAGTTTCATTCACAATTGTATTAAAATTTTATTTTATTTGGCGTTTCTGTGTGTTTTTGATGGTAGTTTCTCACCTCTGGATAAGCAGTTCGCTACATGGCCCAGTGTGATAATTAAACCTCAATAAGCTATGATTTCATTAAAATAAATATATAGTCTGTATGTTCTGTACACTTCAAAGTGTTCTGCTAATTGTCATCCACCACACACACACAGAGGGATTGATTATCATGATGAGGTGTTTTCAGTGTATGAGTGGCCGGCTTCACACATTCATTTTTCATTCATTTATTTATTTGAATAAATCACAGCCTTTTGCAGTTTCACAAACACACTTGGATATATCGAGATTTTAATTTGATTAATTGTACAATCAAACATTCATTTTTGTCCCAAATATGTCAAATTCTGTGACATTCTGCATTTTATAGCTAATGCAATTTTTATGAATGGATTCAGTGATTCCGTCCATGTTTTCCACATTGCTGAAATCATAGTGCCCTACAAACTGGTAACGGTGGTATAAGCACACTCTGATCATTTAATTATTTCAAATTAATTCACATACTGAGTTGTAAAAGCCTCATTACCATGCTACCACCGCAGCATGTGAATTCATTTTAAATAAAAAAATTTTAAAAAAAAAACTTTTTTTGTAGATAACACTATAGAACTGTTGTAACAAACATTTTATATAAATACTTGTACTTGTAATAAAAACCTTGTCAGTGATACAATCAAAATTTGATTATGCTTAAATATTTTCCAGTACAAATAACTATTTTCCAGGATATTTAAGTATTTTTCTCATTTTCCATGACTTTTACATTTATGGAAAACCGCATTATAAAATTCGAGGTTTTCCAGGATACGTGGGAACCCTGATCTCCTGTTTGTGACAACCTTGTAAATCATTGTATTAGCTCATTATTAAAAAGAAACTCAAGCAACAGAAACAATGTCCAGGACATGGACATGGATTATTGAGAGCATGGGCAATAAACATTTTCTTCTAGAATGTCTCTCTCACAGTTTTATGATGTCACCCTAACTGAGATCCTGTTTGTGCCAAATACAGCTTTTAATTCTTAAAATAAATTATTAAGTAGTTGTATATAAAAAGCTATTGTCCCCTTACGCAACCGGGTGGCGCTAGTGAGCAAGTTATGGAGTAGGTCGTGTTAGTTGTGAGCTCTGTTAAAATTTTATGAAAAAAAAAATATTTTTGAGCTCTACATCTCTAAATTGCAACAATGTTATTTTAGCTACTTTTTGCTACTTTTTGCTATGTACACTACCGGTCAAAAGTTTTGAAACACTTACTCATTCTTATTATACTTTTTTTTCTTCACATTTTAGAATAATAGTAAAGTCATCAAAACTATGGAATAACATAAATGGAACTCTGGGAATTATGTTGTGACTAAACAAAATCCTAAATAAATCAAAACTGTGTTATATTTTAGCATCTTCAAAGTAGTCACCTTTTGCAGACATGTACTCTTGACATTTTCTCAACCAACTTTTTGAGGTATCACCCTGGGATGCTTTTTAAACAGTATTGAAGGAGCTCCCATCTATGTTGGGCACTTATTGGCTGCTTTTGTAAGTCATCAATTTCAAAAACTTTTTTTTTAATTTTTATTAAATTTGAGATTTATAATGAAACAAATTAATATGGTGGCACAATTATATTTTTGTCTACAAAACTAACTTCAAACATTTAATCATACCACTTTAGATCAAAAGATTTTTAAGATCATGGGAAACATTTCGGTCAAGTGTTTCAAAATTTTGACCGGTAGTGTAGCTACTTTATCAAGTGTAGTTTGATGATTTACAGTTTAAATAAATTGCAGTATAAATTATGAGAAGTTTGTAGATTGGCAAGCAAAAATTTGAAAAAGTAGCTCTCTACACAGATATTTAGAGCTAAAATTATGTAGTCTCATCTTAAATAATATAATATTTGTGTGTGTGTGTGTGTGTGTGTGTGTGTGTGTGTGATGACTGAAGTCTCTAGTACCTTTGGTTTTCTCAAGCTTGTTCTCTCGACTGTCACACTTGGTGCGGACAAGCTGCCGCTCCTCTATCCCTCGTTTGAGCGTGCTCAGTCTGTAAACATACAGACGTGCGTCTTTCCCTGAAAAGGAAAGTTGAAATTTGAAACAGTTTAGATTAAATGTGAAGAGTGTAATTTCTGCACCACTAGTGTCACCAAACAAAACTGCAAAATAATGACTGTTGTCAAAGAGGTTTCCCAAACACTGCTCCATCTTCCACCACTGGTCAATTAAAAAAGATAAAGAGCCCCAATATTTCTGTGTTGGGGTGGTCGGGATTAATAATAATAAAGAAATTCTTTATAGTAAACAGAGCCAGAGTGTTTAAACTTTTTGCTAAAATCAGTCTGCGAATGGCTTACTTACAGAAATGTTTTATTTATTTTTTTCAAAAATCTAATGCACTCTTATACTTAATATTATTTAAAAATGCTCAATTACACACTTATGCATTCACGTTACAGTATGAGCAAAATTTTCAAAAGAGTGCGACTACTTTAGCCATTTATTCAATGCCACAAACAAGATCTTTCATTGATACTACAATTTTCTGTAGAATGATAAAGCATGGCAACAAATGAAGGAGCTGTCTCATCAGACTGGAAGACATGTTAGCTAATACAGTATGTTTGGTTTTAAAATGCTTGTCATAGTGAATGAAAGTTGCCTGGTGACGAAGTTGATAATGAATTCATTATTGCACCTATGCTTCCCAATCAGGAGCTCAAGCTTGCTTTATGCCATCCTGAACTAATGATCAGAAAAAATGGTGAAGCAGACACTAGATTACATGGATCTCTGCTCTGTGCTTTATTCTATAATGAGCCATGAGTCTAGACAATGCGGTAAAACAGAGGAAGGTCCTCTTTGTGTGTGTATCTGTGTATGTGAGACACTATTTTGTGCTGTTTCCAGCCATCTAAAGATGCTCATTAGAGCAAAGACCAAAGGTTTCCTTTAACACTGTCCTTTGGTCTCCTTTCTCGTGCTTTCTCTCTCACTTTTGTCAGATCACTTCACACTGTTTCTGCCCACATAAAAACTGATCCATTTTCAAGAGCACATATAAATATAAATACATATCTCTTACCCTTATCTGCTCTTGCAATGAGGAGATCCTGAGGTTCCAGTACATGCATTTGTTTGATGGTCAGGGTTTTGTCAAATACTTGCACCGGAGGCAAGGTTGGGGAATCTAGACCAGCATGTAAAGCAAAAGATCAGCTTGTGACTTGTATAGTAACTCAATCCATCCAATGAGATTGTTTTAAGGCATAGTTCACCCAAAAATTTAAATCCTCTCATTATTTGTTCACCCTCCTTCCATCCTAGATGAGTATGACTTTCTTTCATCTGCAGAACACAAACTAAGATTTTTAGAAGAATATCTCAGCTTTATAGATCCATACAATGCAAGTGAATAGTGGCCATAAATTTGAATCTTCAAAAAATCACATAAAGTCAGCATAAAAGTATAAGACTCCAGTGGTTAAATCTTAAGAAGCGGTATGATAAGTGTGGGTGAGAAACAAATCAATATTTAAAGCTAAACTATGTAATTTCTGCGACACCAAAAGGAATTGCAAAAATAAGCAATGTTTTCAAAACAGCTTTCCGAATACACCTCCTGTGAATAGACAATAATAGAGAGACAGTAACTATCTTCAGGGAAAGAGAATGAAAGTACACTTAAAAGCTCAGTAGTTAGAAAGAGTGGTAAATAAAACCAGAAGGACGATTTAGTATTATGAAAAAGAACAGGGCAAAACATCGAAAAATATATGGCAGGAAAAGGTGGTAATGGAGCTTAGTTAGGGTAGACACCATATTTACTTTGAGTCGAATGAAAACAAAGATGTGAGAGCTAGATGGTACAGTTCCTTCTATAGGTCTTACTGTCTTAAATGAAAATTGTTTTCAAAACAGCTTTCCGAATACACCTCCTCAACTGATGTTGTTCGAACCATCAAATAGTCCCATCCTCAACTCATGCTGTTGGTTGAGTAATGTTGCTAAGCGGTCACTCTAAACAAACACATTAATTGTATAGTGCCACAGACACAAAGCATTTACAGTTTTCGAGAAAATGAACCTCTGAATGACTTGTAGTTGTCTCTGCATATTAAGCTGGGATAGAAGGAAGTACTTTAACACAGCCCCGACCAGTAGGTGGCGATATGCACAAAGGATGCGAATCGCCAAAGAACAAAAGAAGAAGAATGTGGAAGTGAAAGTGGAAATTTATAGTAAAAAAGGACTTAAATGTGGACTTGTTTCTGACCATATCATATCGCTTTTGAAGAAATAGATTCAAGCACTGCAGTCTTATGGATTACTTGTATGCTAACTTTGTCAAATTTGGAGATTCAAAGTTCAAGTCACCCTTCACTTGCATTGAATTGACCAACAGAGCTAAGATATTCTTCTAAAAATCTTCATTTGTGTTCTGCAAAAGAAAAAGTCATACACATCTGGGATATCATGAGGGTGACTAAATGACGAGAGAATTTTCATTTTTGGGTGAACTGTCCCTTTAAGTTGCGAACAGACACATTTGATGATTGTTATTGAAAAACAAAAAAATACATACTTATGCACATATAACACATTTTAATCTATTTATATGCACGATAGTGTTGTAGCAACATTTGCTTTGTGGTCTTGGCTTACATACCTGCATTGGAGAACAGTGGATCTGAGGCTAAATGGGAGGACAGAGGTGGTCACATATCAGCAGGTTAGTTTCAAAGAGCATCACGTGGGCCATTCATAATTTTCATTTTCATTTAATAGATTTACTGTGTTTATGTCCATTGAATTTCCCCCTTTTGACATTTAGGCCATTAAAACAATCTATGTAAGGTCCAACAAAAAATATTTGTTCAGCTAATTCAGATTTGTAATTGCCTTTCTATTTTAACTAGCCACACCAAAAAATAAAAATAAATAAATAAATATATACATTTTATTTTCTGCAACATGTTTTTATAGGTTAGGAAGAAATATAATTATTTATTTAATTAAACATTACATTTTCTATACAAAAAAGGGTGGTAGATAAATTTACCTGTGTAATTCACAACAGTACATCACCCCCAAAAAAATCAAATTAAGTTTGCTAAGAGATGTAGTGACAATGCAGCAATGGCCCAACTGAGCACATGACAGTTACGTCAACTGGCACCAAACTCTCTCACAATGGCCCTGGGCCATCCCTACTATTGAGCCTTGCATGTAGGATACACAGGTAAAATGCTGGCAAAAGTTGAGATTACAAAGTAGTTTTGATTTATGCAAAATGCTACTCTGATCAGTGAAAAACGTACCTTCCAGGAGCATGACCCCTGCTGAATCCGTGGCAACCAGTAACGACTGTCCCCACGAGTCTCCACAGACTATATCATAAGGGAAGCTGCTGCAGAAAGACTGTGACTCCCATGGCTGCAGAGAACACACCCACACACAGTTACAGATGAATAATAAGCAAAATAACTGTATCCCTCTCTCTCCTCTTTCCTCTGTCTCTCCTCACCTCTTTCCTGCAAAGGCCAGTGGTGACTAGACTGGTGGGTGCATCCCCTCTAACTATGGTTTTCAGTTTCAAGGCCTGGAGACACAATTTTAGATTCATTAATAGCAATAATCTCAATGGCTACATTCACACAGTCAATGTTTGGGACTGACAAGCGTATTTACTAACAGGTGTTGACTCTTGAATTGTCCTGTTCATACAACAGCTTACAGGAGTGGCTCGAATACTGTCTGAACGAATAACCGTAGTAAAAGGAATGTCATATTTTTACAAGCTCAAATATCTATGAGTGTACGTGAATATAATGCAAGTGCTATATGCATTTCAGTAGTTTGCATGTTAATGTAATCCTGAAGTGAGGTTAGTTTAAACATGTTTGGCTCACTGTCCCTGGCAGAGGGCTCGAGGCTCGAGACTCGACCCGAGCTCGAATGCGACTTTATTTGAGTTATAAATGAATAGACAGAAGGAGGAGTTGGGGTAGTGGTGGGATGCCGGAAGAATCATTGCAGCATGGAGTTAAGCAGCTGTTTATATACCCTTACCCTGGCAATGTGATTGGTCGGATTAAATGAACATGCTCCTCCCAAACTTTGTTTGTGAAACTCCATATGTATATGGACAGGTGTACATGGCCTATCCTACCTGTCCAACCCGGACAAACTCTGCCTGACGTGCTTCTTCTTTTTTACGGGCAGATTTGGGTGACTCTGGCAGTACATCGCTAAAGGAGCGTCGGTTCAGCATGTTCTGTGGAGAGAAGGGAACCTACAGGAGCAGTACAGATAAAGACGGGTCTGAGAGACTGACCCAGAAACAGCTGGAAAGACAGAGCAAAGCAGACACTGACAATCTCTAACACTAACACCACTATGCTGCCCAAGCAGTCATAGAGAATAGAAACAGTAAGAGAAAAATTGGAATAGACAATAATAGAAAGACAGTAACTATCTTCAGGGAAAGAGAATGAAAGTACACTTAAAAGCTCAGTAGTTAGAAAGAGTGGTAAATAAAACCAGAAGGACGATTTAGTATTATGAAAAAGAACAGGGCAAAACATCGAAAAATACATGGCAGGAAAGGGGGGTAATGGAGCTTAGTTAAGGTAGACACCATATTTACTTTGAGTCGAATGAAAACAAAGATGTGAGAGCTAGATGGTACAGTTCCTTCTATAGGTCTTACTGTCTTAAATGAAAATTCTGTCATAATTTACTCACTCTCATGTTGTTCCAGACCTGTTTGACTTTCCTCCTTTCATGGAACACAAAAGGAGATGTTAATGGCATAATGACAGCCTCAGTCACCATTCATTTTCATTGCATTTTTTTCTCTATATAATGAAATTAAATGGTGTCTGAAACTGTCATTCTCCCTAACATCTACATTTGTGCTCAACAGACAATAAGATTGAGTAAATGGTACTTAATTTTGGGGTAACTATCATTTTATGGTCTTACAGTAGGTCACATCTAATTTTTTGTCAACTGGATTTTTGTTTTTTTTTAAGTATTGACATAAGGAAACACAACTGTACAGCAAACTATCCCTCTCAGCCTCATTTTCATTAATGTTGTCAAATTAAATCTATATTTTACCCTGCCTACTCTCCATAGCTTGAGAGGGAAAATGTGGTGAAATTCAGAAAGGCAGACTATATGCTGAACAGATTTGCCATATCACATGAATGTCTATACCTTGTACATATCTGGCATGAGATCCTGGTACAGGGATCTGATCAGCATGTCCAGTGTACGCTGACGTTTCTGAGCAAAAGTGGGGGTTTCAAGAGTGGCTTTTTCTCCATTTATTACTAAAGAAGACATAGAAAGATAAAGTAGCAGAATTATGTAACAGAATTATCCCTAATAAACAGCATGCCATATTTGACAAGGTTTGCAATGACAGTATCTGCTTTAATGAGTTGATGAGCCAGAAATAATTAAAGTTGGCAAAAGTAAAAACACAGGTGTGTATTTGAAAAGGTGGATAGATTAAAGGGATTAGTTCACCCAAAAATGAAAATTCGCTCATCATTTACTCACCCTCATGCCATCCCAGATGTGTATGACTTTCTTTCTTTAGCAGAACACAAACAGAGATTTTTAGAAGAATATTTCAGCTCTGTTGGTCCTCACAATGCAAATGAATGGTGATCAGACCTTTGTAACTCCAAAATTACACAAAATGGAAACATAGAAGTAATCCATAAGACTCCAGTGGTTAAATCCATATCTTCAGAAGCAATATGATAGGTGTGGGTGAGAAACAGATCAAAATTTAAGTAAGTTTTTTTTTATTCAAAATCTCAACTTTCACTTTCAGATGTGAAAGTGAAACTAAACAGGCACCACATGTGATTTTCAGATGTAAAAGTTAAAGTGGCAGTAAAGATTTAGAGTAAAAAAAATACTTAAATTTGTATCTGTTTCTCGCCCACATATTATATTGCTTCTGAAGATATGGATTTTAACACTGGAGTCATACAGATTTTCCTTTATGTAATTTTTGGAGCTACAAAGGTTTGATCACCATTCACTTGCACTGTATGGACCTACAGAGCTGAGATATTTTTCTAAAAATCTTTGTTTGTATTCTGCAGAAGAAAGAAAGTCATACACATCTGGGATAGCATGAGGGTGAGTAAATGATGTGAGCATTTTCATTTCGGGTGAACTATACCTTTAAGACTAGCATATAATAAGTGTGTGTTAACAACATTAAGTGGTATTTGCAACACATATAACTTCCATAATGTGATTTATTTCTGACAAAAACTAAATATTCAGAAGGAATTAATGTAGGGCGGGACTTAATTTTATCTCTTAGGTTTGATTGGATCATGACTGATATACTTTGATATTATTTGCTAATGTAAATTTTCCCCCAGCCTTGGTTATGTAAGCAGAAAACTCGTTTCAGAAGCAGAGAAAGTTATTAGTTCATCTTGATTAAAGATTATGGAAACATTTTTGATTTTACATGGTCTTTTAAACAGGATTATGTACTAACAGGTGTGTACACTGGTGGATATACTAACATTTAACTAGTAAAAAGTCCCTGAACTCCTGATGGTCTGTGAATACTGGAGGGGAAGGGAGGGGTGGGCCAAACAGTGGCACACTCTCCTCTGAGAAAATCTTCAACCTGGAACATACCACAATGATAAAGTATACAGGACATACACACAAATATACAAAAAACAAATAGTGCTAGATGTATGATGTGCACCAAAAAAAAAAAAAAAAAAAAAAAAAAGAACAAATCTAGAACACACATTTTTACCTGTAACTATCATTCTGGCTATAATATCGAACTAAGGCAAAAATATCTGTGAGGAAAGTAAAGGAAACCATCCATTCAATAGCTCATCATACAAAACTACATAAGAATCTAAATGAATACATACACTGGCGGCCAAAAGTTTGGAATAATGTACAGATTTTGCTGTTTAGGAAGGAAATTGGTACTTTAATTCACCAAAGTGGCATTCAACTGATCACAAGTCAGGACATTACTGATGTAAAAAACAGCACCATCACTATTTGAAAAAAGTCATTTTTGATCAAATCTAGACAGGCCCCATTTCCAGCAGATCACTCCAACACCTTATCCTTGAGTAATCATGCTAAATTGCTAATTTGGTACTAGAAAACCAATTGTCATTATATCAAACACAGTTGAAAGCTATTTGGATCATTAAATGAAGCTTGACATGGTATTTTTGTTTGTTTTTGAGGTGCCACAGTATGCAATAGACTGGCATGTCTTTAGGTCAATATTAGGTCAAAAATGGCAAAAAAGTAACAGCTTTCTCTAGAAACTCATCAGTAAATCATTGTTTTAAGGAATGAAGGCTATACAATGCTTGAAATTGCCAAAAAACTGAAGATTTCATACAAAGGTGTACACTACAGTCTTCAAAGACAAAGGACAACTAGATCTAACAAGGACAGAAAGAGATGTGGAAGGCCCAGATGTACAACTAAACAAGAGGATAAGTACATCAGAGTCTCTAGTTTGAGAAATAGTCCTCAGCTGACAGCTTCATTGAATTCTACCTGCTCAACACCAGTTTCATGTACAACAGTAAAGAGAAGACTCAGGGGTGCAGGCCTTATGGGAAGAATTGCAAGAAAAAGCCACTTTTGAAACGGAAAAACAAAAAGAAAAGGTTAGGGTGGGCAAAGAAACAAGACATTGGTCAACAGATAATTGGAAAAGAGTGTTATGGATCTTAAACCCATTGAGATTTTGTGGGATCAGCTAGACTGTAACGTGCATGAGAAGTGCCCGACAGGACAGCCACATCTGCTCCAGTATACCTAAAATCATTTATGCAGAGCTACGCGCCCACTAGAAGCCTGCGGTCGGCTAAGGAATGTCGCCTTGTTGTACCAACACAAAGAGGCACCAAAACACTTTCCTGGACTTTCAGACCCAACTCCATCCATGAAGCTGACTCACTCTCTGTCTTCAAACCACTTAACCAGTCATTAAAAAAAAAAAAAAAATCCTGTTGCACTTTATCCTGTTTTGAATACTATTATGATGCTAGTGATACTTTGTAATACAGCACTTTTTCATACCACTGTCTCCTAAGATGATTCGCTTATGTTTTCCTCTTTGGTAAGTCGCTTTGGATAAAAGCGTCTGCCAAATGAATAAATGTAAATCTATGGCAAGTGCTACAGGAAGCGTGGGGTGAAATGTCACCTGAGTATCTGGACAAACTGACAGCTAGAATGCCAAGGATCTGCA
The DNA here is from genome assembly GCF_019703515.2 of Myxocyprinus asiaticus. NCBI lineage: Eukaryota > Metazoa > Chordata > Actinopteri > Cypriniformes > Catostomidae > Myxocyprinus > Myxocyprinus asiaticus. Next base: position 36,927,818 of record NC_059347.1, on the reverse strand, counting down.
AAGCTGTCATTGCTGCATGTGGAGGATTTTTTGATGAGAACTCTTTGAAGTAGTTTAAGAAGTTCTGAAATTTTTTTTCAAATTGTAATAGTCATTTTTCATGTTATTAATGTCCTGACTATACATTGTGATCTTCTGAATGCCACTTTGGTGAATAAAAGTACCAATTTATTTCCATAAGAGCAAAATCTGTACATTATTCCAAACTTCTGGCCACCAGTGTATGTAAAATCTAAATGATTGCACACCTGCAATGTTTTGTATTTTTCATTGTACACTTTAAACGTGACACGTGTAATTTTAGCCAATGTTAAAATACTTTTTTATCACAGCTTAACATGCAGAGACAACTGTAATGCTAAATACCCCCAAAAATATAAACACTGTGGAGCTATCAAATATTGCTCTGTTTGAGCATACCAACCAGCCTGACAGAAATATTGGCTCAACCAATGGCACGAGTTTGGGGTAGGACTATCTGTCCAACGAGAGGCAGACAAGGGTGTGTTTAGGAAACCTGTTTGAAAACAGTCATTATTTGTTCAATTCCATTTGGTGATGCAAGTGTTGCAAAAATTACACACTTCACCTTTAAAATAAAACAAATATATCACTGCAATTCAGTGACTCATTTCAAGTTTTCCGCTCATTATGAAGGATACGTGTAAAATGGGAGCGAATCATTGAGGGTTTGAAGGACGGAGAGGCGTCATCTCCCTCCTGAAACACAATGGTCACAATGTCGTTCCCAATGTGTCTCTTCCTCTCTACCTGCACAGAGTGAAATAGAGGTCGTTGATCATAAAAGGCACAATAATAAATTCATGAAGTACAATTCAAAAAGCTGCTTTTGTGATCTTCATTGTTAGGTGTGATCTTATTACTAAGTAATTACTGTAATCTTATTACTGTTTTAGCAAATGTAGTACATTTTAAATAAATGTAATTAAGATTACAGTTATTGATTTTCAAATAAGTTACTTTTACTGTAAATACTTTACTTGGGTTGCACATATTTATAAAATGATATTATTTGTGTAGAATGCATCTACAACATGAATTAGGTTTATATGTGTCTATTTACTTTCCTTTAAACTTATCTATGAAAAAGGTTTTTAGTAAAAAACTTAAAAGTAAAACCATTACTAATGTGATTACTTTTCATATAAATTAACCAGTAAAGTAATTGATTACATTTTTTAGAGAAATCATTAATAATCTGTGGTGGATTACTTTTTGAGTAATTTGTAATCTGAAAATATTTTACCAAACATTTTGCCTCCACTGTTAAATGCATAGTTCACCCAAAAATGAAAATTCTGTCATCATTTACTCTCCAAACCTATTTTCTTTCTTCCATGGAACAAAAAAGGAGATGTTAGGCAGAAATAAGGGACTGAGAGCCTCAGTTACCATTCACTTTCATTGTATGAAAAAAAGATGCAATGAAAGTAAATGGTGACTGAGACTAACATTCTGCCTAACCTCTTTTATGTTTCACGAAAGAACGCAATGAACGAGGGTGAGTAAATGATGACAGAATTTTCATTTTTGGGTGAACAGTCCCTTTCACAGATAAAATTTCATTTTGAAAACAATATGTCCCACTGTGTGTGTGTGTACTAGTGTGTGTGTGTGTCTCAACCTGATTGTCTGTGTGCACATGTGGATATTCATGAGCCGACCTTTGACACCTCCAGCCCGTTAGCTATGAAGGATAATTGAGCTTGATAATGAGTCTGGAACATTATGGTCAAAAAGAAGCTTTTATCTTTCTTTTTTATCTTTTTTCTCAAGAACACACACACTGATGAAATATCCCCTTAAAGCTCAATTACTACATAGCTGCTTTTAGCCACACCTCCCACTCCCACAGCTGGTATCTCTCTCTTTCCCTCTTCACACACACACACACACACACACACACACACACATCTAGACACAAAACTATGCACGCACATACAAACAGACATGTGCATGGCCATGAGGTGTGACAGGAATGAGTATTTACTTATTGCAGTGACAGATTCATTTCTACTGAGAATTCAATTATGATTCTCAGCCACTCTCAGCCACTTCCCACACCCTCACACCAGAGGATCCTTCAGATGACACATACTGTTGAAAGAAGTGTACTGTAACCCTCTCACAACGTTTAAACAGTTCCATCAGGCTTTCATGAATGACTCCTGAATGTTTTTAAAGGTTTGACAACCAGGGTTAAGCCTTTTCAGATTAACACCAAAGAGGTCGATAATACCTGGAGGAAGCTATATATTTGAATTACCATTCATCTTAATGGAAGTTGATTGGCTGGCGCATGACCCCTTGGAAATACGCAACATGAATTCTGCCATATATAGGGCTAATTTCCAATTCCCGTCAATGGGAAAAGATGCTTTTTGCCCTCCAAATGCTGTAGTTACAGCATGTACCAGCAGGGGCTAACTGGCTCAAGCTAACCAGGCAAATTTTATATGAAGGAAAGACTGTTTCTGCATCTTTTAGTTGTTTGGTTTGTCAGCATGTTTTTCCTCTATCACTTTGGTTGGCAGGAGACTTTTAGCACATCAAGATTTCCTGCTCTTTTCATGAGCAGCTCAGTATGGTAAAGGTGGATATTGACACACAGCGCTAAAGAGGCTCTCGGTTGTAGAGCGCTGAGACCTTGAACCGACACAAATGCTTTGAAAATCCTGATATTGTGAATGCTTCCACAAGCACTCCAGATTACAAGAGCTCTACTTGGACTCAATCAGACATATGATCTGATAGAGAGAATGAGAAAAAGTGAGAGATGGGAGGAGACAGAGAGAAAGAGGATTATTGTGTGATATAATCAAGAGAAGAGAGGCAGAGAAGTGAGAGTGAGAGGGTGAACTGATTGATGCTTGAGGATATGGAGCCATGGAGGAAGGGGGGCAAGGCAATGAAAGAGAGAGAGAGAGATTGCTGTGATGTCCAGGGCTTTTGGATGTTAAATATAGCCTGTTCCCCCCTCGCCACACCTACTGAGCAACAGACTGGCTCCTTTCTGCCTCAACAAACACACTCTATGCCCCTCTCTGTGTCCCTCTATCATTATTCATAATTCATCATAATTTTTCTTTCATTCCTCCTTTCCTCTATCTGTCTCTTTTGCTCTCTCTTTATCTCCCTTTCATGATATCTGTAGTTTTAAATGGATGTTTGCTTTGACCTGCCTTCTTTGGTGGTGTTTGGAATGGTTCATCAACATTATGTGTGAATTTCAACAAGCGTTTGTGTGACGCAAGAGGAAAATTGTATTGCTTAAATGTTGCTCTTTAATAGCTCATGAGACTTAATGGACTTCTCAGCTAAATTTCCTTTAAAGGGGTCATGACATGTGGAATCAAATCAAATCCTTGATATTTTGACATATAAAAGGGTCATTGTACTACAAAAACATACTGTACGTTTCAGAACTCAAAACATTCCTCTTAATAGAAAAAGGGCATTTTTCTTTTAAACCAAGCTGCAAAAACGGCTTGCTTGGAATTTGTGGAACATGTGTGTGGCAGTGCGGAGGGCGGGGCCGGGCCATGATGCTGCACACCCGGCCCCTAATCAGGCTGATCAAGCCCAAGAGGGATAAAGGCCACCGGAGGTGGCAGTTTGAGAGAGAGAGAGAACTACGGGCAGCTACCCTGTATTTGTTTGTTCATTTTGTTTAAGTTAACCATTAAAAATATTATTTATCACCAAGCTGGTTCTCGCCTCCTTTCTTCCCGACTCTTAATCGTTACACTGGTGCCGAAATCCGGGAAGGAGGAGGGATGCACCGTAGTAGAGTCCTTGCCACTACCATCCACCCCAACGGAGCAGCAGCGGCCATCCGCTGGGGAATGGAGGAGCCTGGCCGCCTGAGAGCGGAGGAACAGCCGCCAACCGTGGATGTGGTTGTAAAAAGATTTCCATGATAAAGCAGCTTGTTGGCCACCTTGACCACCTAAGTTTTGCAGGTGAACACCATGGCTGAGCTATCCACCGCTAGTCCACCACCTAATCAGCATAAAAACTGATCTTTTCTTAAGGGCAAAAAAAATGAGAAATTTTTTGATAAACAGTAAGAGTGTAGTGCTATAAAATTAATGTGGATATTCTGGTGTTGTAGATATTGAATAAGAAATGTTTGTATTCATATTGCAATCTTTGACTTTTGCAGATTTTGGTATCTTGGCAAATCTAAATACAGTTTGTTACTTTGTTGAGATCTCTTCTAGAGGAGACACATGGTCTTTTACGCAGGAGAAAAATAACAGAGGCAGGAGACTTTAGCAAATCGCATTTGCAGTTATGGAGAAGTAATTGAGATGTTAAAGATATCTCATATGTGATTTTTCTTTCTTAAGGGTTTGTGTGTGTCCTGGTACTTACCTGTTGCTTGTTCTCTTTAGAATAAGGTAACATGGTGGAAACATGGAACATGAGCTCATGACCCTGATAGACTGTGTAGATGGAATTCATTCCTGTAGTGCCATCTAGAAAGAGAGAGAGAGAGAAAGTGAAAGAGTGAAATTCAGTTGAAAAATCAACAAAAATATTCTTCAGTTTATTTGAAAACGGAGTTGTGCAGGTTTGTCCTACTTTTAGTGTCCAGTCCTCCTCTATAGCCGGCCCAGCCCTGCAGACAGATCGTGTCACCAAGGAGATTCAAAAATTTGTCAAAGGTCTCACTTCCTGTTTCTGTAAAAAAAAAAAAAAATCAACAAGAACAATGTTTTCAGACAAACTCTGCATAGGTTAATATGTTCTATAGACATCAATGGAGTATATGGTGCACCATATGCTGTTCATATAGAAATATGAATAATTGATGAGCACTGAGTGAGAAATATTTATGAGAGATGAGTATTATGACTCACCATTGCTGAACATTTCATCATCTGTCAACTGTCCATCTTTGGCATAAAGAACACCAAATTTAAAGTTTACACTGCCCTATAAAACATACAAACAAACACAACTCTGAGTTAGAAACACACCCAACTTTTTTAAAATATTCAAAGGGTTAGTTCACCCAAAAATGAAAGTTCTCTCATCATTTACTCACCTTCAAGCTGTTCTAAACCCATATGACTTTCATTCTACCATGGAACACAAAAGTAAATGCTAGGCAAACTGACAGTGACAATGTTTGTTTACATGGATACCAGAAAGAGGCTTATTGCAAGAAAGGGGGTTATTGCGAGAAAACAGCGTTCCCATTTACATGCACTGTGTAAGCGGTGTACTCTTACTACCTTATACATGCGTTTCGGTCAGTAAGCAGCTTTCTCCACAGTAACGTAATTTCCCCGCAGCACTTATGTAAATAATAAATGCTATTTTATCCTCTATTGCTTTGCTTTATTTCCAGATATTCCACAGTTGTTGCTGTGTTTGCTTCCTTACCTTTCTATCGCGACCTGCAGCAGAATTGGACTGCAATAGTTGTGTTTCTCCAATGTATGAGTGCATACGCCTACTTAAAGGACAATTGATATTTTACATTTGTGTGTATAAATGGGTATAGTTTATAGTATATGTGATTTTCTCACTGTACTTCCAGAAATGTTTAATTCTTTCCGCTGTGTTGTTGGGCTCCATCTTATGACGTTTGTTACCTCAGTCTGTTTCACGCACGTGCACTCTTCAAACACACATCAGAATACCGCTTATCTGTTTACAAGACAACATTAAGCCACGTTCTCTGAGAGAAACCTAGGTGTTAAACCGCTCTCTCTTAATCCCTTAAACAATGTTCTAGTTTATATGACATTTCATAATGCCACTTTCTGCAAAAACCCTTGAATAAACTGTTTTGTTAAGTGCATGTAAACATGGTCATTCTCCGTCACCATTCATTCTCATTGTATGGAAAAAAGATGTTATGAAAGTAAATGGCTGAGACACAAATACTGCCTAACATCTCATTTTGTGTTCCACAGAAGAGATTAGTCACATGGGTTTGGAACAGCATAAGTGTAAGTAAATGGTGAGAGATTTTTCGTTTTTTTTTTTTTTTGGGTGAACTATCCCTTAAATGTAATGAGCACACAGTCTTTTCACTGTCATAGAGAACTGTTTCTTCCATTATAGTCAGCATTACATTAAATATTATTTCCCCCCATACATCACATACACACAAATTAGACGCACACACGCATTTGACAGTACACACCTCTTGCTCCTCCAACACCAGTAAGTCCTGACAACAATAAAAAGCAATTTTGGTCAAAATGTCAATTATATCTCAATTAAAAAATCTGTTCCCAACAGGGTTACATTTCCAAATATATGATTGCAACTGACAATGGCCTTTGATAAGCAGCATGCATTTTCACAAAAGAAAGCTCTCTAGAGCAATAGCATTCTGTGCTGGCAGATAGTGCCTTGCCTTTGAATTCTAAAGTGATTATGGAGCAGAAGAAAAACAAAACAGACTAGAAATAGACAGTAATTCAAAGAGCACAGTACATGCAAGAGTTGATTGACAGGTGTGTGTGGGTGGCACCTTCTGAATCTCTGGGTTAAGGATCTCCCTGGGGCCCTTCTCAAAACGATCCACATTCATGGCACTGAAGGGGAAGGAAAGGGTTGAGAGAAGAAAATGAATGCGTTGAATTGCAGAATAAATGCATTTTAATATATTCATTTCATTTTATTTGTGTGTACTAGGGCTGGGTAACACACTATATTAAATTTCCACAATATGTTCGCGATGCTGTGCTGGTGAAATAAAATTAAGCAACATCTTGAAAAATGCAATGATTTTATTTCGGCATTAAGTTTCCTAAAAAGCATGTCATTACACTAGTTTCACAACCTTTTCATGTCTTACGACTGGGTATGAGATCATTAAGAGAGATATGTTTTAATAGGGTCTGTAATTTAAACTTAAGTAGCAACAACTCTGTTAGAGTTGATTCGATTCATCTCTGTGAATCAGTTCAAACTGTTCCTTTCAATTGATTGATTCAAAACTCTGATTCAACAATTTCTTTGCGTCATCACTCAAAATGTGTTCAAAGAAGTCCCTCACATGGCATTTTTCATTTATTAAAATGTTTTAGTTAAAATATAAGTAGGTAAATATTGCTGTTTATTATTATACATTGTAACAGTGATGTATATAAATGAAAATGATCAGATCTCATTCTTCATTTTGATCATGTAGTAAAAATTAGAAAGGAAAACCTGCCTTTTATTTATTTTTTCAAGATTCTGACTGTATTTTACTTCTTACATTAAACACTTTGAATCTAATAAGCAACTGTTGCTCTTTGGTCAAAAATATTGTTCCTTTTTGGTAAAAATAAAATAAATAAATAATTATAATACCCCAAATAAAACCCTTTTAAATATTAAGATATTGCATATTGCCAAATGCTGAAACATATTCCCTTTTGGAGCAAGTAGCTTGCAGACAGACTTACCTTAATATAGATTTGACTGATAGTGATTTTGTCGGACTGTATGGAAGGCTGATTTTTAGAGTACCCTAAAGGGGAATGGCACATTTAACAAATTAGAAAAAAGGTGCCTTGAAGCATACAAGAAATATTCATGTACAATGAATACGTCATAATATGATTGCCAGCCAACATTGCTGGAGGCTATAACACTGAGACCTTGTTACTCACAGGAAAGTTCATAACATATTAATACCATATCACTCTGTCACTCAGTGGATGTGGATGTCTTGTCATTGATCTAGGGATTCAGTCTTAACACACTGGCCTTTCAGACAATAGAGCCAAACAGCTTAGAGTCACTTCAGGAAGAGGTCAATCTATCATGTGAGTCACTGCTTACATGCACTTGCGCACAAACTAAATCTGACACACACACGCTGTTACCTATAATTGTCTGACTCACCGTCTTGCGCCAGAGGATGGCTCGATACTGTGGGATCCTCTGGTTGTTCTGATCTGACAGGACCACAGACAGGAAGAATGGGTTCTTCTCTGCATCTGTTCCCACATAGTTCTGATGGACTAAAGTGAGAATACAGGGCAAACAATCAGGACAGATGGACTTCAAAGGGATATTTCACCCAAAAATGAAAAGTCTCATCATTTACACATCCTTATGTTGCTCCACACCTGTTTCTATTTCTTTGTACCGTGGAACACAAAAGGAGGTGTAAACTGTGGCGCTATGAAAAGTAATTATATTTGCTATTTCATTTGGTGGTGCTAGTGGTGCAGAAATTACATTCTTTACCTTAAATATCTTAGTAACTATTACATTGTTGCAGGGCCGGAGTGGCTAATTGGGAGGACTGGGCGAATTTCCACTCACCGCTCAAAAAACATGGGCCGGCAGGTCCGCATGTTTATTATTAAACTTTTATCATGTGTGTTGCATAACAGTTGCCAACTGTCCATATCATCCGGTATTTATGGGATCAGAATTGCGTTCTGTATTATATATAACGTATTTTATCATCTCACACACAAACAAATGAAAAAGCGGGCTGTGAGAGATAAAACACTGGATGTTGCGCCACACAGACGCTTCACCTGACAGCAGGGAAAGGATTGAGGAAGATCCAGCGAGAACAGATTACTATTATTACTATTAGCTCAATGGATGAACATGCTTCAAGTAGCAGATCACCACAAGTTCAATACTGACTGCAGTCTTACAATCTCAATCAGTTAATCTCTGAAATCCTCATTCCTTGCACTGCAGAATGATACTAACAATATTCTTTATTTTCACAAAATACACTGGCGGCCAAAAGTTTGGAATAATGTTCAGATGTTGCTATTTCGGAAGGAAATTGGTACTTTACTTCAACAAAGTGGCATTCAGCTGATCACAAAATATAGTCAGGACATTACTGATGTAAAAAACAGCACCATCACTATTTGATAAAAGTAATTTTTGATCAAATCTAGACAGGCCCCATTTCCAGCAGCCATCACTCCAACACCTTATCCTTGAGTAATCATGCTAAATTGCTAATTTGGTACTAGAAAATCACTTGCCATTATATCAAACACAGTTGAAAGCTATTTGGTTTGTTAAATGAAGCTTAACATTGTCTTTGTGTTTGTTTTTTAGGTGCCACAGTATACAATAGACTGGCATGTCTTAAGGTCAATATTAGGTCAAAAATAACAAAAAAGAAACGGCTTTCTCTAGAAACTCGTCAGTCAATCATTGTTTTGAGGAATGAAGGCTATACAATGCTTGAAATTGCCAAGGCAAAGTTGTACACTACAGTCTTCAAAGACAAAGAACAACTGGGTCTAACAAGGACAGAAAGAGATGTGGAAGGCCAGATGTACAACTAAACAAGAGGATAAGTACATCAGAGACTCTAGTTTGAGAAATAGACGCCTCAAATGTCATCAGCTGACAGCTTCATTGAATTCTACCCGCTCAACACCAGTTTCATGTACAACAGTAAAGAAAAGACTCAGGGTTGCAGGCCTTATGGGAAGAATTGCACAGAAAAAGCCACTTTTGAAACAGAAAAACAAAAAAAAAAGGTTAGAGTGGGCAAAGAAACAGACATTGGACAACAGATAATTGGAAAAGAGTGTTATGGATCTCATTGAGCTTTTTTGGGATCAGCTAGACTGTGAGGTGTGTGAGAAGTGCCTGACAAGACAGCCACATCTATGGCAAGTGCTACAGGAAGCGTGGGGTGAAATGTCACCTGAGTATCTGGACAAACTGACAGCTAGAATGCCAAGGATCTGCAAAGCTGTCATTGCTGCATGTGGAGGATTTTTTGATGAGAATTCTTTGAAGTAGTTTAAGAAGTTCTGAACATTTTTTTTCAAATTGTAATAGTCATTTTTCACATTATTAATGTCCTGACTATATATTGTGATCAGTTGAATGCCACTTCGGTGAATAAAAGTACCAATTTCTTTCCTTAAGAGCAAAATCTGTACATTATTCCAAACTTTTGTCCGCCAGTGCAAAAAAATACTTAAAGTAAATAAACACAGATGCAACAGCACGACACCATATGAAAATAATGGGACTATTAGGGAACAAAAACTGTAAAGAGAACCTTCAATTTTGTATTATGCGCTTAAGCACGATCTTCTTAAAGAGACAATAACCAGGCTGATGTCCATAACACTTACAATCCAAGTAAAAGAAAAGTACAGATTTGTTTTTTATTTTTTTGTCTTTTTTCACTCTTATTGTTGGAATTAGTATTTAAAAATGTAAAGAAAATCACTTAACATTCAGTAAGTTTTCTTGAGCATTTTATTTCTGCACAAATTTTCACTGATCTGTTGCTAAGTTAAATAAAATGTCTAAAATGCAAAGCACTGAAAATTGTAATTGTGAGTCTGTACATCTTGAAATATCTATGTACAGTTACTGTTCTTAAAATACATGACATTAAAATTCACTTCTTTTTTTTTTTTTTTTTTACAACAGATGTAATGAAGTCTAATGTCAGAAAGCCAAAATCTAAACATTAAAATCTAAAATGTAAACTTTTCTAGTTTGGCCCTGAATTGTTGTATTACACAAGTATGAGACTAAATAATGTAACCAAATTAGCTAGTTTGTGAAGATTGTCTACTGTTACAATAATAACAACTGACTCTTTTGGGTTGTTTTCTTTTCTGAATTACTTCTGCCTTGAGCTTTTTGATGTGCTCCTTGCACCATGGTCCTTATGAATACAATACCAAAACACTGTGGCCATTGAAATGTCTCCATTAAAAACTGTCCTCAGAGATGTGACTGTGAAGAGGCCTGTTTATTTAGCTCTACTCCTGGAGCATCAGAATAAGAGGGAGAGAGGAAGGAAGAGATGAATGCCTGCTGTTTGTGGAGAATATTTTGGACCAAGACAGTCCAGGTTTACAGACAGAAAACAAATGAAAAGAGGCTGAAATCCAATTAGAAGACAAGATCTGCTCTGTTCTTCCACCCTTCCTCTGTAGCATATTCTGTCCCTATCTCATTCAATGAGAGAGGGATTGAATGAGAAAGATATTTGTAGTGATCTAAATCAATTAAAAAGACACAATACAGCATCTGCCCCCAGAAAGTGTGTGGGAATAACAGTGCAATGTGTGTGTTTGTATTTTTGATGAAAAGAGATAAAGACAGGGAGAGAAACAGAGAATGAAGAAGAACTGTGTGACCTGAGAAAGATCTGAGTATGTGTGTGTTTGTGTATGTGAATTGCAACTATTTTATACAGTATACTCTGACTAAGGGATGGGAAACATAGGAATTGTACTATGCTGGTTCCGTTTCCAGTTCTTTAATGATTCCATTAACTATTTCTTTAGCACTTTAAAGGAAGCACTCCCCTAATAACTGGAAACATATTTTAATGTTCTTATTTTAATTATTTCTTATAATATTGTTTAAATGTTTGTTTATTTTTTTTAAAATGTATTTTATGTACAAGGACATTTCTATAATAAGGACAGTTTCATTGGATTGATATTGTCAAAGATATGGGCTTTAACAGATCTAAATGTTCTTCCTCAGTTTTCATAATTTGAAAACAATATCCCTACAAACTTAAAATGATCACCATGGATTTTTTTCTTCTAAAAGTAAAGTTCATCAAAACCAATTTGTTAGTTGAGGGTGTGAGGTCATGTTTATTCTTCAGCCAGATCTTTAGAAGGAATTTATGGCCAGATCTTAAAAAAAAAAAAGAAAAAAAAGTTAATTGAATACCTCTGACTATTTTAATGCAAATAAACACATAATTTTAATGGTGCTTTGTTATTGTTTTATATGTTAACAAGTTAGTTACAATTATACTGTTAGCCAAGATAAATACAGAAAAATTTTTGGGCCCCCATCCAGTTTTCATCTGGATAATCTGGCGCCCGCAGAAAAGTAGTTGAAGAGCCCCGCAGATTCAGTATCAGCACAGTAGCAACGCAAAACAGTGGTGCAGGACACATTTTAGAATAAGTATAGTGGTACATCTGGATCAGCGAAAGAATGCAAAAGCTCAAGAACTGTTAATAAACTGGATCATAAAAATTATTTGGTTACACAATAAATAAAAAAATAAAAAAGTGGAACTGGTTCTGAATAAGAACTGTTTCTCGATTCCCAGCCTTATAGTGTTCTCAAACAGTGCTCAGTTATTTACATTGTAAGTTCTTCATTAATCTGTGTGAGTATCAAGAAACCAAATGCAACTGATGCTGCTGCGGACCAAATTCTGTGAGTGGACGTGCTTTTTGGCATATGGCAATTCTAAGGGTCCAGATTTGGTGTGTGTGTGTGTGTGTGTGTGTGTGAGAAAACACATAATACATACTCTGGGGCAGATTCATAAAACAGCTGCTCCACTTTTGCGCGTGGTATTTCAGCACAAAACCCTAAAAACCTAAACCAAAACCTAAATAAAAAAATACAAAATAAAAATCTTATTCACTAACCACTCGTAATCTATTTTAGCAGCTGTATTGAGCACTGAAATTGTTACTTCGTCTTGAGTATTTAAATGAAGTAATTGTCTTTCCTTTCCATGCAAACACGCCCCCTTTCTATGTAAATTAGGCTCATTGTAGATTGCGCTTTATTCACTAAAGTTGCCTGGTGCAATTTAGATCACGCTATTACCGTGAATGAAAGTAGGCAGTTTGTGAGATCTTTGTGAACATTTTCAACCAATCATTTCAGCAGTAATTAATCAAATAATGATTAAATGATGGAGAAGACCATCATAGCATGGCATTTATCCAGATGCACGGTGTAGTCAAGCGCACTTCTGGCATGTTTAAGAGATAATTCGGGTGTCTGGTTCACACTGATGACAGGGTGTCAAATACAGTGTTCTGCGGCATCCTCTGCTATGTGTTCAGAATCACAGACCGCAAGATCGCGTGTTCAAATTGTGTTCAGCAGCGATTTGTGGACGCGTTTGCACCATGGACTGATCTGCATAATTCCTTACTGAATCGGGTGCTTAACAAGCACAGACAACGCGTGCAAAAAAAACATTGCTTTTACCAGGTGCAATTCATTCTTAGAGAATCAGCTCCTCTATATATGGCAGTGGAAATCCCACCTTTTCCCAGGAAGTATTTGAAGAACCATCTGGTGTGGTACTCTGGGTTCTCCAAATGGACGTCAGTTCTCCTCCATGTTCCGGGCGTGTAGTCAGATGTCTGCATAAAAGCCCCACCAAGAATGTAACTCATCAGATACCTTTATATGTCAAAATGCACAAGTACATAAATGCACATGCCAGTACTGCCCAAAGTTAGTTTTATTTATGGAGCTTTGTCATAGGACACACATACAGTACATGCAAACACATATGACACTTCCTTACTTTGTGAAGTAACCTAAAATATGCTTCACGTGGTAACATCTAAATTAACTGGTTAAATTCAGTTAAAAAATGGTACTTAATCAGACTAAATTTCTTTGAAAAATTAGGTTACACCAACGGGAGTAATTTTTTGGGGTCAGATCAAGTGGAATCTGAAGTAGATCTTTGAGGTAACAATTGCTGTTCTTCACTGTACATTGAAAAAATATTAACCTAAAAATGTGTTTCATGTGGTAACATCTAAATTAACTGGTTTTATTTAAGTCAAAAGTATTATTTAACATGTCTAAATCAACTTAACTAAACACATTTTAAGGGTTAGATCAAGTAGAAATAGCATGGTAACAATTGCAGTTTACCTATTTTTTACAGTGTACATGTTACACTAACCTTACAAATTTGGATTTTTAACATTAAAAAAAAAAACAGTGACGGTTCTAAGTTCATTATAACTGACATAATATATTGCTTTCAGTGAGCAAGTGATCATTCTAGCCAAATCAGTGAGTTACCTGACTGATTCAGTCAATGTTTCAGACCAATGAGCCAGTCAGTTCAACTGGCTCATTGAAAAGAACCATCCCAATCGTGAAGAAATGAACAGCATGTTGCACTGAATGTTAATTTTTGTATGCAGTCAGGGAGTAAATTCAGATTATATGCTGTATATTAGGACTAATTAAAAATAAATTTTCCACTGCATCGCGATCTTCATTTGAACGATCTCAATAGCTATTCTTAAATCCCAAGATCTGTCTTTTCCTATATGCGCAACACTCCACTACAATGACAGGAAATAATTTGCATTTGCAAACAAATTTCGCGCTATGAGACTAAAATTTGCTAAATTTTAATCATAGACTAAAACTAGGAGTGGTGGTGGCGTAGTGGACTAAACCACATAACTGGTAATCAGAAGGCTGCTGGTTCAATCCCCACAGCCACCACCATTGTGTCCTTGAGCAAGGCACTTAACTCAGGTTGCTCCAGGGGGATTGTCCCTGTAATAAGTACACTGTAAGTTGCTTTGGATAAAAGCATCTGCTAAATGTAAATGTAGTCTATGATTAGCCACTGGCTAGTAAATGTTTAGATTTCACTCACCAGTGATTGTGTAGTATAGTGGGGAGAAAGTTCAACACCAAGATTCTTTCACTGCGAGTTGAGAGTACGTAAATGTTTGGTTTGACTCGTTCCGTGTTATGCGTGTCCAAAGAAGAGATCCACGCAATCCATTTGTTATTGAATAACATCTCTTTTAATATCCTTTCTGTTCTTTACAGTCAGTTGTTGATCAAAAACAACAACATTTTTTTTTATTTTATAGAATAAACGCATTTAATTCTATTCATGCATAGCAAAGCCATTCGAGTCCTCTCGTTAACATGCGCTCATTTACAGACGCTCTTTACGGAACAGTTTTCTTAGAGACAGTATAGAGTACCGAAATAGCACGTTTAACAAATCGCTGTAAATACTTGTTAATATTACAAATTATGCATGTAAACAATAAACATGTAAGAAAATATAATCTATGTAATATAATATCATATTTATTAATGCTTACATATTTTTTTCATTTTTCATTTTTAAAAAGCTTAAATGTGACCAAAATGATTAAAAAAAAAAACAATAAAATTAGTACAATTAATATTTTCATAATGTACCTTGTTAGAAGGTCCCCTGTATAATTAACAGCATTAGCTGGGAGAGGATTTCTTTCATATCTAAGTAAAATTGACTATAACTGAAATATACCCATTTGAATCGATATAGAATCGAATCAAAATATGGATCAATCAATATCTGTATTAATAACAAGCCCTAATATACTGTATTTTCCACCGCTATGAAACAGCTTTGTAGGAAACTCTGCTACACGTAAACACAGACATGTCTGGTATGTCTCTGCTCGACAACATTCACCCAATAATAAATCCAATCATGTTCCGGCATAAATGTGAAGTGATATTTTTATGTAGACAAATTGTAAACAACTCAAAGAAAACAACAGGTCATAAACAATATCTCATATACATACTCCAAGAGTCAGGAACCCTGATCACTACAGCGACAACTCACCCTAAATCATTAACAACTAATCAGAGGTCTGTTTTGGTGGGGATAAAACATAGGGGTTGTCATAGCTACAGTCTGGTGCTTGAGATGAAAAGGACAAGTGGATGGAGGGAGAGATGTAGGAACAACACAAAAACATTGGGGACTGATTGAATCACTTGGCTTGGATTGTTGTTTTTGCTGATGAATGTGTGTTTCATTGAAACACCTACAGACCCACTCACAAAAACCAGCAGTTTTGGTTTGTTACTCAATGCCACACAATGAATACATTTGTTTTCTCTCTCATCCTCACACTCATTTAATCTGTGTTTCTCTTTCTGTTCAACCTGACTTCTTACGCATGTATTAAAGTAAAACGCAAAAGTTCAAAGCCTTGTTGAATCTCTCCATTGCCATGAGAACTTCAACAATGGTAGTGCAGTTTAACCTTTAGCCTAGCCATTTCTAACACTTATAACACTTATGGGTCCATTACAAATCAGCACCATTCACACACTGTAATGCTGGGGCAGGCTGAACAGGATGAAGACAAGATGATGACGAGACGATGATGTAGTGAAGATCCCAAGTGCAGTTTTATTTAAAAAAAAAAAAAATTACCCAGTAAATGTGAACATAGCAAAACAATAACACAAAACAAAACATGAACTATGACTTGATCATGACATAACTAAGAACCCATAAACAGGAACAAACCATGAAGCAACGTTACAACAACAACACCTGACAATGGACAAAGGCAAACATGAGGGTTTAAATATACAGACATGGGGTAACAAGATTACAAGACAACCAATAACAAAACTGAACTAATAACATAAGAACCAATGACAGAACAGAACTGATAACAAGATAACAAGACAAATGAAACATGAACCAATAACAAGACAAGACTAATAAACAAGGAACCAATAAGAACAAAACACATGAAACATGGCAGAACAGGAAATCACATGACAAGACATATGACAAGAAACAGGAACAGGAAGCATGAACTAAACTACTAAATAAAAGACAAGAAAATCAAAACATTGACAAAAACACACATAAACGTGACACACACACAGTACACCAGATCTGAAATTTAGACATTGAGGGGGACATTAGGGATGGGCAAATGAAGTCTCAAGAAGCTCTGAATCTTTTCCCCGATTGCTCCGGGAAAAGATTCAAAGCCTTGGGAGTGTTGGAAACAGTGCCATCTGATGGTTGGTAAATTTTAAAGCAGCCATAATCCCAGGGATGCAGCTGATGCGTCAGTGATGCATATGAAGCTCCTGATGTCATTTTGATCCAGTGTGCACAAATAAAAGCCTAACAATGCCAAGTGAGTTGATTTTCACCTTCTGATAATGTTATTCATTTATTAAATTGTGGCAATAAATGCCAATATGAGTCAATATGATATTAATATTAATGAACAAAAACGACTAACAGAGTTGTATGAGGCAAGTATCTGGTGCTCTGATTATTTTTAATAATATTTGTATTACAGGATATATCATAATGTAATTTTAAATACGTTTGTAAATGGACTTAAACTTCCATAAACCCATAGAGTAGACGTCTGGATTCGAACATTCCGACACACAAAGTGAAGCGCGCACGTGACTGGACAGAAAGTGAGGCTTCGTTTTTTTTTGTTGATCACGTGATTCTCTGAAAACAATACACACTTGAAAATTGCACTGCATACTCAATACAAGCTTTGAAGCTTCATTTTCGTCCCTAAAATCACTAGGGGACAATTGTTCCTCAATATTCAGACTAGTGATAGACCCTTATGGGTTTTCAAGTGCTGATACGTAAACTATTACATTTGGTCCCCTCAATAGTGCATATGTGATTCCAGCTGTACAGTCAAATACATATATACACACATTTCAGACTGTATGTGCATGGCACTCTCACCTCATCTAGTGAACCGTTCTCCACCCTGAATCTCCCAGCTCTCTGTATGGCTCCGTCTGCATCACTGGAGATGAGCTGAAGAGACACACAGAGACACCATGAATGTGAGACCACTCTGAATCGTCAGGAGGAGATGACATAATACAGCATGCATAATACAACTGCAAACAGTATCTTGCATTTAAAGTGGGGTCTAAAAGTCTGAGACCACATTGAAAATCTGAAAATCTAATTTAAACCTGGAAATAAACAGAAAACTAAAAAAAAAAAAAATGTAAGAAATGTTCCGACATTAAATGAATAAAAAATATATACGATTTTGTGCTATTTTAGGTCACTAGTCAAATTTAAGCAAACCTGTGACATTCACAATGTTAACTCCTTTGTATGAAAGTTTCAGATTTTCTTGCTTCCATTGAAGCACACAAGATGCTCTTTGGAACTTTTACAAATCATGATGGGATAACGTGGATCATCAGGTTTTGCAAAAACTTGCTGAGCCCATGTCAGCCAGAAGGCATTCTGTCATTAAACCGAAAGGGGAACAAACCAAATACTACGATATCCTGAAATTCACGTAATTTTTTTTTATTTATCTATTCACTCAAATTATTATGCTGATAATATAATTTATAATGCAAGAAAATTTATTCATTTTGAACAATGAAAACCAGAAGTGTTTTCACTGCACTTTTGGGCCCCATTGTGTGTATATCACTGCAAAAAAAGGTTGCAACTGTTACCTTAAGAAGCAATTTCTAGATTAATTAGTTTTGTTAGTTTAACCTAATGTATCCAGGTTGATTCAATTATGATAAATAATATTTTTGATATGAATCAAACCAGTGATTTTAATTTTAAGCATATTTTTAGGTTAACATTTTTTAAGTGTCCTGCATGTATTCACTCAAATTTCTCATCATCTATGCTGTGGAATCTTTATCGAATTGTCTTCAATTATGTTTACAAATGGCTAAGACATGTTTAGAAGAGATAAACAAGATATGTTTATAAAAAGACCAAGAACAAGAGAGAGACAGCAAGAAAAAGGCAGCATGTGACCAATCTGCAGATTCATACACTCAACACATACACAGATGATTTTGTTTACATGAAGCCCTTCAATATCAATGTAGAGCCAGCTGCTCACACAATCAGAGACCAATTACAGGCAAGTGATCTCTGTTTGGTGATTTCTGTGTGTACCATTGATCCCTTGATCTCTCTCTGTGTGTGTGCGCGCGGGCGTGTGCACGAGTGTGTGTTTGGCAAGTTAACCTGTATACAGTGGAATCTGTAAGAGAAGTCATTTTAGTTAAAGTCAATCTGTGCCTGTGTGCGTGGGACAATCACTCATACCTGACATGATGTAATCTCGTCTTTGCAGTAAAATTGCAACATCCCCCCAGACAGAACATTGTTAGTTGCTAGGCAACAGAACACGGAACCTCTCCCATTTCCTTTTTCTTCAGTCACGTTGTTTTCCTCCTCACATTTCTCCCACTTTTTTGCTCCACCTGTTGGTGTGTCTCCCTCTCTTTCTCTTTCTCTTTCTCTTCCTTTTCTTTGTATCTGGTGGACTACATTGCTAAAAACAGTCTGCAGGTGCACTGCAACTACAAAGACTGGCTGTAAGCGTGTGAGATAGCTGTTCGATTAGTGTAGTGTGTGTGTGTGTGTGTGTGTGTGTGTGGGTGGGTTTGGGTGGTTTACAAGGAAAAACTTTTAGGTTACAAACTGGTAATTACATGGGGATTATGCTATAAATGTGGTTTATGAGGACATTTCTAGTATCCCCATAATTTAAATCGCTTAAAAAACATACTAAACAATGTTTTTTTGAAAATGTAAAAATGCAGAACGTTTTTTGTGAGGGTTAGGTTTAGGGGAAGTGTTTGGCGATAGAATCTATAGTTTGTACAGTATAAAAATCATGATGTCTATGGTGAGTCCTCATAAGGATGGCCAAGTGTGCTCACGTACACAAGGAATTTTTTTGGGTGATAGGAGAACCAAGTGCACACAGAACATTACAGTGAGACACAGAATATAAAACAAGGTAAGAGCATAAATAGACATACAAAAAATAGGAAATATAACATAGAATGGCGTATGTACATGTGCAAGTGGTAATATATGTGCAAGTTATGGGTATGTACAGTTATTGAATTAAAAATGAGTGAATTTACATATGTACATGAGATATTTATTTACATTATTGCACTATGGGGAGTCCTGAAGGCGGTTTAATTGTTCATGTGGTAAATGGCCTGAGGGTAAATAGTGTTTTTGTCCCTGGATGTCCTGGCGCTGAGTGCTCTGTAGCGCTGGCCAAAGGGGAACAGTTCAAAGAGGGAGTGGGCAGGGTGTCTGTCCGTTGTAGTTTCCTTCTGTCTGATTTGGTGGCTGAACCAAACCAGACATTTATAGATGTACACAGGTCAGACTCAATGACGGCCGAATAGAACTGTGTCAGCAGCTCCAGTGGCAGGTTGAACTTCCTCAGCTGGCAAAGGAAGTACAACCTCTGCTGAGCCTTCTTCAATGGAGTCTATGTGGGTGTCCCACTTCAGGTGGTACCTGAAGAGATGGTAGAGCCCAGAAACCTGAATGACTCCACTGCTGCCACAGTGCTGTTCAGGATGAACAGCCTAGCTGGGATATGTGAAAAAGAAGAATTTCACCGTATATGTGCAAATGTATAATGTGTGATAAATAAAGAAAATTATTAATTAAAATTATAATAATTATATTATATGATGGTGGTGGTGGGGGTGGGGGGTGGGGGATTTTCTCCTGAAGTCCACTATCATCTCCACTGTTTTGAGTATGTTCAGCTCAAGGTTGTTGTGACCGCACCAGACAGCCAGCTGTTTAACCTCCTTTCTGTAAGCAAACTTGTCACTGTCACGGATGAGGTCGATGACCGTGGTGTCGTTTGCAAACTTCAGGAGCTTGACAGAGGGATCCTTTGCAGTGCAGTCTATCGTGTACAGGGAGAAGAGCAGTGGAGAGAGAATGCATCCCTGAGGAGCACCAGTGCTAATAGTGAGGGTCCCAGATGTGAGTTTCCCCAGTCTCACAAGCTGCTGCCTATCTGTCAGAAAGCTGTTGATCCACTGACAGATTGGGGTGGGCATGGAGAGCTGGGTCAGTTTGGTTAAGACGAGATCAGGCATGATGGTATTGAAGGCTGAACTGAAGTCCATAAATAGGATCCCTGCATAAGTCCCAGGTCTGTCGAGGTGTTGCAGGATATATTGCAGTCCCATGTTGACAGCATCATCCACAGACCTGTTTGCTCAGTAAGCAAACTGAAGGGGGTCTAGCAGGGGTCCAGTGATGTCCTTCAGGTAGGCCAAAACCAGTCTCTAAAATGAATTCATGACCACAGACATGAGAGTGACAGGTCTGTAGACATTAAGTCCTGTGATTCTTTTTTTTGTTGGGGACTGGAATAATGGTGGAGCATTTGAAGCATCATGGAACTTCACACTGCTCCACTGATCTATTGAAGATCTGTGTGAAGATGGGGGCCAGCTGATTAGCACAGACTTCCAGACAGGCAGGTGGAACACTGTCTGGGCCTGAAGCCTAGTCTTCTGTTTCTTGAAGACCTGGCACACATACTCATCACAGACCATAAGTGCAGGCTGAGTAGCAGGAGGGGGGTCGCAGGAGGTGTTGATGTTTGTGTGAAGTGAAGATCAGAGCGGGGGAGGGGTGTGAGACTGGGCTTTTCAAACCTGCAGTACATTCAGGTCATCAGCCAGTTGTGATTCTCAACAGAGCGAGGGGGTGTTGTCTTGTACTTGGTGATGCCCTTTAGGCCTCTCCACACAGATGCAGGATCATTGGCTGAACACTGTTTTTTTTTTCAGCTTTTCAGAGTAGCTTCTTTTAGCCACTCTGATCTCCTTTGTCAGTGTGATTTTGGCCTGATTATGCAAGATTTTAACCCACTACTGTAAGCATCGTCTTTGGCATGACGAAGCTGTCTGAGTTTTGCTATAAACCATGGTATCTGTGAGCTCATCCAGGTCTGTGGCTGCAGCTTCAAAAACACTCCAATCAGTGCATTCAAAGCATGCTTGTAGTTCCAGCTCTGCTTCATTCGTCCTTACTACAGCTTCCATATACAGTTTACTAAGAGAAATGTTCTGTATAATATAGTAATATTATGCTATATTGTAATTATACAGTACTTACATAGGCATGTACTGAGTAATCCTCATAAGCAATATATAAATGTTGTTTTAGAGTTTCTGGAAAACTAAAAATATTTACTTTTTTACTTACTATATAATGTATATTTTTATTTCTTGTAAATACACAATCATGTTATTAACAAATGATTAGAATCATTCTAAAATGTACATACTAACATATGTAATATGTACATACAAATATATATATACATAGACCTGGAGAATGTTTTGAGTTCAGGATGGCAGGACTAATGTTGGCTATCAGTGTTTTTAGAGTGCAGTGAAAAACTTCAGCCTCAGCAGTTAAGCCTGAGTAAGTACATCAACTACAAACAGCCATTACATTCAGACACAGAGTGGTGGGTAAAATAATAAAGCCTTTTATGGATAAAAATGTCTTACTGTTCATAAATGGTTGTGGGAGGGGGTCAAAACCCTTTTGACATCATGACATTTGCCAATGACACATGCCTATGATATATAACATCCCCTCTAATAGATGTGCAGACACACACCTCAGCATCCTACTTTAAAGCACAAATGTCTCTGTTTGTTGGCATTTTGTGATGCTCTCACTTATACAAGACAATCAACAAAACTCAACAAATGTTCAAAACACAGAGAGAGAGAGAGAGAGAGAATCAGTGCTATTGTGACCTGGGTTATAAAATTGATCTTTTCAGAGTGCTTCTGTTTGTGTTCTCAAGCCTCACACAATAGGGAGAGAGGGAGAGGGAGAGACAGAGGAGATGAGGAAAGGATCTGGAGGGGGACACAAATGGAGAAAGCACTGCAATGGAGTCTGAGAGAAATACAAAAGGAGATATTTCCATAATCTAAATCAGCCTACACTTTGGAACAGTGCTTTGGGTGAAATTGTGAAACTCTGAACAGTTTTAATATACAATGAAGAGACAATCAAACAAAAACCAAGAATTTAAATATCATGAGAATCATTTCTTTTTATAGGAGGAGGGGAAGGAAATTAATCATTGCACCAAAGTGCTACTCAACAAAGTTAAATTAATAACACATAATCTAAAATGTAAAGTAAAAACCCAGTTCACATAAAATGAGGTGTGCTATCTTTATGAAAACACACACACACAGAGACACACACATCAATACACACACAGAGAGCTATGGATAAATGCCAGAAGAGCTGCTTCATATGCCCTTTTGGTGAGTGGTGGACCTTTTTCTGAAAGGTCAAAGGGCAGGGGTTTTAAGGGTGACATCAAACATGTGACATTTTGTGACATTGAGTGTTTTTTTATTTTATTTTTTTATGTGTGTGTCGGTTTAGCCTACAAGGATGGTAAAACCAGAAATCACCTATATATGAGAAAATAGCTTGATATACACACTAATGTCTCTATGAAAACTAAAAAATTCAGAAAGGTTTCATGCATTTTTTATTTTAAGGTTTAAACAGGTTTAGGGGTGGTTTAGGGGATAGAAAATATAATTTTCTCATTAGAAATATAATAGAAGTCAATGTATATTGTTCACTATAATAGACAAACAAATGTGTGTATTATAGGATTGAGTAAAAATATTGATTTTCTTTTGCATACATGCAAATAGTAAAAATTATATATGTTAACAATAAACATGAAACAAATGATAATATATGCAACATAATATCAAGATTATACAATTAACAGGATTAGCTGAGAGATAATTTCTTTCCTATGTATCAAAATGAACATGTTAACAGAAATATACCCACATGCATCCATACTGAATCAAAATAGGAATCAATTCGAGAGCTTGTGAATCAGAATCGAATCAGGAAATCTGTATCAGTACCCAGCCCTGGTGTATTACATCAAAAAAAGTGGTAACTTTCAATTGTTACTCTAAAGCTGAAGTGTGTGTAACTTTTTTGGTGTTAAAATACTTTCTCTTATCCTAGTTTAATATGCAGAGACAAATATAAGTAAGCCATGTGTAGGTTAATTTTCTCTTAAAATTTTAATACTGTGTCTCGGTGGCGCTACAAAATTGAGTCTGTTTAAACAGCCCATCCAGCTTGACAAAACACTTGCTTAACCAATGCTGTAAATTGAGGGCGGGATTACCTGTTTGTTCGAATGAGAGCCGATGGGGGACATATTCGGAAGACTGTTTGAAAACAATGTTTATTTTTGCAATATCGTTTGGTGGCACAGAAATTGCTCACTTCAACTTTAAGGAGCTTTTTCAATCTGATCTAACCATTATAATTAGCTTTGTTGGTCTAACCTAATGTATTCAGGTTGTTTCAGTGATGTAAAATAAGTAATATTTTGGAGCTGAATTAAACCAGTTAATTTAGATGTTTTCACAGAACAAATTTTTTCAGTGTAAAAACAGAGAGTGAGAAATACTGTATAGAGAAATGAATGTATCTCACTATTCTTTATCCATAACTTTATAAAAACCACACACACAACACACACACTCAATCACTTCTGCTGAATCAATCCCATTTTACCTGCAGAAAGAGGGAAAGAAGAGAGGGCGGAGGAGGATGAATGAGAAATGGCTCTTTAAGTTTCAGTTTAATCATATTTACCAAAACAAATGATTTCCCTTGAACACACTCCCACACACAGACATAAATGAACTAATCATATTGTCTTTATGTCTATAACACTATTCTTGCTCACAAAAGCGATTTCTTACCAGGACAGCCACACACACACACACACACACACACACACACACACACACACACACACACACACACACACATGTTGGTGCAGCTATCCTTCTGAGGACTCTCCATAGACATAATGATTTTTATACTGTACGAACTATAGATTCTATCCCCTAACCCTAACCCTACCCCTAAACTTAACCCTCACAAAAAACTTTCTGCATTTTTATATTTTCCAAAAAATAAACATTATTTAGTATGTTTTTTAAGTGATCTGAATTATGGGGACACTAGAAATGTCTTCATAAACCATATTTAAAGCATAATCCCCTTGTAATTACCAGTTTGTAACCTAAAAAAATGTCCTTGTAAACCACCCAAACCCGCCCACACACACACACACACACTCTCTCTCTCTCTCTCTCTTTTGACAATGAACTTACAACTACCACTGAGATTAACTATAAAGGAACTAACAGCAGAGGGAAAAGTGAATAACCACTTCAATTTGAATTTATTCCTCACAAAAAGCTGAACTATTGATTCAAAATATAACACTTGTCATATAGACAAACTTTCATTTTTGTCTTCAACACGGCTTCATTGCATCATCAAAAAAATTGCATGTCCCATCTTTTGAAAAACTCTTGGGAAAGTGACACACCCACTGCATTGGATACAGTGAGAGTGAGTCACTCGCGATGCTTGATATGACAGACCTGCAGGCAGTATGTTCCACTGAGCCCAACATGCTAATTTTACACACCGCAGTCTCTCTGCTGCCAACCCTCCCTCTGCTCAGCATACACGTGTGGGGTGGCTACAGCTTATTACAATATGAAGGCGTTTGGGTTTGGTCAAAATTAAATCACTGTAATAAGAGATATAAGTCAGAGGAAGAAGATGAATACTGTGTGATATGTGTACATGTCATTGAGCAGCATAATTTGAAATTTTGAAACAGCCAGAGGGAAGCCCTCATGACAACATACAGCATTTAATTCTCCAGTTGGATATATCTGACATGATATCTGTATCCATGTACAGTAAGTGACAGCTACTCTGTGGTCTCTGCTTCAACTGATAAGCAAAAAGACATTAAAATAAAAGCCTCTAAAATTCAGGAGCTTAAGTTCAAGAGCTATTTGTATGTAAAGAAATGTTATCAGGAATGCTACTTACAGTCAGAAACTACTAAACAGCAGATCAAGTACTGTACATATAAACATGGAGTTCTAAATGAGAATTTGGGAGGAGCATAAAATCACTGCAAGTGTAGCAGCCATAGAAATGTAACAAGTAACAAATGGAACACAAACACCTTCTGTATAACCACGACAGGATACACAGATATATAGTGTAGGCTTCAACTATATGCCTTTGCATAACAAATAGCTTGGTTGCAATTTGTGGACACACATTTAAGTGTATATAAGGGAAACAAACACTAAGGGCTCTATTTTCGTGCAACGTCTTATCCAATTTTTGTGGGATTGCTAATTCTAATTGCAATTTTCATGCCAGCGCAAATCGCAAGTGGCAGTGGGTGGGAGTGTTTGCGTTATTGTGGGTGTATGTGTGCAAACTGTGAACTATTTTCCTGACAAATAGGTAGTTGCGCTAAGACTTTTGAAAACCACTTCTTAACTCAGCGCAAAGTTTAAACTCAGTTCCTGCATTTGCTGTTTGGAGATTCCACCAGCAGGTGGTAATAAAGTTCATGTCCAAATTCTGAAAATATAGTGGAACATCAAATTTTCTCCCTGACAATCAGAGTTTTACAGTATATTAGTCTTAAATGAGATTTGTGTTAAACTATCTATAGGTCATGTTTTTTTTTTCAATTATTGTTATTATGTTTAAATTTACAATTGTATTTATGGTCTAATTTGTAAGTCTAAAGGTATTTTTCCACCCGTTGTCATAGAGTGATTTATAAGTCACTGCAAAACAGGCCGGTGGAAGAAGCTGGAGAGAGTAAAATGTTTGGAATTGGCAGGCTATGATTTTTTGACCACTTTGTTATTTTGATTATATTTTTGTTTTGTTTGAAGAGTAATTTCAATTTAGAAATATTTTTGGTTTATTTTTTTAATTAAGTAGAAGTGAAGTGCATGCAGATGCAATCACTGTTAATACCAGCCATTATTTGTGTGTGTCAGTAGATGAAAATGATTCTAAAAATAATAATGATAATAATACTTACATTCTCTGTAATTTAACAGATCCTACATCCAAATTCTGACGAGAATCACATTTTCCATGCGTATGAAAGGAGCGTATCACTGTCATAGAAATATGCCCGATAATCATCAACGATGCAGTTACTGCGTAACGTAATTTATTCTTCTAATTCATTGCATACAGTCCATTTACACTGCCAACTTCCTATGAATGTGCTGTCTTGGTTTATATCACTGTTGCTTGAGAGAATGAATTATATAACAGGATGCAGAAGGTGGAATAATAACCGGAGGAAACCTCAGAATTAAACTGCACTTAATCCAGCCCATTTGAGCGTTGCACGAGTGATTTAGCCAAACCTATTTGCGCCTAGACTTAGCGCATGACTACACAAAAATACCAAACCTTCATGGCCATGCCCACTGATTTTACGCATATGACTTATGGCATAGCGCTTAAGGCTATCGCTCTTAAAATAGGGCCCTAAGAAACGGATTCAAAACAATCATATGGAAAAGTAAAGGCAGGCAGTAAAACATGGGTAAATGTGGCCTGCACGCTACATTTTTATAAATAAACTTCATATTTCTCATTTTGAAATGGTAAGGGACGTAAACACCTTTAATGTCATTTTTTGGATGTTAAAATACTTTCTACTATCCAAGCTTAATATGCAGAGACAAGTAAACCATTAGAAAAAACTGTGGTTCTGTGCTATCAAAACATTGCTCTGTTTGTTTGAGCATTCCAACCAGCCATACACAGCAGCTTTGCCTCAACCAATGGTGTGAGATTGGGGCAGCACTATCTGTTTGTCAGACAAATAAAAGACATGAATTGCCAATCACTAGCCAATCAATCAATGCACAATGGTTAAGAACTGTTTTCTAAAATTCCAGTCATAGAATGTGTATTTTTATCATGTGTGCAGTATTACATATCAGGAGATAGCTAACAGACAGCACTTTACATGTTTATATAAGGAAGCCAAAGAGATGAAGTCAAGGTCATTCTGTCTGGAATCTTAAAAAAACAAAAAAAACAAAAAAAGGAAATATCTCAAAACATATTTAACAATTATTTACGAAGTTTTTGCACAATTCAGGAACTGATCTTATACAGTCCTCTACATAGCGAGTAAATCACTCGCATATGCGACCAAATTTCATGCTATGCAACTAAAATATGTATTTTTTTAGCTACTGGTGAGTAAATATTCAGATTTTACTTGCCAGAGATTGAGTTGTAATGTGGCAAAGAAGAACTTGAGCACCGCGATCCTTTTATTGAATAAGGAGCTGACGATTAAGAAGCTGGATTCAGCCTTGTCTTTTACAGCGTGTTGTGTCTCAACAGCACGCACCCTGAAGGAGATTGAACTCATTTGGCTGCAGTGGGTCCAGATCTGTCATGATTGCGCTGTCACCATCGCTTTAGTTAGCCGTGAAATGTCACTGACATTGCATTTAACAACGTCAACTCTGACTTTGGTTAAACTTTTCCCCGGACTGTTTTCACAACATTCACCGTTTTAAAGCATGGATACAAACCACACTCACATTTGCTCACACGCTAGAGACCTGTTTTTTTTTTCTCCCTATTTGGAAAGCCCAATTCCCAATGTGCTTTTTAAGTCCTCATGGTCGCGTAGTGATTCGCCTCAGTCTGGGTGGCGGAGGACGAATCCCAGTTGCCTCCGCGTCTGAGACCGTCAACCTGCGCATCTTATCACGTGGCTCGTTGAGTGCGTTGCCACGGAGACATAAAGCATGTGGAGGATTCACGCCATCCACCGCAGCAACCACGCCCAACTGAGAACAAACCACATTATAGCGACCACGAGGAGGTTACCCCATGTGACTCTACCCTCCCTAGCAACCGAGCCAATTTGGTTGCTTAGGAGACCTGGCTGGAGTCACTCAGCACGCCCTGGGATTCAAACTAGCGAACTAGCGAATTCCAGGGGTGGTAGCCAGTGTCTTTACCACTGAGCTACCCAGGCCCCCTGAGACCTGTTTTTACATTGTTGCATGATTTTTTTTCAGCAAATGAGCTCAACCTTGCTAACAGTGTCAAATGTGACATAAAAAAGCACCTTGAGCTGACCACGCAATTGCACAGATACATACCCTTGAATTCGGCAATGATGCGCAATTCCAGGCACAGAACCGAACACTAATCTTGCATACCGCAACACGATGAGGGGGGAGTTATGCAGTTATATCATATCTAGCATACACATCTCATTCGGTAATCCATTTATTCAGTATGTATATGATTAATATAACATGTACAAAACATGTACAAATATAACATGTTTAATATAAGGGAGTTGTTTTACAAAGATAATTGTGTTAAACAGACATATTTTCAAATTACCTTGTGTGAATTTTATCTATGCGTTAGAGAGGGGGTACGGGAAAGGATATTGAATGTTTGAAGGGGTACGCCACTGTAAAAAGTTTGGGAAACACTGTTCTACTGTATATATCAGTGTAAATCAGTGCATATAAACAAACATGTTACAAAATGTAGTAATGTTGTAAGTGTAATAAATGTGTAAATACATAAATATTTAAAATGCACAGTCAAACATTGTGAAATATTTTAACTTCAGAAAACACTGTAAATATTAAATAATTTAACAAATAGACTTGTGCTGCATCTATGCAAGGATTTGGTACAAAGGTTTATTTTTTTAATTTTTTTCTATAGTAGTTTTGATATAGTTACACTTAAATTATTATTTTTATAATATAACTATTATTTTTATTTTCATTAGATTCCAGTCTTGTGAATATTTTCACTATTATATATGATTTTATATATAGTGTATATTATATATGATGATGCCCCTTCTCGATTTTCTTAATATATTTTTGAGTTTTCAGTTGCATTATGCTTACATGATGTTAAAAGTAAAAACAAAAATTACTAGCCAATGGCGATTCTTTCTCCAACGTGTCCATAGAGGGTTGATGTAACACACATTTTATGTTTTAAAGACCAGGAAAAATCATTATATACAGTATACAGATACAGTACTGTACCTTCTTAGCAATATGATTGTCATAACACCATGATAATAGTGACATACTGTACAGCTTTAGATAACAAAGGACAAATGACTTTCTCTCACTCTCGCACTCCCTTTCTCACACACAAATATACACATGCAGTGTTACACTCATATTTACATTCCCCATCTGTTGCACATGATAACGCATGTGGTTTTGTGACATGGTTCTGTCTGACACAAGGTCACCCATTTCATTCTACCCACAAACATCCTGCACGCCTTTCACATAAAGTAGCATCTAGTGCGGTATTTAGCCACTTCCTCCATGTACCAATTATCTGGGAGAGACAGACACAATATACAGTACATAGAACACATGTCTGACCAGTTAAATCACCCTGAATCATATAAACAGGCTTGGGGAGTAACGGATTGCTTGTAACAGCATTAGGTAATCAGGATACAAAAAGTAGGTAACTGTAATCCGTTACTGTTACATAAAACACTGTAATCAGATTACAGTTACATAAAAAAATGGGATTACTGTCAGGATTACAAGTTTTAATTTCTGACAAAAGAAATAGTGAATTTTCCTGACATAAAGTGATACAGACAGCTGTTTGTTAAGAGATGCGCATTCTCTTCGGGTTCTCTCTCATTACTCACTTGAGTCAGGAGTGCCTCCTACTGTCGCATGCACAAATAACACCTGTCTCACATCAGCTCTCGAGGAAAACAGCTGTTTCATCGCGATGGCCAAGGAAGAACATGCATTAATTTCTTGGAAATTTCGACATTATTCGCTCTTTAAAAGAGAAAAGCGAAACAACATTATGCCTTCCAGCTGTGAAGATGCTCTCATTATCCAAGGACCTGAGAATTTGAAGGTAATAAGAGCCACGCAGAAATCACATTAGCTAGGTTAGCTAAAATTAGTTAATATAAAAATGTGTTAAAATGAGTTAGCCTTAGTGCTCAAAGAAATCCGTGGCCCTAATCATTTGGCGGGAGCAGGAATAGCTGCCAATATTGTCACGATTTGCGCATCATTGCTGGTATGGCATAGAAAGTTTGAATGGCTGCAAATACGAACTGTACTATATTAACCAGGACGTCCTGTATGTTGTTCAGATCCGAACTGAAGCTGAAAAAAATGACCCCTCCCCTAGGTGAACGGTACTTAAAGGAATAGTTTGCCCAAAAATGAACATTTGCTGATAATTTACTCACCCTCAGGCCATCCAAGATATATCTGAATTTCTTTCTTCATCAAAACATAATTTAAGATTTTTAGGATTTCAATGCTAAAATTTTAGGACTCCTCTAAAATATGCAAGCAAATGTACAAAATTTTTTGACGGTCCAAAATGCATATTTAGGGTGCATAAAAATAATCCACACGATTCCAGTTGACAAATAAAGTTATTCTGAATGCAAATGATTAATTATTTTGAGAAACAAAACAATACTTATATACTTTTTAACTACAAATGTTTGCTTCCGTACATCTCTGTGACGCACGCTCATGAGAGGGATGACATAAGATCGTTGGTAAGGTCACGCGTCACAAGGAGGAAGCGCGTCATTGTTTACATCGTTTTTTTTGTGTTTTTTTTTATTTGGAAATTATTTTTAATTTTATTTTATATTGTTTTGAAATTGTTTTGGACTGTTTTGGTTTGTGAACGTCGCTTGGTCTGTGGTCTGTGCAAGTTTCTATTGTAAACAATGACGCGCTTCCTGACTCCTCCTCCATATGACACGTGACCTTACCAACAGCTCCTCCTTCAT
Source organism: Myxocyprinus asiaticus (assembly GCF_019703515.2). Lineage (NCBI taxonomy): Eukaryota > Metazoa > Chordata > Actinopteri > Cypriniformes > Catostomidae > Myxocyprinus > Myxocyprinus asiaticus. The sequence continues at coordinate 36,896,673 of NC_059347.1, read as the reverse complement.
ATGACACGTGACCTTATGTAACAGCTCATTTTCTGTTTTCTTGGTAGGGTGCAGCATACAGCTATAACAGCTATAACACATTACTCAAACATGTTCTATGCATTCAAGCATAATTGAAAGTTTTAGAGATCATATTGATTTTATTTAATCAATCCAAAAGTAAAGAAAAGTAGTCTGATTACATTACTTTCATATTACTGTAATTGGATTATGCTACTGATTTTATTTATTGTTAAGTAATCAGTAATCTGTAATGTATTACATTAAAAAAGTAACCCTCCCAACCCTGCATATAAATGGTGTAATGCTGATACCTTTTTAACCTACTGCAAACTTTATGATAGTGTGAGAAGGGATTTATTAGAGTTATGCCTCCGAAAACTGGCCTGCATCATAAAATAATTTTATGACGGAATATTTGATTAAATATTATTTCCTTATGTTCATTCAAGCTGAACCTTATGATAAGCCAGACTGATCTTACAGTGATTTTGGAAACAATAGGTTGATTTTTCTTGAACTGAAATCGGTCTGTGCTTACCAGAATCGAATCACTGCCCCCAGTGGCAGAAGCAAGAAGTGTCCAGATGTTTCCAAATGAAATTACCTGTTGGGCCTCATGTGCTCAAATGGGAGACAAAGGCAGGCCTACCTAAAGTCATAAAGCCTGACTGAGGCCTGTAGGAACACTCAGAAACTGATAACACAGAATCAGCCACCAAAATCAAACAAAGGGAGTCCAAACAGACTGCAGGTCCCATCAAGCCTTGTTCACTTTACCTCTAGGTGTGAAATTCAGAAGGATCAAACTCTCAGCTCCTATTGGATGAAATGCACAACAGAATGTATTCCTCAACCATGATGTCATCGACAGTATAAAACCCCGGAGATTCCTCCTAAGCTTGCTTCCAGCGACAGTTTTCGCCGTGTCTAGTTGCAGCCCTGCTGCTCCCAGGTGTAGCCTCGCTGCCCATGGAAGTAACATACATACCTGAAGTCTCGCTGGACAAGCCGAGATTCCACCGAGTGTCAAGGTTATTGCTTGTACAGTTTACGGACCGCCGAGTCCGCTCATTGCTTCTAATAATACTCAAAGTATCACTGTAACTTACTGTTACCACGAATGAGATTTGCTGTGTTGTCGTCCAACCACGTTGGGCTGTTTGTGCATTTCTGCCATCACGGGTGAGACTGGCACACTGAGTTTATCCATTAAAGAACCAACGACCGCGGCGGACGGATTATGAGCCGTTCACCGCGTCTCTGAGTGATAAAACTAACGGTTGCTGTCTCTTCCAAGATCGCTAAACTGGCTTCGGTGCCATCACCCTGTTCTCTCTCTCTCGTACTAACCGCACACACACACACGACCCCTCACAAACATACCCGCACACACATTTGGCGAACAGATAATTGGCAAAAGAGACCAGCTTTGTCCCTAAGTTATCGTACCAGTGGAGACACGCTTTAAACGGGCAGACGCCATTAACCAGTCTCTCCGCCCACAATCGTGGCCACATTCTCTAGCCGGAAACCTTGCGTGACCTACTCTCCATGAGAGCCACACCCACCATTTTGTGCACTCCTTCTCTCCTTATACACACACACATATACACCCATTCACACACACACACACACACACACACACACACACACACCCTCCTCTCATGTATTATAGGCTTGTCTGTTACCATATCTAATCATGTTACTGCTTAGTTTGTAGCTGGAAGTCAGAAGTTTATCGATTGCATTGTACTGATTATTAATTGATATTACTGCATCAATAAACTTTGTTATACCTTAAAGAGAAGTGTTTTGGGCTGGCAGGGGATGTCAGTGCTCAGATTCAAGCCTTCATTGTTTTCCTTTTGAATGTCGATGTTCTCCAGAACTCCTGAACGAAGGAAGCCCCAACAGACCACAGACGGACGCCTAAAGCGAGTTGTAAAGCGAGTTGTTTTTAGCTTTAAAGTATGTAAGACAGTGAAGAGGAATGCATATTTTAACTCTACCCCTAAACACCAACCCTTAATGTCTGAAGGGACATGCCAGTTGTCAGTAACTCTGCATTGGGGCCGATGTCAGGGTAATGGAACATTCTGAAGCAACATGCCGACTTCCCATGTGATCTTGCTGGATCAGCTACTACCTTCCAGGAGAAGACAAGGGCTTCCCAAGTGCAGACTGAACAGGTTAAAACATTAATTTCTTCCTAAGAACACTAGGAGCAGTGTTCAGTAAGGTTCTGAGGGTTGTAAAGGTTGTGCAGAATGTGATGACTGGGGTTAAATAAATGTTTCACAATGGGTTGTGTGTGAATGGAGGGTTATAAGTGATACAGATTGGTTTGTGTATATTATGTTGTATGTACTGATGCTGCTGTGACTGATGTGAATTTGTGTTTTGTACCACAAATTGAATTCTAAGGGACTAAAGAGACTAATAAAGGTATTATATTATATATAGAACATTCTGATTAAAAATCGTGAATCTCGAACACACGATCTGAGTCATTAAAGTCACACAGGAGAATGAGGAGGAGGAAAAGGGGGATATATAGAAGAGCTCAAATAAATAGTCCTCACCAGTTCAACTGATCCATAGTGTTTCCGGCTGAACTCTCCTCTCCTGCACCCCAGATCCTCTGAAGCTGAGCTGCAACACAGAGTATACAACCATTCACACTGATTTCATAAAGGTTAACTTCACACAATAATTATGCTTAGCAGGTTTTTCAAATGTTGTGATTTCTCAGTTTTAAGACATGCAAAATGTTATTGTGGTTAACATATTTACAATTATGGATGCAAATGTACATGCAGCAAATGAGTAAATGCACAGATTAATTGGAGCTAAACAGCATTTTGCTTTAAAGGTGAAGTGTGCCATTTTTCAATGTTAATATACTTTCTTCTATCCCAGCTTCATATGCAGAGATAACTATACATTAAGTAAGCCATTTGCAGGTTGATTTACCAGAAAAATTAAAACACTGTGTCTCTGAAGCACTATCAAAACACTGCTCTCAATCAGCCCAACATAGGCATAAATATGGGACAACCCCCATTTTTTATAACAGGCAGATGGAGGAAATGCTCAAGAAACCGGTTTGAAAATAGTCATTACTGTGCAGAAATTGCATACTTCACCTTTACATAACAAAAACCTGCGTACTGAAAACTAGAGGCCCAGCCCACTCCACCACAGATCTCTATGATGTCGCAGACTGTCACTTATTTGAGCGAAAACAACATGCACAGTGATTCTGCTGACAATAAAACTGCACACATCTTCCCAAAACCTCAAAAAAGCTCTCTCCTATTGAAAAGATTTTTACAAGAACACCATAAAGGCATTTATAGGCTAATGCAGCTCTTAACAGACATTCAGTACAGTGCAGTCAGAAATATTTTTTTTCATAATATTTGCTTTATCGAAGCCATTATCTTGCCTGACTCAGGTTTAAACAATTTAAATGCTGAGCTACATACAGAACACTTACAGTACAAATATTACAGCTATTTCACTTCAAATGCAATGTAGCCTGAATAGTTCATGTGTGCGTAAGATGAGCATACACTTTTGACTAAGTGTGAGGACTATCATTATGTTTCCATTAGTGCTGAATGAAGCTTAGAATGTCTTTACATAACTGACAACAGCCTATAAAGTGGATATATGTGGTGATGTGCAATATTTTAAATGAAAATTTCTGATCATTAGCTTGCACATGCATTCTTTGAAAATATATGTAGCTATAGCATTAGTTAAACATGCTAAGTTACGTAAGTACAAGCTATGCGCCATGAAATGGCTCTCATGTTCATTGATGGGGGGAAGGGGGTGGACATTCCTTTGGTTAATTGAAAAAATGTAAATGCTGACTTCAGAAATGACCTCATATTTCTGTCAGAATGACCCAGTGGGGTTTACACTCAGTTACTAGAACCATATCTTATTTGTCAGAGAGCATTTGAAGACAAACTGCACACTGCGATTCTGAAAAGAGTGGCCATTATCATTTGATGATGTACTGAGGCATGAGGCTACAGCAAAGCTGCTCCACTAAATTCAAAATCACATTCCTGGACGAAACAATTAACAGCTGAGGACATAAAGACATCTTAAGCTCCAAAACGGCTTATCGCCTTATTCATATGCCAACAAAGGAACTTTAACCTTGACTGTTGCTCACGATTATGTTAAATGGTTCTGTTGAAATAAAGCATAATCTAAAAGATGTTATCATTTATGTTGGTAAAAAGTCATAGCATGTTTGCAACAATGTCACAAAAAAACATGAATGGAGAAACAAATATTATAATGATGATGTTACTAGTTGTGCTCCTGTAGATGATGTGTTTGTGATTACAATAATAATGACAGCAACAGCATGAAATAATTATCATGACCATTATCCTCTAGTGATATTACAGACTCAGATATGTTCAATATTATTCACAGTACTCACTCCTGTTATGCATCTGTGACAGTAATTTAGTGATAATGATCTTGCATGATATCATGTTTGCTATGACACAGAGCTCAACTCCTTTTCAGAGTGCACGTCTCTGATGTCTTGCCTCAAGAACTAACAAAAGGTTACAACTGACGTTGAAGACAGCCTCGACAAAGGTCTGACACCGCAATCATTAAGAACACAATAGCTCTCTGAGCTCCAACTTTCTCATTATGTGCCAACACTGCTGTATAAAAAGCAGTAGAATTATAAAAATAGATTAAAATGACCAAGCTAACACTAACTGAAGAGAGCTCAGAGAACTTTCCTATGAGAATTATGTGTGATAAAAAGCAATAACAGAAGAACACATAAAAAAATTGTGAGAGATTGTTGGAGGAATAAAGCCAAACTTGTACAATTTCAATTAAACCTGAACCTTTTTTAAAAGAGTGGATTGAACTAGTGGTTACTACTGCCTCACACAAACAAATACTATCAAAACAACAAAGATTCCACTACTACATTTACTCAGACTTTTTCAGGTTTTATTATTTAGTAGCAGGGAAACCAAAATATGTCTTTACACATGGTTTGTATTGTAGCCTAATGTTGTGAGGAACCACCATCCAGGGCCAGAGTGGCTAATCAAGAGGACCGGGAGAATTTCCGGAGGGACGCTCAAAAATTGGGCAGGCAGGTCTGCATGTTGATTAACAAACTTTCAGTCATGATTCTGTAGTGCCTTGGAGACAGAAGAAAACTAAGAGAAATTGAACAATTCTACACAGAATGACTTAAATACAGAATATACACTGATATTCTCCTGAGCAATAAAGATATTCGGACTGGTGCCAGCAAGTCTGAGTTTCTTGCATCTGGCAAATCTTAACTGCCGTAAGAACAGTGGGGAATCTTGGAAAAGGCACAGTGAAAATCCTCTGTCTTCGTTGTTAATCAGATAAACCCCCACCTTAACTCATCACATGACTGGCCATTTGCTGAGGGACTACGCTTCTATGAAACCCATGGAAATCCATTGTTCTTCAATATAACTAACTCTCTACACTTCTAATTATTATAAAAATCATGAGGCATGTTTACGGCTCACCAGCTCACATGAAGCTTAATTCATGAACATTTGAGATGGACTTTGGACTTTTCTTATTTCACTACAATCCAAATACACAGCCACATGTAGGATTATACTAAAAATATGGACAAATGCAGCCTATGCAGATGATAACCTTGACAATTATGTTTTTCATAATGTGTAATGTATTATCAGTGTTTAAACCTAACAAACTAATTAGTAGGAAGTTTTATCATGCATTATAACTGAATTATAACTGTGATTTAATAAGAAAGTACAAATGTTTGGTACGTAATTGTCTCTTAAATTCCAGAATGATGGTGTGAAGTATATTCAGGCTATTTGCAGTTATAGTTTTCTTATGAAATTCATGATAAAATGTTAAATTTTTGAGCGGGAAACTGACAAACCTTAGAACAAAGGCTATAAATTAATTATCTTGAAAGGAGGACACTTTGACCACAGGCCCTCTGAAAAGCCACCTCTTTGGGGTGAACAAACCGAAGGTGTTAAAAGACCAGCCTGGACAACTCCTCTCTCTCTCATCTCTGCCCTACGGCCTTCACATACTTTGACCTCTGTCCTGGGAAGTCCCCAGTTCCAGGGGCGGTTCTAGAGGAGGGGGCCAGCGGGGCCGTGGCTCCCCCGGACAGAAGCCTTGCCCCCCATTGGCCCCCCCACTCACAGACCCCCCCAGGCGGACGATCTAACGCTCGCCCTGCCCAATTCTCCCTTGAGGGAGTCCTCGCCTCTGTGGCTCTGCCTGGTCATTCCATCACCCATCTATCGAACCAAACAAAGGCCTCCTGGAACTGAACCAAGCCAAAGGACTTCAAAGATCTCCACACGCCAAACAATGTAAGCAACACAACGTAAGTACAGACCTCCAGACTTTCACTGAAATCTGGTGCTTTCTTCAATATAATCTGAGTAACCCGATATCAAATCACGGTGTACTAAATTAAGTTCTCAGGGTTTGTTCAAGGCAAGGTCTATAGACTCCATAAAGTTCATTTTTTATGTTACAGATAATTTTCCATTCATTTTCTATCAAAGCTCACATACCAACCGGTGTTTATGTTTGTTTGTCTGTGTGTTAGTTTAGTTGTTTGTTAGTTTAGTTGTTTATTGTAGATAGTTAAAAAAGTCTTGTTAATATCCAAAGAGAAGTTGACTGTGTATTTGATTAAATGATATCGATTCTAAGCTACATGTTCATAAACAGTATTTCAGTCTATTTGTGATATTATTTTCAATGGCCATGAAAGTAGTTTTACTGTAAGAATTAATCTTACGTTGATCGGACAACTCATCACTGGCCGAAGTCTTTGATGGACATAAACATTGATTCTTTTATATTCCCCAAATCAACCGCTAATTCCCTTATTGAGCTAAATTCCCTGCATATACATTACTAGCAGATACAACAAGCCTGTTGTATCACATATTGAATGGTGGAGAATTTTAAACAGATTTCTAATCTGCTCAGGTGTCATTTATCTCCCGTATATTTCCCTGCATTATTTTGGTGGTCAAACGCAGCCAAGATGTAAAACTAATTATTTATATATAAAATCATACACTCACATAACAGTATTTATACCAACCGTATTATAGCAGATGCAGTCTCTACCATATTTTATTGTCTCACACCCAAACAAATGAGAGAGTGGTCTGTGAGAGACGAAACATTGGCTGTTTCATTTGACAGCAGGGGGAGGTTTGCGGAAGATCCATCGAGAACAGATACTGTTAGATGAATGGATGGAGTGAAGGTGCTTCAGGTAGCAGATCATCACATGTTCAATACTGACACAATCTCAATCAATTGATCTCTGAAATCTTCATTCCTTGCAGTGTAGAATGATAATAACAATATTCTTTATTGTCACAAAATAAAAACCAAAGAACCAAAAAAAAATGATGAACCATATCGAAATTTGCAACATTATTTTCTATCCACATGATTATAAATGAAATGACCTGTCAAACATCATAATCTCTGCCCACTGTTTACAGGGTTCATACAAGGTCCTTGAAGAGCTTGAAGTGTTGAATTTAGCTTTCAGGCATTAAGTACTGGAATAACTAGAAAATTGCCTTGTTTTGTTGAAAAGTGCTAGAGATTAAAACAGAAAATTTCTTCCGTGTAGTGTGTCCTTCAAAGATGAAATCCTAGCACTCCATTTTCATTTAATAATGTGTCTTTTAATATAGTTTCTGTTCTTTACAATCAAATAAGTAAAAATAAATATTAATTAATTATTTTAAACATTGACAGCTCATATCATTGTTATTTAAACAATTTCCGGATATCATATTAATTCATATGTAGAATTTTATTATTTTTTAAAAGTTAAAATGTGATTATAATAATTATGAAAAACAAATTATTAAAAAGAAATATCACATACTTTTTCAGGACAGGTTCTGTTCAGCACTTTTGCTTGTTTTGCACCTGATCAGCCTACAGTAAATGTAGCCCACTATTTTTTTAAGGTTTATTTGTTTGTTATCTTTTCTTGTAGAGAAAGGTATATGAGAAACTCTTATTATTTAAACTGCATTCATATTGTGAATTGCACATTTTGTGCAAAGATTTTCAAAAAATAAACACAATTTTCTTTCATACTGTGTTAATTAAATCGTGAACCTCATATCGTATATCGAACCGAATCTTGAGATAACCATATCGTCCCATCCCTACACTCAAGTAAGTTTCTTGAACATTTAATTGCCGCACATATTTCACTAGACCTGTTGCCATGTTAATTAAAAAATCTAAAATACAAATCTCTGGAAAGTTAAAATGTGTGTCTTTACATCTTGAAATATTTATGTACAATTAGTTCTATAGTGTTATTATTTGCCTAGGTAACTTTAAAATTCACTTGACATTAAAATTAACTTTTTTTTTTTTTTACAACAGATACAATGTCAGAAGGCTAAAATCGTAGCCTTCTGACTGAAATTAAGTGATTTAAACAAATTTTAAATGCCATATGACATGGAGAGCTTATCATTTTCCAGCAATTGCATATATATATATATATATATATATATATATATATATATATATATATATATATGTTGCCTAGCACCCCCACTTTGGTGAGGAACGGGGTAAATGACATACCCAAAATAAAAGGTTTATTGCACATAAGTCCCTCTGACTACACACATAATCAAGTACCTTTAGAAAGCTAACACTTGAGACTTTACTATGAAATCTTCAAAATTACTCAATCTGTTACTAAACACAGAGATAAAGAAGTGCAAACACAAAAGAAAAAAAAAGAAAAAAATCATATTTCAAATTTATTATGAAATAAATACACAATGCTGTGGGATAGATGCATAATCCCTAAGTCTTACCAAGCTATGTTTCAAATGTGAAGGTGATACTAGCAAAAATGAGCTTTCTGTAAGCCTTTATCTAAGTGCTTGTCTGGGTGCCTTTCGGAAAGGCCAGCGTTGTCAAGGAGACCGAGCGCGCACGTTTGAATCTTCCAATTAGAAGTGTTCTCACTTATGAAATGACTTAAATATAGCCGTATTCGTAATTTCATTGGTTACATGTCCTCATAGATGACAACCCTCTAGAGTGCTATTGGTAGATTTTAGTAGAATGTCTTCAGAAACGGCTGTTCTCATGTGACATTTTCTAAAACTATGAAGGCAGTTTTACTCAGAAAACATCAGGGGTGCGATACTTCTGTTCCAGACACTCTACTAAACGCATATGGTTTGTTTTATCGAAGGGCACGTTAGACGCGCATAGTTTGTCGAATAAAAAGGATGACGTCATCATGTTTACCAAATTTTATGATGTAAGCAATGTAAGTTCTATGGATTTTTATACAAGTTTGTGTGTTTTTGGCAAAGATTTACTATGGATGTCGTGTAATGGACTGTTGCAGTCAAAACAGATGGATGTCATCATTGCTGGATCAAAATCTACATTGCCATAACAAAAACAAGGTAAGGACTTCCTGCCTTGTTGTGTTGTGTATTGTGCACTCTTTACACAAAATAAGAAATCATTGGCTGAAAGTCATTTAGATTGATCAATGTTTTCATTGGAAGGAATCTGCAGCCTTAAATCTTTTAAATGGTGTATTGGTTGACCATGTTACTTAATAAAGCGATACTGTACACATGTGCTGAATGTAAACAATTGAAAACAAAGGCCTTCCACGGCCTTCGGGAATAAACTATATTATATATATATATATAGCCATGTTTTCGTTTCATCGTTATCCTGAGTTGGACATGAAATTCCAGAGTTGAATATGAATCTCACTCCGGCCCACCCTGCCACAATCTGACATGCCCCCGATAACACACGTACGTCACCTAGATGTCTACTGATGTGTGTGTTTACATCTGGAAGATGTATTTTTTTTTAGGTTGTTTGCTCATCTGCAATACGTCTGAAACACGTTTCCTCTCGGATGTCAATAAGACATTCAGCAGATGTCTTTGAGACGTTTATTATTCAGAATGTTTGTAAATCTGATCTTTTTAAGATGTTTAGCAGATGTTATTTAGAATGTGATGCTTTCCAGATTAAAATATCTAAAACAGACATCTCAGAGACATACGTGTGCTATCTGGGCCATGCCCATTTATATGTGTGTTGATTTATTTTTGTATTAGGCTGCTATTAGTTTACATGCTGTACAGTGTTGTTAGCAGTGTTTGTGTAGTTGATTAAAATTAACACACAGAAAAAGTTTAAATGACAAAACAACATTGCAGATGTGTGAATGCAAACATGCCTACCTCAATACATTTTTGCTGCATTAGTTGGCACTCTGTCAACAGGTTGAAATGTCCTTTTTTTTTTTTTTGTAATGCACTCAGTGGAGAGGGACATCATAAACACAGCGTGACGTCATAACGCGCCTCATTCGCTACGGTGGTCAAAGAAAAACACCTGCGATGATTGTGCCTCACTGACAGATTACTTTGACATGACATTACACAATAAGCCGCCTTAAAATGAACACCAAATCGATATTTAGGTCATTCCACCTTTATTTGTTATTTTAACCTGACACAATTCGCCGTAGAGTGGCGCATGGACGTCCAGTCTACCATGAACCGAGAAGCATTTGCTTAAATAATTTACCGATTTTCCGTTAGTATAGGCTATCCCACTACAGAGTGTAGAAGTCTGTAACATAGTGTCTCCGCATTTACATAAGACAAAGCAACGGAGGTTTCCTCTATAGTAAACCTGATAGGTTACCGACATCATTTAATCAGAATACTCGAACTGCTAAGGCATGGATTCCAAGAAAGCTTCTGTCAGAATACTAGTATGGTGCTGAAGAAAAATAAGGGGCCGTTTAGACCGAACACGTTGCGGCGCGAAAAAAAGCTTGACGCAATGCAATGAAAAGAGAAGAACGCAGGCGTTATACATTTGAAGTTCGTTTTAACTTGACACGGCGTCTAAAATACGCGGGAAAATACAACGAGACGCGTTGCAATGGTTAAACACGCGCATGTTTACATAGAAAAACAATTGAAAAAACAGCAGGGAGTGCACGCAAAAACGCGTTAGGTGTAAACGGCCCATTAGAGTGTAGTTTTTAATATTGCCAAGTAGATCCCAACATCATAAAATATTTAAGTGAGTTACAATTTAAGAAATAAAAAGACATGTCTGGACTAATATATGTTTTCATGTTAGAAGTGCATATTTTCAAAACAAAAAGGTCCATTAACCTAATCTATTCTGTTCATTGATCTCCTGGGAGTGTTCACTCCTGCAGCTTGTTGCACTTGGAAAAGGGATGCGATGAGTCTACTACCCCTGATGTGAAATTCAACTGCTGCAATGACTGTGTCAGAATAACCTCGAAATATATATCGGCAATACAATACCTGATTTTAAAGATCTAAATTTAAATATCACTATCTATACATGCATAACATGATGCATCTTATTAGCGCAAGTGAGGGAATTTACCGTTGGTTGAAACTCAACAGTTTGTTCGCTGCAGAGTCTGCGACGCTCATGGCCCCATGCGATGTTACAGGATTCTCTCCTGCAGTCCAAGTTCTTTCTCTTTTTCTCTCTGTCCTCTTTTTTTATTCTTCACGTTCAAAGAGAGTGATTAATAACCACCATTGCCCCTACAGCTGCGCGCTCAGCTGTATCCTTTCATTGCGTTGCCTCTTTAGTATTGGTAGCGCGTTTCTGCCTGTCCCTGTTCTAATGCACCTGATGGACGCAGTGGTGAGTCTCTTATGGACACACCTCGCGCGTAACTGAACATTCATGAAACAGATTCTCGTGGACTGGAGTCCCCTCACGGTCACGCGCGGTGCTCGTGAAACGCGTGAAAGTCAGGTGGGGAGCTTGTTAACCGCATATTCTCTCTCTCTCTCTCTCTCTCTCTCTCTCTCTCTCTCTCTCTCTGTGTGTGTGTGTCAACGTTGTGTTGACAAAAGGAAAAGCAGTAGCTTAGACAATATGATTAAGGATAGAAATATGATGAAAGAAGAGAAAAAAGTATAAGCAAAAATAAGACAATACGAAAATAATAAAGGTAAATATAGAATATTACAAGTTAGGCTACTTCCCTTCTTCCACAAACAAAAACACTTGGGTGGAATACTTTTTTCAATGGCCATTTTTGGGTTAATTGTTTTAAATGGGGGATAGATTGTCACTGGTTAAGTTACTCAAAAATGTAATCCACCATAAATGTCTTATTACTTCCAAAAATGGAATCAGATTACTTTACTGATTATGTCAACAAAAAGTATTCACATTACTAATTATTTTACTTTTAAGTTACTTTCTAGAACATTTTTCACAGGAATGTTTTTATTTTTCCACTCAACCCATTAAAAATAATTTCCTCCTTGTTCATTGTCGCTCACTCTTCAGCTGTCACAAAAGCGCAAACAGATGTTCATGAACATCTTCATTTATATTTTAAATGTATTATACATAAATATTGCAATTTAGAATTATAATATTATAATTTAGAAATGTGTAGCCAAAGTAATGTGCAGTACTTAAAAGTTACAACCTTAATTGAAAGTTAGTAACTTTAACTGATTACAGGATTTATAATGCTACAATTTGACTTAAAAAAGTAATTAGATTACAGCAACTAATTACTTTGAGTGCATTCATTTAAGGTAATTTTTTGGATACTGAGCATTTTGTCTATTAGCAAAATCCCCTTCCATGTCTGTTAGTTTTGGTGTCAACAATGTCATTTCTGAGTCATTTAAACAGCCACTGCCTACGGAGCATTGAACAGCGTGTAACTCTTCCGGAGATCATCATGCTGTAGGCAGGGGGGATTTAGTGATTTGGGGACCCTAGGCAAAGTACAGGAATTGAGCCCTCTTCATTGTTATGTTTTTATTATTATTATTTTATTATTTACTGTGGTATGCCATGAAAAAAAGTGGTAGCTCTTTCAAATAATCACTCAAAGGAATAGTTCACCCAAAAATGACAATTTGCTGATAATTTACCCTCAGGTCATCCAAGATGTATCTGAGTTTCTTTCTTCATCAAAACAGAATTAAAGATTTTTAGGATTTCATTTCTGGCCTCCTCCTCTAAACAATGCAAGTGAATGTCCTCCATTTTTTGACGGTCCAAAATGCATATTTAGGGTGCATCAAAATAATCCACACGACTCCAGTCGACAAATAAAGTTCTTCTGAACCCAAACGATTGATTATTTTTAGAAACAAAACAATACTTATATACTTTTTAACTACAAATGTTCGCTTCCGTACATCTCTGTGACGCGCGCTCACGAGAGGGATGACGTAAGCTCGTTGGTAAGGTCACGCGTCACGTGGAGGAGGAATCAGGAAGCGCGTCATTGTTTTAAATTTTTTTTTAAAATTACTATTATTTGGAAATTATTTTTTATTTTATTTATATTGTTTTGGACTGTTTTGGTTTATGAACGGCACAAGTTTCTTTTGTAAACAATGACGCGCCCCTCTGCCACTGTGTACCGAACCCTTGCCTGCCTTTTTGTTTTCCCTTTATTTTGCTACTTTGTTTTACTATTTATACTGCACTAAAACTACACATGGATCTTAACACACCTGCCTCGGCGTCCTCACTAC